>NC_080203.1:54939740-55251357 GCF_030028045.1 Hippopotamus amphibius kiboko
TATTCTGTTAATGTGGTATTTATATTGATATTTATTTATTGGCTGCATTGGGTCTTCATTGCTGTACATGGGCTTTCTCTAGTTGAGGTGAGCAGGGGCTACTCTTCATTGCAGTGCCTGGACTTCTCATTGTGGTGGCTTTTCTTGTTGTGGAGCATGGACTCTAGGCACATGGGCTTCAGTAGTTGTGGCACTTGGGCTCAGTAGTTATGGCTTAAGGGCTCTAGAGCGCAAGCTCAGTAGCTGTGGTGCATGGGCTTAGTTGCTCCGCAGCATGTGGGATCTTCCCAGATTAGGGATCGAACTTTATGTTCCCTGCATTGGCAGGCAGATTCTTAACCACTGCACAACCAGTGAAGTCCCAATATATTGATTGTTTTCATATGTTGAGCCAACCTCCTTGCATCCCTGTATAAATCCCAGTTGGTCCAAGTACAATATTTTTTCTATACTGTTTAATTTAGCTTGCTAGTATTTTGTTGAGAATATTTGAAACAATATTCATCAAAGATATTGGTCTCTTGTTTTATCTTCTTGTTGTGTCTTTATCTGGTTTTGGTATCAGGGTATTGCTCTCCTCTTGAATTCTTTGGAAGATTTTGAGGAGGATTGGTGTTGGTTCTTCTTTAAATGTTTGGTATAATAATCCTGTAAAACCATCTGGTTCTGGGTTTCTCTTTGTTGGGAGGTTTTTGACTACTACTTCAGTTTCCTTACTAGTTATAATTCTTTTCAGATTCTTTAATTTTCATGACTCAATGTTGGTGGGTTGTAGTTTCTAGGAATTTATCCATTTCTTTTAGGTTAGCAAATTTGTTGGTCTATACTTATTCATAGTACTCTCTCATAATCTCTTTTAATTCTTTGGCATCACTTGTAATGCCCCTTACTTCATTTCTAATTTTAGTTATTTGAGTTTTCTTTTTTCTTAGTATAGCTGAGAATCTGCAACTTTGTTGATCTAAAAAACAAACAAACAAAAAACAAAAAACCTCTTGGTTTCAGTGATTATTTTCTATTGTTTTTCTGTTCTCCATTTTATATCTCTGCTCTAATATTTTAAAATTCCTTCTTTCTGCCAACTTCTGGATTAGTTTGTCTTTTTCTAGTTCCTTGAAGTGTAATGTTAAGTTGTTGACTTGAGATCTTGTTGAATGTGTTTATTGCTATGTATTGTATTATCAATATTTACCTCTTGGAACTGCTTTTGCTGCATCCATAAGTTTTGGTATGTTGTTTTCTCATTTTCATTTGTCTCCAATATTTTTTAAAATCCCATGTGACATCTTCTTTGACTCACTGGTTGTTTGAGTGAGTTGTTTAATTTCCACATATTATGTATGTTTCTGTTTCCTCTCTGGTATTGATTTCTAATCTCTTTCTACTGTAGTTGAAGAAGGTATTTGGTATTATTTCAACTTTCTAAATTTGTTAATATATATTTTTTGTGTGTCCCAATATGTGCTTTATCTTGGAGAATGTTTTGTGTGCCCTTAAGAAGAATGCATATTCTACTGATGTTTGGTAGACTTTTGCATATGTCTGTAAGGTCCAATTGGTCTGTAGTGTTGCTCAATTTCTCTCTTCCCTTATTGATCTTCTGTCTGGTTGGTCCATTCATCACTGAAAGTTGGGTATTGAAGTCTGCTGACATTATTGTCTATTTCTCTCTTCAGTTCTATCAATGTTTGCTTTATATATTTGTGGTTCTAATGTTAGATGTATGTATGTTTATAATTGTTCTATCTTCCTGCTGATTTTTTGTATCATTGTATAATGTCTTTCTTTATCTCTTATGATGGCTTTTCTGTTTTGTCTGATACAAGTATGGCTACTGCTGCTCTCTTTAGGTTTCCATTTTCGTAGACTACCCTTTTCCATCCTTTCATTTTTGGGCTATATGTGTCCTAAATTTAAAGTAAATCTCTTGGGCTTCCTAGGCAGTGCAGTGGTTAAGAATCTGCCTGCCAATGCAGGGGACATGGGTTCAACCCCTGCTCCAGGAAGATCCCACATGCCACGAAGCAGCTAAGCCCGTGCACCACAATTGTTGAGCCTGCACTTTAGAGCCCATGAGCCATAACTATTGAGCCCATGTGCTGCAACTACTGAAGTCTACGTGCCTCGAGCCCATGCTCCACAACAAGAGAAGCCACGACAATGAGGAGTCCGCTCACCACAATGAAGAGTAGCCCCCACCACCACAACTAAAAAGAAAGCCCACACACAGCAAAAAAGACCCAACACAGCCAATAAAATAAATAAATAAATTTATAAAGTAAATCTCTTATACACAGCATATTGTTGGATGCTGGGTTTTTGTTGTTGTTGTTGCTTTTTTTTTTTTAATGAACTCGACCAGTCACAACATTGGATGAACATTCCACTCTTTTCTTTGCTTCTCCAGAGAGAAGTCAGAACTTTGGAGTTTTCTCCAAATCTTACAGTTCTGTGCTAGAAGGAGGGGCTCTGGTCAGTGATTGCCACAAATCTTCCTACCATGTTTTGATACTTAGCTTAATGGTCATCTAAGATGCAAAAACCTGGATTTCTTACAAAGGTAATTGGTCCATGTATTGTTGTTAAGTCAGTGTCTCCATAGAAGAAGAAGGGTTGGGGGCTTCCTATTATGTCATTTTGTTAACATCATTCCTTTGGATTTTATATTTTTAAATGGTTGAAAGAATTTAAAAGAATAATATTTTGTGGCATGTGAAACATATGAACATTTCAGTGTCTATAACTAAAGTTTTATTAGAAAACATCCACACTCATTTATGTACGTATTATCCATGACTGTTTGTCTGCTATATTGGCAGAGCTGAACAGTTGCACAGAGCAACTGCAAGAGAGTTGAACAACTTCCACAAAGCCTGACATTTTTACTATCGGGCCCTTTGCAGACAATATTTGCTGAAACCTGGTCTAGATTCCTGAAGACATTTTCCTGATGACCCACATAGGACTAAGAAATGTAAACACAGGCCAAATTTAGTAAACAGTACCTCATAGTGTGCTCCAGCATGGATATAATAATACTTGCTTATATTTTTGAGCACTTGCAGAGGGCCAGGTACTTTGTAAGGACTTTATATATTTTATCACAATCCTCATTATAAGCCTAAGAAATTTGTATATTATTAGCTCCAATTCAGAGATGAGTAATGGGAGTTTCATAGAGATAAATTTACTTGTTCAATAATATAAATCTAGGAGGTCAGAGAAACTTCTCATATCTTTTAACTCCAAAGTCATTGCACTTTCTACTACCATATGGCATTTTAGGACCCCAAACCCTGTCATTCCAAGTAAGACTAGAACCAAGGTTGTAGATAACTATTCTGATAAATGATAATTATAGCTGCTCTTCTTTTTTCCTTTGCCTAGATCCCAAAGAAAGTGAGTTAGCTACTGTTATGGGTTAATTTTTATACCCCCAAAAATATGTTGAAGTCTTACTCCCTGGCACCTGTGAATGTAATCTTACTTGTTAATGGAGTCTTTACAGACGTAATCAGGTTAAGATGAGGTCATACTCAATTAGGGTGGGTCCTGATGTAATATGACTGGTACACAGGGAAGTGAATGCCATATGAAGACACAGAAGCATTCTAAGAACACAAAAGAATGCCATGTGACAACAGAGACAGAGACTGGAGTGATGCAACTACAAGGCAAGGAATGCCAAGATAGATGGCCACCACCAGAAGCTACAGAGAGTCAAGGAAAAATTCTACCCAGAGTCTCAGAGGGATCATGGTCCTGTTGACTTCTTAACTTTAGACTTCTAGCCTCTAGAACATGAAAGAGTAAATTTCTGCTTTCAGTCATCCAGTTTGTGGTAGTTTGTTTTAAAAAACCTAGAAAAGTAAAATGGTTACCTAGAATCTCTTTGTTCTTCAGAAGCCATGATGACATTTTTTGATATAATTTTATTGGCTTTTTAATTTTATATAGTTCAGTTGTATGTTGTATGGTTTTCTTGGGTTGTTTTTCCTCAAATTCAGCTGTTATCCATGTTTAATTGAACTCTTAACCATGATAAAATTGTTCATACAGAATATAAGAGACACCAGATGAAGGTAGCTCAAGTTAATTCTAATATTTAAGTTTATAAAACCATTTTTATTCCCTAACAACTTCTGGAAAGTTATGAAAACAATTATGTATATATTTTTTTCTTTAAGTCAATTCCATGAATTGCATCTGTTTTTTTTTTTTTTTTTTCTTTATGGAAAATCAAATGGTTCTGTCTAGGTTATAATTAAATTATAGGTTAAATGCCAGCAAATTGTACTAATATGTGATAACTGAGATACCACTAAATAAATGGAACTAATTATTTGATGGCAATTCAGCCCATGTCATTTTTTTGGTAGAACCAGTTAGAACCTTAATTTGCTTGAGAGGAATTTTAACCTGTTTTTAGGATACTGCTGCTCCCAGAAGGATTATTTTCCCTCCAGAGGCCCATACAATTTCTAATATAATGAAGAAGAAGAGTGAAGGGGAAGGTGGACTCCTCTATTGATGCAAGAGAAAGGAGGGTTTTTGCCTAAGAAGAGCCTCTAATACACCTATCCCTGTCTACTGTTCAGTGTGGTCCTTTTCTAAACTCCTTAAAGATTTTATCTTGAGGTTTTTTTCTTGATTTCATGTTAGCAAGTAAATGTAATGAAATAAAGGATACTTTATGTGATTGGATGACTCAATTTAAAGTTAACCATCAGTGCTACAACTTGTATCTAAGATTAGTGTAGGCACTCAAAAAGAGCAAATTCTTTGCTTCAAAAGGAATACCTCTTTTCAGCAAATGGTCCTGGGAAAACTGGATATCCACATCAAAAGACTGATGTTAGACCCTTACATTACACCATGTATAAAAATTAACTCAAACTGGATCAAAGACTTAAATGTAAGGCCTAAAACTATGAAACTCTTTGGAGAAAACATAGGGGAAAATCTTCACAAAATTGGATCTGGTGCTGATTTATTGAGTATGTAACACAAAACACAGACAACAAAACAAAAATTGATAAAGTAGTCTTCATCCAGATTTAAAACTTTTGTTCATCAAAAAACCTCCACTATGAACAGAGTGAAAAGGCAACCCACAGAATGGGACAAAATATTTAAAAATTATATATCCAATAAGGTATTAACATTCAGAACATATAAAGAACTGCTATAACTCAACAACAACACAAGCAAACAACCCAATTAAAAAATGGTCAAAGGACTTGGACATACATTTCTCTGAAGAAAATACATAAATGACCAATAAGCACATGGGAAGGTAATCAAAATCAGTAATCATTAGGGAAATGCAAGTCAAAACCACAATGAGATACCACTACACACTTATTAGGATGACTATTATAACAAATAAACAGAAAAAAAATTACAAGTGTTATAAGAATGGGGAGCAATTGGAAACCTTGTACATTGCTGGTGAGAATGTAAAATACTGCAGTCATGATGGAGAAAAGTAGAGTGGTTTCTCAAAATATTAAACATAGAATTACCATATGATCCAACAATTCTACCTCAAGGTATATACCCAAAAGAACTGAAACCTAGAACTTAGATATTTGTGCACCGTTGTTAATAGCAGTATTATTCATAATAGCCAAAAGGTAGAAACAATCCAAATGTCCTTCTACAAATGAATGCATAAACAAAATGTGTTATATACATACAAAAATTATTTATATATTCATGTATTTTATTGAGGTATAATTGACATATAACATCATATAAGTTTCATGTATACAATACAATGATTCGATATTTGTATATACTGTGAAATGTTCACCGCAATAAATCTAGTTAATAGCCATCACCATACATAGTTACAAAGTTTTTTCCTGTAATGAGAAGTTTTAAGATCTACTCTCTTAGCAGCCTTCAAATATGCAATACAGTAATATTAACTATAGATGTCATGCTGTACATTACATCCTCATAACGTATTTATTTTATAACTGAAAATTTGTGCCTTTGACGCCCTTCACCCATTTTACCCACCCCCACACCTCTGGCAACCACACAAACACCAATTTGCTCTGTTTCTAGGAGATATTTTTTAATATAACGTATCAGTGAGATATGGTATTTGTCTTTCTCTGCCTGAGTTATGTGACCTAGAATGCCATAAAAAATTTATGTTGTCACAAATGGCAAGACTCCATTTTCTTTCCAGTTTTTGTGCAATATAATTGACATATAGCACTGTATGAGTTTAAGGTATACAGCATACTAATTTGACTTACATACATCATAAAATGATTACCACAATAAGTTTAGTTAATATCCATCATCTCATATACATATGAAATGAAAGAAAAAGAAAAAATATTTTCCCTGTGGTGAGAACTCTTGACATTCACTCTCTTAAAAACTTCCATACGTACCATACAACAGTGTTATATTAATGATTATATTTATCATGTTGCACGTTACATCCCTAGTACTTGATTATCTTACAACTGCAAGTTTGTACGTTTTGATCACCTTCATCCAATTGTCCCTCCCTTGCTCTCACTACCTCTGGTAACCACAAATGTGATCCCTTTTTCTATGAGTTTTTATTTGCTTGTATGCTTGTTGAGGTACAGTTGACCTAAACCGTTATATTAGTTCCTGATGCACAACATGGTGATTTGATATTTCTATACATTACAAAATGATCAACATGATAACTCTAGTTACCATCTGTTACCATACAAAGATATTACATTAGTTTTTTACTATATTGCCCACACTGTACATTTCATCCCCATGACTCATTAGTTTTGTATTTGGAGGTTTGTAACTCTTAATCTCCATCACCAATTTACCACCTGTTTGCTCTCTGTATCTGTGACTCTGTTTCTGGTTTGTTATGTTTGTTCTTTTTTTTTTTTTTTAAGATACCACATATAAGTGAAATCATACAGTATTTGTCTTTTCCTGTCTGACGTTTCACTTAGCATAATAGACTGTAGGTCCATCCATGTTGTTACAAGTAGCATGATTTCATTCCTTTTTATGGATATGTAATATTTAGTTGTATATATATAACCCACATCTTCTATATCCATTCATCTATTGAAGGACACGTAGGTTGCTTTCATATCTTAGCTATTGTAAATAATGCAGCAATTAACATAGGGTTATATATAACCCTAACCCTATGTTTTTATATATATATATATCTTTTCACATTAGTGTTTTTGTTTTCTTCAGAAATATACCCAGGAGTAGAATCGCTGGATCATATGGTAGTTTTATTTTTAGTTTTTTGAGGAACCTCCATACTGTTTACAATAGTGGCTCTACCAATTTACATTCCCAATAACAGTGCAGAAGGGTTCCCTTTTTTTTACACCCTCAACACCACTTCTTATTTATTACTTTTTGATAATAGCCATTCTAACAAGTTTGAGGTGATATCCCATTATGGCTTTAATTTGCATGTCCCTGATGATTAGTGATGTTGAATATATTTCATATACCTGTTAGCCATCTATATGTGTTCTTTGGAAAAATTTTTATTCAGCTCCTCTTTATGGTTTGGATATTAACCTCTTATCAGATATATCATTTGCAAAAATCTTCTCCCATTCAGTAGAGATTCAACACATTTATTTTTTTTAAGCTTTTTATTGGAATATAATTGCTTTACACCATTATGCCAGTTTTTACTGTACAAAAAAGTGAATCAGCTGTATTTATACATTTATCCCCATATCCCCTCCATCCCGCAACTTCTTCCCATACTCCCTATCTCAGCCCTTTAAGTCATCACCCATCATCAAGTTGATCTCCCTGTGTTATGCAGCAGCTTCCCACTAGCAATCTATTTTACATTTAATAGCGTACATATGTCAGTGCTGCTTTCTCACTTCATTCCAGCTTCCCCTTTGACCCCCACCCTGTGTCCTCAAGTCCGTTCTCTACATCTGCATCTTTATTCTTGCCCTGTCAGTGGGTTTATCAATAACATTTTTTTTTAAGTTCCATATATATGAGTTAACGTACAGTATTTGTTTTTCTCTTTCTGGCTTACTTTGCTCTGTATGACATACTCTAGGTCCATTCACCTCACTACAAGTAACTCAATTTCATTCCTTTTTATGGCTGAGTAATATTCCATTGTATATATGTGCCACATCTTCTTTATCCATTCATCACTTGATGGGCATATAGGTTGCTTCCATGTCCTGGCTATTATAAATAGTGCTGCAATGAATATTATGGTACATGTTTCTTTTTGGGTCATGGTTTTCTCTGGGTATATGCTCAGTAGTGGGATTGCTAGGTCATATGATAGTTTTATTTTTAGTTTTTTAAGGAACCTCCATACTGTTTACCGTAGTACCTGTATCAATTTACATTCCCACCAACAGTGCAGGAGAGTCCCCTTTTCTCTGCACCCTCTCCAGGATTTATTTTTTCTAGTATTTGATGATGGCCATTCTGACCAGTGTGTGGTGATACCTGATTGTGGGTTTGACTTGCATTTCTCTAATGATTAGTGATGTTGAGCATCTTTTCATGTGTTTGTTGCCATCTGTATGTCTTCTTTGGAGAAATGTCTATTTAGGTCTTCTGCCCATTTGTGGATTGGGTTATTTGCTTTTTGGTATTAAGCTGCATGAGCTGCTTGTATATTTTGGAGATTAATCTTTGTCCATTGCTTTGCTGGCAAATATTTTCTCCCATTCTGAGGGTTGTCTTCTTGTCTTCTTTATGGTTTCATTAGGTCCCATTTATTTATTCTTGATTTTATTTCCGTGATTCTAGGAGGTGGGTCACAAAGGATCTTGCTTTGATTCACGTCATAGTGTTCTGCTTAGGTTTTGCTCTAAGTTTTATGGTGCCTGGCCTTACAATTTGCTCTTTAATCCATTTTGAGTTTATTTTTGTGTATAGTGTTAGGAAGTGTTCTAATTTCATTTTTTTACATGTTGCTGTCCAATTTACTCAGCACCACTTATTGAAGAGGCTGTCTTTTTTCCATTGTATACTCTTGCCTACTTTGTCAAAGATAAGGTGCCCACATGTGCGTGGGTTTATCTCTGGGCTCTCTATTCTGTTCCATTGATCTGTATTTCTGTTTTTGTGCCACTACCAAACTGTTTTCATCACTGTAGACTTATAGTATAGTCTCAAATCAGGGAGCCTGGTTCCAGCAGTTCCATCTTTCCTTCTCAAGATTGCCTTGACTATTCAGGGTCTTTTGCGTTTCCATACAAATCCTAAAATTTCTTGTTCTAGTACTGTGAAAAATGCCATTAGTAATTTGATAAGGATTCCGTTGAATATGTAAGTTGCTTTGCATACTATAGTCATTTTCATCATGTTGATTCTTCCAGTCCAAGAACATGTTATGTCCTTCCATCTGTTTGTATCATGTTTGATTTCTTTCATCAGTGTCTTATAGTTTTCTGCATACAGGTCTTTTGCCTCCTCAGGCAGGTTTATTCCTAGGTATTTTTTGTTGTTGTTGTTGCAATGGTGAAAAGTAGTGCTTCCTTAATTTCTCTTTCTGCCCTTTCGTTGTTAGTGTATAGGAATGCAAGAGATTTCTGCGCATTAATTTTGTATCCTGATACTTTACTAAATTCATCGATCACTGTTAGCAATTGTCTGGTAGCTTTTTTAGGGATTTCTATTACAATATCATGGCATCTGCAAAGAGTGACAATTTTACTTCTTCTTTCCCAATTTTTTTTCCTTTTATTTTGTTTTCTTCTTTGATTTCTATGGCTAAAACTTCCAAAACTACGTTGAATAATAGTGGTGAGAGTGGGCACCCTTTTCTTGTTCCTGTCCTTAGAGGGAATGCTTTGATGTTTCCACCATTGAGAATGTTGTTGGCTATTGGTTTTCATATATGGGTTTTATTATGCTGAGGTTACTTTCCCTTCTATGCCTATTTTCTGGAGAGTTTTTATCATAAATGGATGTTGAATTCTGACAAAAGTTTTTTCTGCATCTATTGAGATGATCGTGTGGTTTTTATCCTTCAGTTTGTTAATATGATGTATCACATTGACTGATTTGTGTGTATTGAAGAATTCTTGCATTCCAGGGATAAACCCCACTTGATCATGGTGAATGATCTTTTTAATGTGCTGTTGGATTCTGTTTGCTAGTACTTTGTTGAGGATTTTTGCATCTGTATTCATCAGTGATATTGGCCTATATTTTTCTTTCTTTGTGACATATTTGTCTGGTTTTGGTATCAGGTGATGTTGGCCTTGTAGAATGAGTTTGGGAGTGTTCCTCCTCCTGCTATATTTTGGAAGAGTTTGAGAAGGATAGGTGTTAGCTCTTCTCTAAATGTTTGATAGAATTCACCTGTGAATCCATCTGGCCCTGGGCTTTTGTTTGTTGGGAGAATTTTAATCACAATTACAATTTTGGTGGCTGTGATTGGCCGGTTCATATTTTCTATTTCTTCCTGGTTCAGTCTTGGAAGATTGTACTTTTCTAAGAATTTATCTATTTCTTCCAGGTTATCCAATTTATTGGCATATAGCTGCATGTAATAGTCTCTCATGATCCTTTGTATTCCTGTGGTGTCTGTTGTTACTTCTCCATTTTCATTTCTAGTGTTATTGATTTGCATCTTCTCCCTTTATTTCATGATGACTCTGGCTAATGGTTTATCAATTTCATTTATCTTCTCAAAGTATCAGCTTTTAGTTTTTTTGATCTTTTCTATTGTTTCCTTAACTTCTTTGTTGTTTATTTCTGATTTGATCTTTATGATTTCTTTCCTTCTGCTCACTTTGGGTTTTTTTTGTTGTTGTTGTTCTTCTTTCTCTTATTTTTTAGGTGTAAAATTAATTTTTTTATTCAAGAATTCTCTTTTTTCTTGAGGTAGGATTGTATTGCTATAAACTTCTCTCTTAGAAATGCTTTTGCTGCATCCCATAGGTGTGGGTCATGTTTTCATTGTCATTTATTTCTAGATACTTTTTGATTTCTCTTTGATTTCTGCAGTGATTTCTTGGTTGTTTAATAAAGTAATGTTTAACCTCCATGTGTTTGTACTTTTTACAGTTTTTTCCCTGTAATTCATATCTAATCTCATGGTGGTGTGGTCGGAGAAGATGTTTGATAAGATTTCAGTTTTCTTTAATTTACTGAGTCTTGATTTGTGACCAAAGATATGAGATATCCTGAAGAATGTTCCATGTGAACTTGAGAGGAAAGTGCATTCTGTAGTTTTTGGATGGAATGTCCTATAAATATCAATTAAGTCAAGATGGTCTAATATGTCATTTAAAGCTTGTGTGTCCTTATTTATTTTCTGTTTGAATGATCTGTCCATTGGTGTAAGTGGGGTGTTCAAGTTTCCTACTATTATTGTGTTCCTGTCGATGTCCCCTTTTATGGCTGTTAGCATTTGCCTTATGTATTGAGGTGCTCCTATGTTGGGGACATAGATATTTACAATTATTATATCTTCTTCTTGGATGGATCCCTTGATTATTTTGGAGTGTCCTTCCTTGTCTCTTGTAACAGATTTTACTTTAAGGTCTAATTTGTCTGATATGAGTATTGCTACTCCAGCTTTCTTTTGACTTCCATTTGCATGGAATATCTTTTTCCATCCCCTTACTTTCAGCCTGTATATATCCCTAGGTCTGAAGTCAGTTTCTTTTAGACAGCATATATAAGGGTCTTGTTTTTGTCTTCATAGAGGCAGTCTGTGTCTTTTGGTTGGAGCATTTAATTTATTTACATTTAAGTTAATTATTGACATGTATGTTCCTCTTACCATTTTCTTAATTGTTTTGGCTATGTTTTTGCAGGTCTTTCCTTCTCTTGTGTTTCCTGCCTAGAGAAGTTCCTTTAGCAATTGTTGTAAGGCTGGTTTGGTAATGATGAATTCTCTTAACTTTTGCTTGTCTGTAATGCTTTTGATTTCTCTGTCGAATCTGAATGAGATTCATCCTGGGTAGAGTATCTTAGCTGTAGGTTTTTCTCTTTCAAGACTTTATCTCTTGCCACTCCCTTCTGGCCTGCAGAGTTTCTGCAGAGATCAGCTCTTATCCTTATGGGTTTTCCCTTATATGTTATTTGTTGCTTTTCTCTTGCTGCTTTTAATATTTTTTCTTTGTGTTTAATTTTCGATAGTTTGATTAACATGTGCCTCGGTGTGTTTCTCCTTGGGTTCATTCTGTATGGGACTCTGTGCTTCTTGGACTTGATTTACTGTTTCCCTTCCTATGTTGGGTAGTTTCCCAGTATAATCTCTTCAAATATTTTCTCAGATCCTTTCTATTTTTCTCCTTCTTCTGGGATGCCTATGATTCGAATGTTGGTGTGCTGAATGTTGTCCCCAAGGTCTCTGAGACTGTCTTCCATTCTTTTTATTCTTTTTTCTTTTTCCTGCTATTGGCAGTTATTTCCACCATCCTGTCTTCTGGCTCACTTACTCAATCTTTTGCCTCAGTTATTCTGCTGTTTGTACCATATAGAGTATTTTTAATTTCAGTTATTGTGTTGTTCATTACTGTTTGTTTACTCTTTAGTTCTTCTGGGGTCTTATTAAATGTTTCTTGTTTTTCTCTATTTTGTTTTTGAGATTTTGGATTATCTTTACTGTCATTACTCTGAATTCTTTTTCAGGCAATTTTCCTATTTCCTCTTCATTTATTTGGTCTTGTGGGTTTTTATCTTACTTTTGCCTGCAAGGTGTTTCTTTGTTTTCTCATTTTGTCTAATTTATAGTATTTTCTGTCTCCTTTCCCTCTGCTGCCTAGTAGTAATTCATCTTGTTTCTGTTCTCTGCCCCCCTATGGTGGGGTTGGTCCAGTGTCTTAAGTTGGCTTCCAGATGGGAGGGTCTGGTGCCTGCTTTCTGGTGTTTGGATCTGAGTATATTCCCTCTGATGAGCAGGGTCATGTCAGGTGGTATGTTTTAGGGTATCTGTAAGCTTAATATGGTTTTAGGTAGTCTGTGTGCTGATGTATGGATTTGTGTTCCTGTCTTGTTTGTAGTTTGGGGGATGGTATCAAGCACTGGCAGTTGCAGGCAGTCAGGCAAAGCTAGGTCTTAGACTCTGATAGAGGCCTCCATGAGAATTCTCTGAAGTTAATCTTCCCTTGGCTGTGGACCCTCTAGTTGTGTAGCTTCCTGGACTTGGTGCTCCCTCCCCAGTGACTCCGACTTGACTTCTCATTGAGGAATCCAGTCTCTGGAGGTCACTTCTCCAAGCAATAATTGGGATTAAAAAAGACTATCCAAGTCCCAGACTTGGGCTGTAGGTTAAGTCAAACAAATACTGAATGAAGGAAACACATACACACACAAGAAACACAAAAATAGAACCCAATACAACATAAAGCACTAGAACAACCTTACAGAAGAACCCCAGAATGCAGTCATACAATTAAAGAGAAAACCAACAAAAATTCAAAACCAAAAAAAAAAAAAAAAGAAGAAGAAAAACAAGGAAATTGTGAAAACAAGGACCAAATATAACAGGGACCAAATAGAAAGAGGAAGCAAATATAACAAAGAGCAAGAGAACAACCAGCTAGACTGAAGATCCCCAAAGTGAAATCAAACCAGTTGAATTAGAACTAAAGGCAAATCTAATAGCAAAAACCAAGGCAGTGTGTCCTCTGAGGAATAAAGCAAGGAAACAGAGCAGACCAATAATATTGATTAAAAGTATAATTAGATAAAATAAAATAAAGAAGGATAAAACACAGAGCAAGAGAAGAGCATAGTATGACTGGAAATATAAAAAGAAAAAGAAAAAAAAATAGAAATGCGTTAAAGATAAAGAGTAAAAGAAGATAGGGAAGATAAGCTCAGCACTACAAATAAGCTAGCTAGAAATAGAAATATGTAAAAAGGCTAAAAATAAAAATAAAAGTAAAAATAAAATAAAAATATGTTATAAAATGGGAAGATCCCTTAGGACTAAGATCATAATAAAAAAATTAAAAAGCTAAAAATGACAACAGAATGAAATCAATAGAATTAATAATAATAATACTATTTCCTTGGGGTCTCAGCTGTAAGTGTCCTTATACATGTCTTGAGCCTCAGGGCACCTTTGCCTCCCCAGGAGGCCCTCCTCTGCCTCTTGGTTGGACTCTGGACCTGCTATGGGTCCTATGGGGTCCACTTAGGCTTTGATCTAGCCCAATTCCTGTGTGTGCTTGTTCCCACTGTCCACAGCTGCCAGAGCTAGGCCGTTTTCATTATGTGGGAACTTTCACTGCCTACTCAGATATTACAAAGACATAGGGTCTACATTGCTGATCATGGGGATTTAGTCTGCAACATGTATATCTGATAGAAAGATTTTAGAACCTCTTCCTTAGGCCCCCTGTCCCTGGTGTTCAGCTTTGGTTTTGTCCCTGCTTCTGCATGTGGTCTAAGCACCAGAGTCTGGTCCTGAGGCTGACTTGGAGCTCTTTGGATCTGCCTCAGTGAGGGTTTCCTTTATTATTCATCTGCAGATGCAGGTGTGTGGGGAGAGAGAGGTTTTGATAATGGCTCCTCTCCCTGCATGTGACTCAACAGTAGTGCCCTGCTTGGATTGCAGGAGCCCTGGGGATAATGCCAAATGTGCAGGAATGCTGGCAGCTAAGGGGATAGAATATCTGGCCATACTGTGGTTCTTTACTGGTGCCCAGCACAAGGAACCTGATGGGCAGCCCTCAGGGGCTTTTTGTATTACGCTGCAACCAGCAGAGCTTCCTTTAGTTTTTACCAGTGTGTGGGGAGAGAGAGGGTACAATAGTGGCTCCTTCACCTGCCTGTGAGTCAGCAGTAGTGCCCTGCCTGGGTTGCAAGAGCCCTGGCAGTGGTGGTGGTGCCTATTACAGAGTGAAGGTAGTGGTCTCCAGGGTAAGCAGAATGTCTCCAGAGCTGGGCCACTTTGTGGACTTTTTATGGCTCTTGGTCGCAGGCACACCAGGCCAGCCCCACCATGGGGCTTTTTCTTTTTTCTTTCTTTTTTTTTTTTTTTAATTTATTATTTTTTTGGGGGTACACCAAGTTCAATCATCTGTTTTTATACACATATCCCCCATTCCCTCCCTCCCTCAACTCCCCCCCCACCCTCCCTCGAGTCCCCCCCACCCTCCCCATCCCAGTCCTCTAAGGCATCTTCCATCCTCGAGTTGGACTCCCTTTGTTATACAACAACTTCCCACTGGCTATCTATTTTACAGTTGGTACTATATATATGTCTGTGCTACTCTCTCGCTTCATCTCAGCTTCCCCTTCACCCCCCGCCCCCCCCAAACCTCGAGTTCTCCAGTCCATTCTCTGCATCTGCATCCTTGTTCTTGTCACTGAGTTCATGGGGCTCTTTCTATCCCTTGTCAACTGCGACAGCCAGGTCCAGGGGGAGCCTCCTTTTGTTTATTGCAGGCACTGAAGGAGAGGATACAGCAGTGGCTCCTCCCCTCTGCTTGTGAGTCAGCAGTAGTACCTTGCCACCATGGCCACCCAGCTTTCCACAGTAGGCATTCTCTGCTGTGGATTTCTTCCTTCCTGTCTCCTTAGTCTGTCTTCCCACAGCCAACAACATTTCTCACCATGAAACAGTTCTCTGGTTCCCATGTTCCAGCTCCCAGACCCCCTGTACTGCTTTGAACTCATGTCTTAGTCTGGAACATGCAGGGCCATGGTACAGACCTTCTGTGTGTTTCTTACTCTATCCCGTCTGCCATAGATCAGCCACTTCACCCTCTTTGGACAGTCCCAAATGCCTCCATTCTGACCCAATCAAATTCCCCATTGGAGAGGGGGTTTCCCCATCAGGTTTCCCCAAATTTGGCCATCTCTCCTCTGTTTCAGCTCCCCCTGCCCCAGGGTGTAGGACCAAACCCTTTCCTTTTACTCTTTTTTTTCCCCCTCCATCCTACCCAGTTATGTTTGGATTTTTGCAGTCCTTTCTGGTGTCCAAGGTCTTCTGCTAGTTTTCAGCCAGTTTCCTGTGGGAATTATTGCATCTTTTGATGTATTCCTGATGTATCTGTGGAGAGAGATGCACTCCATATCCTTCTACTTCACCACCAACTTTTTCCCTCCTCAACAAATTTCTGTATATTATTCTTGTATCCTGAAAATTTGCTGAGTTCATTTATTAGTTCTAATGGTTTTTTTGTGGCATCTTTAGGATTTTCCACATATAGTATCATATCATCTGCAGACAGGGGCACTTTCATGTATTCCTTTCCAAATTGATGTCATTTTATTTTATTTTTTGTTGTTTGATTGCCATAGCTAGCACTTCCAATACCATATTCAATAAAAGTGGCAAGAGTGGGCATGCTTGCCTTGTTCCTGATCTTAGGTAAATTGCTTTAAGCTTTTCAAAGTTGAAAATGATGTTGGCTGTAGGTTTGTCATATATGGCCCTTATTGTGTTGATGTATTTTCCCTCTGTATGCATTTTTGGAGAGTTTTTATCATAAAATGATGCTAAATTTTATCAAAATCTCTCTATATATCTTTCAAAATAATCCTATGATTTTTATTCATCAATTTGTCAATCTGGTATATCACATTGACTAATTTACTGGTAGTGAAACATCCTTACATCCCTGGGATAAATCCCACTTGACCATTGTGTATGATTATTATGATTATTTTAATGTATTGTTGAATTGTTTGCTAATATTTTGTGGAGGATCTTTGCATCTATGTTCATCAGTGATATTGGCCTGTCGTATTTTTTTTTTTTTTTTGTAGTGTCTTTGTCTGGTTTTGTTATCATTGTGATGCTGGTGTCATAGGATGAGTTCAGAAGCATTTGTCTTTAATTTTTTGCAATAGTTTGAGAAGGGTAGGTGTTAACTCTTTTTAAAATATTTGGTAGAGTTCAGCTGTGAAGCTGCCTGATCCTGGATTTTTGTTTGTTGGGAGAGTTTTTTTTTTTTTTTTTTTTTTTATTCCTGATTCAATTTCATTACTGGTAATTGGTCTGTCATATTTTATATTTCTGACTCAGTCTTGGGAGACTATGTTTCTGGGAATTTATCAATTTCTTCTAGGTTGTCTATTTTGGGGGGCATGGAATTCTTTGTGTTAGTCACTTACGGTCCTTTATTTCTTTTGATTTTATTTGGATCGTCTCTCTTTTTTTCTTGATGCATCTGGCTAGAGGTGTATGTGTGCGTGTGTGTGTGTGTGTGAGCGCGCACACACACATGCATGCGTGTGTGTGTATGTATATATGTATATATACCATCTGATCTAATATGTATATCTATCATATATATACCATTTAATCTAATGTGTCATTATGCACAGTGTTTCCTTATTGATTTTTTTAAATAAATTTATTTATTTATCTATTTTATTGGCTGTGTTGGGTTTTTGTTTTTGTTTTTTTTTTTGCTGTGTGTGGGCTTTCTTTTTAGTTGTGGTGAGTGGGGGCTACTCTTCGTTGTGGTGCACAGGATCCTCATTGCCATGGCTTCTCTTGTTGTGGAGCATGGGCTCTAGGCACATGGGCTTCAGTAGTTGCAGCACATGGGCTCAATAGTTGTTGCTCATGGGCTCTAAAGCTCATGCTCAGTAGTTGTGGCACATGGGCTTAGTTGCTCCATGGCATGTGGGATCTTCCTGAAGCAGGGATCGAACCCATGTCCCCTGCATTGGCAGGTGGATTTTCAACCACTGTGCCACCTAGGAAGCCCTTCCTTATTGATTTTATGTCTGGATGATCTGTCTATTGATGAAGGCAGGGTGCTAATGTCCCCTACTATTATTGTGTTATTGTCAATTTCTTTTCTTATGTTTGTTAGTATTTGCTTTATGTATTTAGGTGCTCCTATATTGATTGCATATATATTTATAATTGTTATGTCTTCTTGTTGGATCAACCCCTTTATCATTAAGTAATGTCTCTCTTTGTCTCTTGTTACAGTCTTTGTTTTAAAGTTTATATTTTTTTTCTGATGTATATATTACTACTCCAGGTTTCTTTTCATTTTCATTTGCTTGGAATACCTTTTTCCATTCTCTTATTTTTAGTTTGTTTGTGTATTTAGATCTGAAGTGAGTCTCTTTTAGATAGCATATATATGGGTCTTATTTTTCTACTCATTTGTTCTTTGGATTGCAGCATTTAGACCATTTACATTTAAAGTAATTCTTGATAGGTATGTACTTATTTCCATTTTGTTATTGTTTTGGAGTTGTTTCTGTTGTCCTCTTTTGTTCATTTCATCTTATTTTGCTCTCTTCCCTTATGATTTGATGGCTATATTTAGTGATATGTTTGAGTTTTTTTTTTTCTTTTTTGTTCATATGTCTATTACAGATTTTTCATTTGTGACTACTATGAGGTTATGTATATTAATATATTTTCACGTGATTATTTTAAGTTGATGGTGTTTTAAGTTCAAATGCATCCTAAATGCATATTTACTCCCCCGATATGTTTAATTTTTTTACATCATATTTTACACCTTTCCAGTGAGACTTTTTCTTTCATAACCTTCATATTTTTAGTTGTGGTCTTTATTTCCACTTAGAGAAGCCCCTTAACATTTTTTATAAAGTTTGTTTAGTGGAGCTGAACTCTTTTAGCTTTTGCTTGTCTATGAAACTATCTCTCCTTCAAATCTGGACAATAGTCTTTCTAGGTAGAACATTCTTGGTTGTAGGTTTTATTCCTTTAATCATTTTAAATATATTGTGCCACTTCATTCCGGCCTACACCATTTCTGCTGTAAAGTCAGTTGACAGTCTTATGGAAGTTCACTTATATATAACTAGTTGCTTTTCTCTTGTTGCTTTTAATATTACCTTTTTTTTTTTTTGCCATTTTAATTATGATGTGTTTTGTCATGGACCTCTTTGTGTTGTTGTTTAGGACTCTCTGTTCTTCCTTGGCCTGGATGTCTGTTTCCTTACATGTTGTGGAGATTTTTCAGCTATTATAGCTTCAAATAAGTTCTCTGCACCTTTATCTGTTCTCTCTCTTGGATCCCTATAGTGTGAATATTAGTATGCTTGATATTGTCCAGAGATCTTTTAAATATGTCCTCATATTTTTAAATTGTTTTTTGATTTTTTTCTGTTGAACTTGTGTGATTTCTACTACTATCTTTCAGTTCACTGATTCATTTCTCTGTATCATCTAATCTACTGTTGATTCCTACTAGTGCATTTTTTATTTGTTATTATATTCTTCAGCTCTGTTTGGTTCTTCTTTATATTTGCCGAGACCAGCTTGGCGACTCGAGGTGAGTGACGGGTGCTGCAAGCTTGAAGAAGACACAGACACAGACTGAAGAGAAAAGTGGGACCGGGGGGGGGGGGAGGGGGCTCAAGACCTCTCGGATCAAGAGCCCTGCTGACTCATCCCAGGTTGCTTTTATTGAGTTCGTGGGCTAACATTCTCAGGTTACACCCATAAACAATCAAAGGCCTCACATGACTGAGGCAATTATCTTTGTTTGCTTCCTGGGTCCGAGTTGAGCAGGTGTGGATTTGAGCTGGGCCTGGAGAGCAAAACAGCCCTGGGGGCAGGAGACCTCTCTCAGATATTGGGGGTCTGTGCCCCACCCCTGTTGGCCCCTCTGCGGCTGTGCCTGTCTTAGGTTGTTCCTCCCTTGAGGAATCTTACCCGTCTCTGGCTAACCAGTCATCCTCCAGGGCCAAACAGGGTGATATAAGGAAGGCTCTATGCACCACCCCTGTTGGCCCCTCTGCGGCTGTGCCTGTCTTAGGTTGTTCCTCCTCTGAGGAATCTTACCCGTCTTTGGCTAACCAGCCATCCTTCAGGACCAAACAGGGTGATATTAATCTCCATGCCCCACACCCTTAGCTCCTCCACTGCTCAAGCAGGACATTCTGAATCCCATCGCTCAGCCCACATACTTTAACATTTTCAAGGTTTCAGAAAGTTTCCTGAATGTCTTCCCATATATATTTTCTAACTCTTGGCTAAACTTCTCACTGTGCTCATCCATTCTTCTCCTGAGTTCATTGAACATCTTTAAAATCATTACCTTTAGCTATTTATTGGGTAGGTTCCTTATCTCCACTTCATGTAGTTTTTCATCCAGTGTTTTATCTTATTCCTTTATTTGGAACATATTCCTTTATTGCCTCATTTTGCCTAATTCTCTGTTTATATGTATTATTATGTAGGTCAGTTCTATTTCTGAATCTTGGAGTAGTGGCCTTATTTAGGAGATATCCTATGGGACCCAGCACTACACTCCCTTCTGCTTACCAGAGCTATATGGTCTAGGGGCACCCATTCTATGGGCTGAGTGGGCCTTTCTCTTGTGATGGAGCTGGGCATTGTGGGCACACTGGTCAATAAGTCTTGTCCCCAGCCTGGTTAGATATCAAGATATGCCTCATGTAGAGACTGCTGGCCACTAATGTCCTGGCAAGGCTATCTTCATGTCCTGCAAAATTCTGGATTGGTTGCCAGTCTCCTGGTGGTTAGGGCCAGGTCCCAGGGCAGCCGGCTGTGGGGCCTGGGTCTGTTGCTGGCAAGCTGGTGGGTGAGGCCAGATCCTAGCATGGCTGACTGTGGGGCATGGAATATCCAGAGTAGTTGGCTTTGGTGCCTGGGAGTCCTGGGAATTTTGCCATCCCTCTGGTGGACAGGGCTTGTCCCAGAGTGACTGGCTGCAGATGCTGGGGTTCCTGGGTCTATTACTTGCCCAGTAGTTGCAAGGAATAGGGCCTTGAAATTTGGGTGCTGTGCTGGGCTACTGGTGGGCAAGGCTGGGTCCCAGTACTGCTGGTGACATGGCCTGGGGAGTACCCAACTTATCCTGGCCTGCTGTTGGGCTGTGCTGTGTCCCTGGGCAGCCTCCTAGAAGGCTTTGGGGAGCCTGGGGCTAGTTTCAGTCCACTGGAGTCTGGGGCTAGGTTTTCACACACCTGATTGCTTGGCCTGGATGTTCTAGGACTAGCTGGTGGGTGGGGCTGGGTCCCAGTGCTAATAGTCTACAGTAAGGACTCCAAAATGGTACTTGCCAACACCAGTGTCATTGTGTTTGAACAAGCTCCCCAAAATGGCTACCACCAGCATCTATGTCCCCAGAGGGAGTCCCAGCGACCTCTTGCCTCCCTGGGATGCTTCTTCAAATTCAGCAAGTGGGTCTGATGCAGGCTTCTTTCAAATTACTGACTCTGCACTGGGTCTCAGAGGATGCAAGATTTTGCATGTGCCCTTTAAGTGCAAAGTCAGCATTTCTTGTAGCCCTACAGCTCTCCCATATACAAGTCCTTCTGGCCTTCAAAGAGTCATTCTGGGGGCTTATCTTCCTGGTACAGGACCCCCAGGCTGCAGAGCCCAATATGGGGCTCAGACATTGCATCCTTTAGGGACAATCTCTGCAATTGTGATTATTCTTCCATTTGTGGGTCCCCTACCCAGGTGTATGTCTCTACTCTACTGTGTCTCTGCCCCTCCTGCCTATCTCATTGTGGTTCCTTCTTTATATCTTTAGTTGTGGAAAATATTTTCTGCTAGTCTTTAGGTTGTTCTCATGGATACTTGCTTTGCAAATAGTCGTAATTTTGGTGTGCCTATGTGAGGAGGTGAACTCATGGCCTTCCTACTCTGCCATCATGGCCACTCCTCTGATTTCATTCTTTTTATGGTTGAATAATATTCCATCTTATTTATCCATTCATCTGTTGATGGACACTTAGATTGTTTCCATACCTTGCCTATTCTGTATATAATGCTTCAGTGAACATGGGGGTTTGTATATTTTTTTGAATTAGTGTTTTCATTTTCTTTGGGTAAATACCCAGAAGTAGAATGGCTGGATCCTAAATTAGTTCTATTTTTAATTTTTTGAGAAAATGTTATAGTGTTTTTTATAGTGGCCACACTAATTTACATTCCCACCAACAGTGTACATGGGTTCCCTTTTTTCCACATCATTGTCAACACTTGTTATTTGTTGTCTTTTTGATAATAGTCATTCTGACAGATGTGAGGTGATATCTCATTATGGCTTTGATTTTCATTTCCCTGGTGATTAGAGATATTTAGCATCTTTTTATGTACCTGTTGGCCATCTGTATGTCATCTCTGGAAAAATATCTATTCAGATCCTCTGACAATTTTTTAATTTGCTTATTTAGGTTTTGCTTGTTTGTTACTATTGAGCTGTATAAGTTCTTTATATATTTTGGATATTATCCCCTTATCAGCTATATGATTTACATTTTTTTTCTACCTAAATTGCCTTTTCATTTTGCTGATGGTTTCCTTTTAAGTGCAAAATCTTTTTGGTTTGATGTAGTCACACTTGCTTACTTTTACTTTTGTTTCCTTTGCTTTTGGTGTCAAACCCCAAAAATTGTTGTTGAGACTGATGTCTAGGAGTTTAATACCTATATATTCTTTTAGGAGTTGTATGGTTTCTGGTCTTACATTCAATTCTTTAATCCATTTTGGGAGTAATTTTTGTGTATGGAGTAAGACAGTGGTCCAGTTTCATTCTTTTGCATGTGGTTGTTCAGTTTTCCCAACATTATTTATTGAAGAGACTGTCCTTTCCATATCGTATATTTTTGTCTCACTTGTAAATTAATTGACCAGCTATATGTGGGTTTATTTCTGGGCTCTCTATTCTGTTCCAGTCATCTATGTGTCTTTTCATGCCAGTAACATACTGTTTGGATTACTACAGTTTTGTAACATGGTTTGAAGTCAGGGAGCATGATGCCTCCAAATTTGTTCTTTTTTAAGATTGCTTTGGCTATTTGGGGCCTTTCATGATTTCATACAAATTTTAGGATTGTTTGTCTTATTTCTGTGGAAAATGCCATTAGAATTTTGATAGGAATTGCACTGAACCTGTAGATTGCTTTGGGTAGTAAGGATATTTTAATAATATTAATTCTTCCAATATTGTACATATTGTACATAACAATATTGTATCTTCATCAGTTTCTTGGATCTTATAGTTTTCAGTATATAGGTCTTACACCTTTTTGGTTGCTTGTATTCCTAGGTATTTTTTTCTTTAAATAAAATTGTAGATTGGATTGTTTTCTCAATTTCTCAATTTCTCTTTCTGATAGTTTATTATTAGTATATAGAAATGCAACATTTTATGTATATTGATTTTTTTATTCTGTATTACTGAAGTTGCTGATTAGTTTTAAGAGATTTTCGTGGAATCTTTAGGGTTTTCTATATGTAATATCATGTCATCTGAAACAGTGACAGTTTTATTTCTTCCTTTCCAATCTAGATGACTTAGTTTCTTTTCTTGCCTAATTCCTCTGGCTAGGACTTCCAATACTATGTTGAAAAAAATGTTGTGAGAATGGGCATCCTTGTCTTTTTTCTAATCTCAGAAGAAAAGCTTTCAGCTTTTCATCATAGTGGAATAGTATTTAAAATGGAATTTTTAAAAAGGAATTATGGTACAAAAGGGATGAACTTTACGGTCAGTGAAATAAACAAGATACAAAAGGATAAATATGTGATTTTATTTATATGACTTTCCCAGAATAATAAACTTCATAGGGACAGAAAGTATCAATAGAATATTGATAACTAGGGAGTGGAAAGAAGGGGAAATGAAGTTATTGTTTAATGAATAAAGTGTTTTAGTTTGAAATAATGAAAAATTCTGGAGATAGATAATGGTAATTTTGTACATCAGTATGAATAGACTTAATAACTTTGAATTATACTCTTAAAATGCTTAAAATCATAAATCTCATATATATATATATATATATCCCCAAAAAATAAAGCAAGGAAAAGTTCCCATTATTCCTAATAATTTCTCATCTCTATTTCATAGAGAAATACTTTTTTGTACATTTGTTTAAATACTTTAAAGATACCATAATTTGATGCTATTTGTAACTGCTTATTTCACTTAGGAATTAAAGTAAGACATTACATTGGCTACACAATTGTATAATTCTTTCATCTGAAAAGGCTTTCACATAAATTATCTAATTCATCCTAGTATCATGATAATACTGACAGAATTAGATATTAATAGCCTCATTTTATGGGTTAACTTCTTCATTTATTAAATCCTTACTATGCTTACTATATGCAAAACACTGTATTTGTTTCTGAAGCCACAGACATGGCCCTTAAGCCACTCAAGGTCTAACAGAATCATACCACTAAAGATATAGGAAGGGCCCTAGAAACCATCTGTTTTACTATTTTCATTTTGTAGGCTCAGAGAAATTAAGTTACTTACCTGTAGTCACACAGTTGGTTGCTGTGAATCTGGACAAGAATCTTCTTCATTTTAAAATGAGAAGAGTGATCTGATTTCACCAAGCAGCCAGTGAAATAGTACACACATACAAACAATGATGGGTTATAAAAGGTCATATGAACAGTTCAAATCATGGAAAAACTACTTTTTTATAAGAGGATAAAGAGAAGAATTTATCCTGGAAGTGATGATTCTTGAAGGACGGTAGGACTTATATATGATTGAGAGAAAGAAAGAGTGAAAAGGAAAATGAAGCAGAAGGATTAATGTGAATAAAAACATAGACTTCAGAAAACATGGGTTGTATGCTAGGAATAGCAAGTTTTTTTTTATTTTTTTCTATATAGCTTAGTTAAGTGTGTAAAGGGAAGTAGTAGGAGTTAGGTCTGAACAGTTTGCTTGGAGTCAGGTCATAGATATGATTAGTTGGGCAAATTCAGAATGAATGAAGTGTGTTTTATGGTTGAAGGGGAAAAATTCTAAGGTAACTGTCAGAGTTTGCACAGTAACCTAGTAGAACCAAGTCAAGGATTAGGCCAACAGACTCCTAATAATCCAGTGTATTTCCTGGTATGCTCTATTGTTTTTAATTTTGGATATTATCATCTATAATTGTATGTCCTGGCATAATTTTAATGTCTTTCTAAAGTCTTTTCACAACCTTGAAAACTAATATGATTTCCTAGTGTATTAAAAACAGAGTCCACTATTGATGTCTCTAGTGGCACCTGTGAGGGACAAAGACAGTGGCAATTTTAATACTGACTAGAACTTATATGTTCTGCATTACTCTTAACAAGATATTTTGCCTTAAATTTCATTAATTGTCTTTGCAAATGAAATGTTTCCCTTGATTGATATTTTTATGTTAAAACTATATTGTATTTGATTTCAAAAGCAATCTAATTATGGTAGACATCCTGTATGAGATTTAAGGCTCACTTCCCAATGGAATCATGAAACAGAAAAATAATGAATTGCATCTTATATAATCTTTATTGCTACCTTAAAAATGAGTAATATATTCATTTTGGGTTGAAATAACATATCCCCAAGGAGCAATTTGTTTTCACAAATTACATTGGTTCCTCACATACAAGATTATTAAGCATGAAGGAGGAAGTTATTGGACATTGGACACTGTATGTCCTGTAAGCATAGTTTTTTTTTTCCCCCCAAGAACTGAGCTCTATTCATTGATTGAAGGCAAAGATAGTTAATGAAAAACAAAAAGGACAATGTTAATCTTTTTCTTAACAACTTCTTGCTCTTTTTACCTCCTTTTCCTATTTGTTGGTTATAAGTCAGGTGAAACTTTAAACTTGACCCACTTTCCTTCAGGAATTCTTGTAATTACTCAGGTTAGTGGCATGTCTATATGGTTATCTTTAGCAGAAAATCATTTAGAGAAATGGTCACACCTATAACTAATACAATATGTATAATTTAAATGGTTTTGGTTTTGTTTTGTTTGTTTTGAGATGCAGAATGCAAAAGTGCCACCTTTACATATTTTATCTTCCATCATAAAAGAAAGTTTTCAAAATACCAGAATGTTTATCTACCAAAATTTGGACTAAGTAAAGTTAATAGAATATTATTTAGTTGTTAAGAAATTTGAAATAATTTAATTGGTTAATTTAAACAAGGTAATTTTGAATGGATCTAATAATTTTTATTTACCTTTTATTGTTATAATAGCTAAGACAAATGAATAGAAATAACAAAATGTTCAAGCAGGAAGTAACATATAGACATGGATAAATAAACTCCTAAAAATTTTCTTTGCAGATCCAGGGAACTCCTTTCTCAGAAGTTCCTAGCAAACTTCTTATTTGGCACTGGTTGGGTTCTCATATATTCTAGTTTGGGGCAGTTCCAGTTTATGCCACATGTTTTGTTATAATTACTAGTGGCATCCCCTTTTCTCTCTTAAATGTGTTATATTCAATGTTAGATTATAATATGTATAGTATGCATACCTACTTATTGCACTGAATTGAGCGTATTCTTACCCCTAAAAATAACTGTTGGCAATGGTGTTAAGCTAATTATCTTAGGCCTAATTCACATGATCTATCCTAGAGGCCAGAGATGGAGTTGTTTTCTTCCAAAGCACAAGGGCTGCATGGGAGAGGTATGGATAGCTAAATAAAAGTAAAGATATTTACCAAGATAAGTATTAGATGGTTGATCGGGAGGTAATCACAAAATGAATATCTGTCCTTGATCTCTTTGTAAATGTTTTAATATCTGTTTAATCATTTATTGTTCTAATTCCAAAGCACAACAAATTTTTATCTTTCAATACTGCTTTCCTCCCTGCCTGAAAGCAGTTATTGCAGAAATAAACACTTTAATTGGTGATAGGTGGAAATACTTGGAAAGTTCTATTAGAGAAAAATAATTTTGCCTAACTGTAAAGACAAAGATAGAGTTTCTATTAAAATATTTTTTATTATAAAGAGGAGATATGGAACCAGGAAAAAGTTGGTGGGGAACCAGGAAATAGATGGCGGGGGAGCAGGATGTGGTGATCACCTTCCTCCACACAAATACATCAAAAACACATCTACTTGGGGAGTGGCACCTGGAGAACACCTTCCGAATGCCGGCAGGAAAATTCAGACCGCCCAAAAGGCAAGATAATTTCCACATAATCTGGTAGTGCAAAGGAATGAAGGGAAAAAGAAAGACAAATAATTCTGAGGGCACTAGCCCTCTGGGAGGTAGCTGTGAGGGGGGAAGGCTCCCACACACTGGAGAGCCCCCTCACTGGTGGGGAAAGACAGGGGGCACCTTGGAGCCCCCAGAAGAGAGAGCAATGGAAGGTCTGCTGAGGGGAGAGTGGGGAGATCCCCACACAGAGGAGTCAGGCAGCACTCCCCAGCCAGAGAAGCTAATTTGCTCACCTGTGGTGGTGGTGGGGTTTGGGGGCTGAGGCTTGGGCTTTGGAGGACAGACTCCAAGGACAGAGAAGCGGCTGGATGCATGAGAAAAGCCTGGAGGACAGCTGCATCAGCAAGATAGGAAGGAGTTTGGGGAAAATCCTGGGCCAGATGGAGAGGGAGGAGACTTTTCTTTCAGAGTGCTTGGGAGGAAACTCCCTCTCTGTGAACTCTCAGGCTGCAAAGCAGCATGACTCGATGCTGCTGGATTGAAAAGCCCACTGTCCCATGCCCCCACCCACCCCACGTGCTGCTGGGTCCTGGTGAATGTACACTCTCCTGCCCACTGCCCCGCTCTCCCATCACAGCTGCCGTGCCGCTGGCCCATGGCCCACTCACCCACAGCCACCAAGGGTCCTGTGTGTAAGGCAAGTTATTGCCCACACCCTTCCAGCAGCAGAGGAAGCCTACCAACAACCAAAGTTCCTGCGATCAGGACCAAATTCCCTGGGAGAATGCACAGCACAACTCAGGGTCACACTGACTTCTGCTGCTACAAGCAATGCTGCAGATTTCAGTTACACTGCTATATCCCTCCCTTCCCCCGACCTGAAGTTGCAAGTGAGCCCCAATCACCCTCTTTCACCCCCTCTTGTCTGGGTGGGGAACGGACTACTCAGATCAACCCACATGCAAAGTAGGGACCAAAACCAAAACTGATCCCCAAGGTCTGAAGGATCAAAGATGAGAAAGAGAAACAGCCACAGGAGGAACAGATTTAATGCCCACAATAGGCTTGAAAGAACCTGCATCTGTGGGTCACCTGAATAGATGAGTGTTTTTTCAATAGAGACTGTAGACATAGGGGGCAACTGGGGACTGTGGGGACAAATACACACAGGACTAATACCAGATCACAGTATGAGCTCTCCACATTTCTCTCCACAGAAGGGGCAGAGCCATACTTAGAAGTATTGGAGGACTTCTTGGTATGCTTATCTTGTTTCTGGTCTTAGGCATTAGTTAGCTACATTTTTACTGTATATATGTGTATGTGGATTTGCTTGTAATTGGTATGAGTACCTTCTTCTTTCTTTTCTTTGCTCTCTTCCTTTCTCTTCTCTTTGGATTATTTTCCTCTTCAGTTTCTGCAAGTGCAAGTTTGCACATCTCCTTGTGTGATTTTGACTGATTAGAGTTGCTTTCAACAGCAGTTTTGGGTATGTGTCTATGCTTTCCATTTCTTCCCTTTTTTCTTCCTTTTTTTTTCTGTGTTCTCCTTCTACCTACTTTTTCTCTGTGCTGTGCAGCTTTCAGGGACTTTATCCCAGCTGGGGGTTAACCCAGACCTCTGAGACAGCAGAGCAGAGTCCAGGACATTGGACCACCAAGGAACTCCCGATCCCATAGAATATTAATCAGCAAGTGCTCCCCCAGAGTTCTCATTCTTAAAACAAAGCTTCAGATTCAATAAAAGGCCAGCAAGTTCCAGTGCTTGACACCTCAAGCCAAACAGAACAGAGATAAGAGGAATTACTACTAGGCAGCATGGGGAAAGCAGACAGAAAATATGATAAAGAAGACAAAATGAGAAAACAAAGAAACACCTTGCAAACAAAGGAACAAGATAAAAATCCACAAGAGCAAATAAATGAAGAAGAAATTGGAATATTACCTTAAAAGGAATTCAGAGAAATGATAGTAAACAGGATCCAAAATCTCAAAAACAAAATAGAGAAAACACAAAAAACATACAATAAGGACCTAGAAGAATTAAAGGGGAAACAAACAATAATGAACAACACAATAACTGAAATTAAAAATACTCTAGATGTTATAAACAGCAGAATAACTGAAGCAGAAGAACAAGTAAGTGAGTTGGAAAATAGAATGGGGGAAATAACTGCCACAGAGCAGGAAAAAAAAAAGAATAAAAAGAATGGAAAACAGTCTCAGAGACCTTTGTGACAACATTAAGCACACCAACATTCGAATCATAGGCATCCCAGAAGAGGAAGAAAAAAAGAAAGGGTCTGAGAAAATATTTGAGGCGATTATGGTGGAAAGCATCCCTCACATGGGACAGGAAATAGTAAACCAAGTCCAAGAAGTGCAGAGAGTCCCATACAGAATAAACACAAGGAGAAATACACTGAGGCACATAATAATCAAACTAAAAAAAATTAAACACAAAGAAAAAATATTGAAAGCAGCAAGAGAAAAGCAACAAATAACATATAAGGGAAAACCCATAAGAATAACAGCTGATCTCTCTGCAGAAAGTTTGCAGGTCAGAAGAGAGTGGTAGGAGATAATTAAAGTCTTGAAAGAGAGAAACCTATAGCTAAGAATACTATAACCAGGATGAATCTCATCCAGATTCGGCAGAGAAATCAAAAGCTTTAAGACAAGCAAAAGTTAAGAGAATTCATCAGCACCAAACCAGCCTAACAACAACAACCAAAGGAACTCCTCCAGGCAGTAAACACAAGACAAGGAAAAGACCTACAAAAACACAGCCAAAACAATTAAGAAAATGGTAATAGGAATATACATGTCAATAACTAACTTAAATGTAAATTAATTAAATACTCTAATCAAAAGACACAGATTGCCTGAATGGATATAAAAACAAGACCCTTATAAATGCTGTCTAAAATAAACCAACGTCAGACCTAGGGATACATACAGACTGAAAGTAAGGGGATGGAAAAGATATTCCATGTAAATGGAAGTCAAAAGAGAGCTGGAGTAGCAATACTCATATGAGACAAATTATACCTTAAAGTAAAATTTACTACAAGAGACAAGGAAGGACACTGCATAATGACCAAGGGATCAATCCAAGAAAAAGATAGAACAATTGTAAATATCTATGAACCCAACATAGGAGCACCTTAATACATAAGGCAAATGCTAACAGCCACAAAAGGGGAAATCAGCAATAAACAAATAATACTGGGAGAATTTAACACCCCACTTTCACCAATGGACAGATGATTCAAACATAAAATAAATAAGGAAGCACAAGCTCTAAGTGATACATTAGACCACTTTGACTTAATTGACATTTATAGGACATTCCATCCAAAAACTACAGAATACACTTTCTTCTCAAGTGCACACGGAACATTCTCCAGGATAGATCACATCTTGGGGCATAAATAAGTCCTCAGTAAATTCAAGAAAATTGAAATCATATCCAGCATCTTCTCTGACCACAACGCCATGAGACTAGACATCAATTACAGGAAAAAAAAAGTGCAAAAAAAATACATGGAGGATAAACAATATGCTATTAAACAACCAAGAAATCACTAAAGAAATCAAAGAGGAAATCAAAAAATACCTAGAAGCAAATGACAATGAAAACACGATGACCCAAAACCTATGGGACACAGCAAGAAAAATCTCGAATAAAAAACCTAACCTTACACCTAAAACAATTAGAAAAAGAAGGAAAAAAAAAAAAAACCCAAAGTGAGCAGAAGGAAAGAAATCATAAAGATCAGGTCAGAAATAAATGAAAAAGAAATAAAAGAAACAATAGCAAAGATCAATAAAACTAAAAGCTGGTTCTTTGAGAAGATAAACAAAGCTGAAAAACCATTAGCCAGACTCATCAGGAAAAAAAGGGAGAAGATGCAAATCAACAGAATTAGAAATGAAAAAGGAGAAGTAACAACTGACACTGCAGAAATACAAAAGATCATGAGAGACTACTATAAGCAACTATATGCCAATAAATTGGATAACCTGGAAGAAATGGATGAATTCTTAGAAAAATACAATCTTCCAAGACTGAACCAGGAAGAAATACAAAATATGAACAGACCAACCACAAGTACTGAAATTGAGACTGTGATTAAAAATCTACTAACAAGATGAAGCTATATGTAATGAGGTGGATAGAACTACAGTCTCTCATACAGAGTGAAGTAAGTCAGAAAGAGAAAGACAAATATTGTATGCTAACTCACATATACGGAATCTAAAAATGGTACTGATGAACTCAGTGACAAGAACAAGGACGCAGATACAGAGAATGGACTGGAGAACTCGAGGTTTGGGAGGGGGCGGGGGGTGAAGAGGAAGCTGAGATGAAGTGAGAGAGTAGCACAGACATATATATACTACCGACTGTAAAATAGATAGTCAGTGGTAAGTTGTTGTATAACAAAGGGAGTCCAACTCGAGGATGGAAGATGCCTTAGAGGACTGGGGTGGGGAGGGTGGGGGGGACTCGAGGCGGGGGAGTCAAGAAAGGGAGGGAATACGGGGATATGTGTATAAAAACAGATGATTGAACTTGGTGTACCCCCCAAAAAATAATAAATAAATAAAATTTAAAGATTAAAAAATAATAAAATAAAATAAAAATCTACTAACAAACAAAAACCCAGGGACAGATGGCTTCACAGGCGAATTGTATCAAAGGTTTAGAGAAGAGCTAACACCTGTCCTTCTCAAACTCTTCCAAAATACAGCAGAGGAACACTCCCAAACTCATTCTACGAGGCCACCATCACCTTAACACCAAAACCAGGCAAAGATGTCACAAAGAAAGAAAAATATAGTCCAATATCACTGATGACTATAGATGCCAATATCCTCAACAAAATAATAACAAGCAGAATCTCACAGCACATTTAAAAGATCATTCGCCATGATCAAGGGGGGTTTATCCCTGGAATGCAAGGATTCTTCAATATTTGCAAGTCAATCAATGTGATACATCATATTAACAAACTGAAGGATAAGAAACATATGATCATCTTAATAGATGCAGAAAAAGCTTTTGACAAAGTTTAAAATCTACTTATGATAAAAACTCTCCAGAAAGTTGGCATAAAAGGAAGTTAATTCAACATGATAAGAGCCATATATGACAAACCAACAGCCAACAACATTCTCAAAGGTGAAAAAATGAATGCATGCCCTCTAAGGACAGGAACAAGACAAGGGTGACCATTCTCCCCACTATTATTCAACATAGTTTTGGAAATTTCAGCCACAGCAATCAGACAAGAAAATGCAATGGAAGGAATCCAAATTGGAAAAGGAGAAGTAAAATTGTCACTCTTTGCAGATGACATGATATTATATATAGAAAACCCTAAAGATTCTACCAGAAAACTGCTAGCACTGATTGATGAATTTAGTAAAGTAACAGGATACAAAATTAATGCACAGAAATCTCTAGCATTCCTATACACTAACAATGAAAGAGAAGAAAGAGAGATTAAGGAAACAATCCCCTTCACCATTACAACGAAAAGAATAAAATACCTAGGAATAAACCTGCCTAAGGAGGCAAAAGACCTGTACGCAGAAAACTATAAGACAGTGATGAAAGAAATCAAAGCTGATACAAACAGATGGAGGCACATATCATGTTCTTGGGTTGGAAAAATCAACATTGTGAAAATGACTATACTACCCAAAACAACTTACAGATTCAACACAATCCCTATCAAATTACCAATGGCATTTTTCACAGAAATTGAACAAGAAATTTTATGATTTGTATGGAAACACAAAAGACCCTGAATAGCCAAAGCAATCTTGTGAAGGAAAGACAGTGCTGGAGGAAACAGGCTCCCTGACTTCAAACTATACTACAAGGCTACAGTGATCAAGACACTATAGTACTGGCACAAAAACAGAAATATAAATCCATGCAACACAATAGAGAGCCCAGAGTGAAGTCCACGCACATATGGGCACCTTATCTTTGACAAAGGAGGAAAGAGTATACAATGGGAAAAAGACAGTATCTTTAATAAGTGGTGCTGGGAAAATTGGACAGCTACATGTAAAAGAATGAAATTAGAACACTTCCTAACACCACACACAAAAATAAACTCAAAGTGGATTAAAGACCTAAATGTAAGGCCAGACACTATAAAACTCCTGGAGGAAAACATAGGCAGAACACTCTATGACGTAAGCCAAAGCAGAATCCGTTTTGACCATCCACCTAGAATAATGGAAATAAAACAAAAAATAAACAAATGGAACCTAATGAAACTTAAAAGCTTTTGCATAGCAAGAGAAACCATAAACAAGACAAGAAGACAACCCTCTGAATGGAAAAAACAATATTTGCCAATGAAGCAAACAACAAAGGATTAATCTCTAAAATATACAAGCAGCTCATGCAGCTTAATACCAAAAAAGCAAATAACCCAATCCACAAATGGGCAGAAGACCTAAATAGACATTTCTCCAAAGAAGACATGTAGATGGCTAACAAACCCAGGAAAATATGCTCAACATCACTAATCATTAGAGAAAGGCAAGTGAACACCAAAATGAGATATCACCTCACACCATTTAGAGTGGCCATCATCCAAAAATCCAGAAACAATGAATGTTGGAGAGGGTATGGAGAGAAGGGAGCCCTCCTGCTCTATTGGTGGGAATGTAAAGTAGTACAGCTACTATAGAAAACAGTTTGGAGATTCCTTAAAAAACTAAAAATAGAACTACCATATGACCCAGCAATCTCACTACTGTGCATATACCCTGAGAAAACCATAATCCAAAAACAAACATGTACCATAATGTTCATGGTAGCACTATTTATAATGGCCAGGATGTGGAAGCAACCCAAATGCCCATCAGCAGATGAATGGATAAAGAAGATGTGGCACATATATACAATGGAATATTACTCATCCATAAAAAAGAATGAAATTGAGTTATTTGTAATGAAGTGGATAGATCTAGACTCTGTCATACAGGGGGAAGTAAGCCAAACAGAGAAAATTAAATACCATATGCTAACTCATATATATGTAATTTTTAAGAAATTGGTACTGATGAACCCATAGGCAGGGCAAGAATTAAGATGCAGATGTAGAGGAAGGACTTGAGAATACAGGGTGGGAGTGGCAAATGGGAAGCTGAGATGAAGTGAGAGAGTAGCATTGACATATATACACTACCAAATGTCAAAAAGATAGCTCATGGGAAGTTCCTGCATAACACAGGGAGATAAACTCGATGATGGGTGATGACTTAGAGGGCCAGGATAGGGAGGGTGGGAGGGAGACATGGGAGGGAGGGGATATATGTATTAATACAGCTGATTGACTTTGGGTGTACCTCAAAAATTGGCACAACAGTGTAAAGCAATTATATTTCAATAAAGAGCTTAAAAAAAAAGAGGAGATATGGTTTTAACCAGATTGGTTTGTATATGTATCAGAGTATTTATGCTAGAGACTAAAGTTAGAATACTGACGCTCACCACCCAATCAATCAAGTCACAAACTTACTTTACTGGTTGTTTTCTTTAGAATTATAAATTATATTTTAGCCACTAAATGTATTAATAATCCTCTGAGAAGAAAGTGTTAAAATTTAGAGAAGCCAATTTAAAAAGTGGAGATAGTAGCCCTACTATATGGAAAATATAATGAAATAAGATTCTTTGTATTTCAAGAGTTATAAAGGAAAATCTGCCTGATTTCTGGTGTGTCTCTACTAGCCAGGAAATAGGGATACTATTTTCATGTTCTCAAGTTAATAACTTTGATACATCTAGACATGGTAATTATATTGGTAGTGGTAATTTTATAGGGGAATGGATTGGGGAAGATGAAAGATTAGGGGTCTAAAAAGTATAACCCTGGAAAACCAATGAGCAATATCTTGGCACATTTTTAGAACAGTGAAAATTGTACCCTTAGAATCACCTAAAGTTGAAGGATAATGCTGGCTTGTACTGGAAAGCTGGGGCCACTGAGACATTCTTTCAATGTAGACCTGAAACAGAGGTCAGTTATGAAAGATCATTGTTGAATAGTGATTATATGTATTAGCAAGAGGCAAAGGCAGTAACAGAAGCATTGGACACCACAGCTCTCTATGTTTAAGTATGTAAATTAAATAACCCTTCTCATTCAGACTGTAAACCTTGGAGGTCTTAGCCAATGCAGGGGAAATAAGAGCTCCAAACAAAATATGTTGGACTTTCTGCTAATTTACAAATGTGTTCTCAAGCCAGTTTTAATTTAATTTAGAGAAATAACCATATCAGCATTCAAAAATTAATGAATGATGCATACTAGCTACATTAAAAGAAAATGAAACAATTGGAGTATATCAGGGATGAAATAATCCTTAAAGATATCTCTCTACCATTTCATCTAATAATCATTTTGCCTTTTCCATATCCTACTGAGTTGACCCTTAACCTGTGCCTGAGGTAAACTCATGATCTCTTTATAGATTTCTGATTTTTCGAGAGGACTTCCTTAAATTGATCTGAAATATATTTCTAGGGTAACATCAATTTATTAGTCTTGATTTTGTCTCTTTGTATCCTACAGACAAACTCTAAATCCCTTTTCTTAACAAACTGGTCTTCTAAATATTTCAGGGAAACTATGATACCTGCTGTGAATATTCTCTTTCCCTTTTCTTCCTTTCTCCTCTTCTTTCTTCCTTCTTTTTCCATATTCAAATTAACATTTTGTTTCCTCAAAAATTCCTCAAGTTAAATAACTGACTCCTCTCACCATCTTTTTTAAAAATTATTACAAAATATTGGCTATGATTTTTCAAAATGGTTCTTTTTCTTTTCTCCTTGTGGGAAGCAGGAGGGATTTTCTCCAATACTTACTGTAGAATCCTGGCCAAATTCCTGGAGGTAAATCTCACAATATTGTAAGGTACCCACCCTAATACTGAACCAGGACTGGTTCTTCCTGGAGGTTTTAACTCTCAGAGTTGTCTACACTGAGCCTTCAGCAATTCATCAATTACAGTTCCAGTTTTTCTACCCCAGCACTGGTTCCTATGGCAGTTTCCCTCTTGAATCTCCACTGACAGGGGATCCAGATGGTGGAGTAGATAGACATGGAACTCACCTACCCTCACAAAATCATCAAAAATACATCTGCATGTGGAAGAAACCTCACTAAAAACTAACTGGAGACTGTAGAAAGACTCCTGTATAACCAAGGCTGTAAGAAAGATCCCCACAGAATTGAGTAGGAAGGGAAGAGAAGCAATCAAGTCAGGACTTGTGCCCTATGAGGCACAAGAAGGGTAGGGCAATTACATGAGTGGATATCTTCCCTGGAGAGTGAGTGGTTTGAGCCACATGTTGGGCACCCCAGTCTTGGGGTCTGACATCAGGAAGATGAGTCCCCTTGGCTAGTTGAAGGGCCAGTGGGACTAACAAGAGGGCTGCAGGAAGCCTGGAATCCATTTGTGAAAATTGTGCACACACTTGCTTACTTCCGAAACAGAGCCAAGAGGGTGGACTGAAACTGCACATGATGCTGGTTGGTTTACCACAACCATCCTGGCATGTGCCCCAGCCTGAGCTGAGTGCCTGTTCTGGCCCCACTTGCTTCATGAAAGCTCCATGCAGGGACAAGGACTGCCATAGCCAAAGGGAGTGATTAGGTGTGAGGGTCAAAGGCAGCTCAGACCTTGAGCAGCGTCTGAGCATGGTAGGAATAGCCATAACTGGCACTTATGCAGGCAGTGCAGCAGAAGCAGTCTGGGTCTCTGAGTGTGGCCAGAGTCACCACAACTTATGTCTAGATCCATGCCAAGAGCCCTTACCAGATCCTCTTGCTCTAGCACTGCTCCCCTCTGGGGAAAGGGTGCTGGTGCTGGGAGGCAGAGAGTACCCATTTAAAAGTAGCTGAGCTGGCTCAGACTTGATACTCAGCTTCTTCTCTGGTAACTTGGGATCCATCCCTGTAATCAATAGGCTGGTGTTGTCTACAGAGGAGAGGAGAAGGCCCAAATCACACTTGACTCTGGCTGTAGCCCCTCCATCTCCAGCCCCACTTCCTACAAGGGTGATAGCTGCCAGCATACACTGGGAAAGTATGTGACTCATGCACATGTCAAATCTAGCTCTCCCACCAAATCCACTGGGCACATGCAGACTCCATAGTGATACTCCCACATAAGGACACCCCTTCAAGAGCACCATAAGTAACTCTTTCACCTAATTTCATAAAGACAGAGAAAGCTAAGTAAAAGGAGAAGATGGTATTTTCTTTCAATTGATATTAGAAGAGAAAACCCTTGAAAAAACAATTAATGAAACAAAACAATATAATTTACCAGATAAAGTGTTCAAAGCATTAGTAATAAGAATGCTAACTGAATTAGGGAAAAGAATAGATGAACACAGTGAAAGTTTTAACAAGGAACTAGAAAATATAAAAAAATAACCAGTCAGAACTGAAGAATATGATAACTTAATTGAAAAAGGAATTAACAGCATACTAAGTGATACAGAAGAATAAGTTATCTGGAAGATAGAATAAGGAAATCACCTGATCAAGACAACAAAAAGAAAGTCAAATTTTAAAAATGAGGATGGTTAAAGAGACTTTTGGGACAACATCAAGCATACCAACATTAGCATTATGGGGGTCCCAGAAGGAGAAGAGAAAGAGAAAGTGGATGAAAATGTATTTGATGAAATTATGGCCAAAGATTTCCCAAAATAGAAGAAGGAAACAGATGTTTAGGCACAGGAAGAACAGAAAGTCCCAGGCAAGAGGAACACAAACAAACCCATACCTAGACACATTATATTTAGAATGCAACAGTTAAAGATAAAGAGAGAATTCTAAAGGCAGTAAAAGAAAAACAAAGAGTCATATACAAGGGAACCTCCATAAGACCATTAGCTGTTTTCTCTGCAGAAATTTTTCAGGCCAGAGGGAGTGGCATGGTATATACAAAGTGCTGAAAGGGAAAAGCCTGCAACTCAGGATACTCCACCAGCAAGATTATCATTTAGAATTGAAAGAGAGATGAACTTTTCAAGCAAAAACTAAAAGAATTCATCTATGCTAAATCTACCCTAAAATAAATATTAATGGGTCTTCTCTAAGTTGAAAAGTAAAGGGTTTAACAAGAAGTAAATATCTACAGGAAAAGAAAAATCCTACTAGTAAAGGCAAATAAATAGTAAAGGCTGAAGATCTACCACTTCAATCAACTAGTACAAAGATTAAAAGAAAAAAATTGCAAAATCAACTATAATTACAATAAGCAGTAAAGAGATAAACATGCAGATGTAAAATATGACATCAAAAATGTGTCAAGGTGAATAAAAAATGTAGATCTTTTAGACTGTGTTTAAATTTAAAGGACTACCTGTTTAAAACCCCATGGTAACCACAAATCAAAAATCTGCAATAGATACACAAAAACAAGAGAGAAAAAAAAAACAGAAGCCTACCAGTAAAGAAAATCAAACCACAAGGGAAGAAACTAAAAGAAGAACAGAGAAAAAAACACAGAAATGAACAGTAAAGAAGTAACAAAATGTCAGTAAGTACATACCTATTAATAATCACTTTAAATGTCAATGGACTGAATATGCCAATCAAAAACATAGGGTGGCTGATGGGTTAAAAAACAGGACCTATATATAGGCTGTTAAAAAAAAGACTCAGTTCATAGCTAAAGAAACAAGTGGACTGAAAGTGAGGAGATGGAGAAAGATATTCCATGCAAATGGAAATAAAAAGAAAGCTGGGGTAGTGATATTCATACCAGACACAATAGACTTTAAAACAAAGACCTTAATGAGAGATAAAAAAGGGCAATGTATAATGATAAAAGGATCAACACAAGAATAGGATGTAACACTCATTAAGATATACACACCTAATACAGGATCACCTAAATATGTAAAGCACATTAAAGGATATAAAGAGAAAAATTGACAATAATGCAATAAAAGCAGATTCTTAACACCCCACTTACACCAATGGGCAGATCATCCAGACAGAAAATTAATAAGGAAACATTTCTCTTTTAAATAATGCATTAGACCAGTTGGCCTTAATATATGAACAGAACATTTCATCCAAAAACAATAGAATACATATTATTTTCAAGTGCACATGGAACATTCTCCAGAGTAAATCACATGCAAGGCCCAAAACACATTTCAACAAATTTAACACATTATTGACTGGGGAATTTTTGCAGAAACTAATGTCTATGGCTGGCAATTTTGTTGTGTAAGTGAATATTGAAACACTCCTGTTTGAGTAAATATCAACAACTTGTTTTGCACTTAATATATTTATTTGAAACTTTGTACATGTCTTACTAAATCATTCTAATATTTCCTTAGAGTGTGATAGGCAGTATAGCAGGCACCTTTGTGTAGAGGAACAGAACATCTATTGTGAATATACCATGTTTCACTGCACTTTCCCCTGGAAGAGCACTTTCTGGAGGTATAATTCTTTTTAGTCCTGTGAGCATTATTTCCTCTAGAATATGTTCATTTATTTTACCTGATAATCAACAAAGTGGATGTTTGTGGAGAGGGAGCTCTTTTAGAAATGCCACAAGAAGGACCAGGTGTAGGACTTCCACTACATTCATCAGATGGTGAATTACTTATTCTCTAGCTACTGCTAACAAAAGTTGCTCATAAGTCACTTTACTCTGTGCATTAAGGCTACAATAAATTTTAAACTCATTGAATAAACTGAAATTACTCAAATAGGAACCCACTTTCCTATACCATTTTTGAGTTATCTGGAGCATATTGAAGTTTGCTACATACTGATCAGATCAATCAACCTCTTTCATATATTTATTATAGTCTAATATACAAGTGGACATAGTTATCTAATGGTCAGTCCTCCTGTCTGCCTTTTTTGTAGATGCTATTGAAGCATCATGAATAGTTGTCACCATGTGGACTAGCCTCTTGTCTTTCCATATAGGAAGAATCACTTCTCCCTTCTGTAAGAATGTCATTTCTCCCCTCTGTAGATTTTTAGATTTCTCCTTTAATTGGTTTGGTAGACCATGATTCTCTCTTACAGTCTCACAAACTCTGGTTTTAGTTTTCAACAATATGTCAGATGTGGACACACTGTTTTCATCTTAATTATCTTGGTAAATATGATGCCATGAACCAAGATAATGTTGTAGGAGTGATAATATTGTTTCTTGCAGTTTCTTTCTTTCATCTGTGTAAATCTCAAGGCTGCATATGTATATATCCAGTTTCACTTTCACTAACCATCCTGACCAAAATTCCATATTTTGTAAGTTTTCCAGGATTACAGGTTTTGAAACTGAGTCATCCTCTCCACTTTATCACTGCTTCATCAAGTGATAGCTCTTGTTTGGGTATATAGATTGATTGAAATTTTGGAAGAAAATAATCCAAAAGAGGTTTAACTTTTGAAATTCTGTCTGCAGGAAGTGGAGTTTCTGAGTTATCATTAAGTGAAGAAATGTCAGTATTTGTTTGAACCTTCTTCTTGTCATAATCTTTGGATAGATAGGTGTTTCAAGTAAGGGATCAGCTGACTGATATTCTCGCCAATGTGACTTTCTTATTTGTCCCATCAAAATTATTCATCCAAGAAACTTCTTCATGTCATTATTGGTTACATCAGTCCATTTTAAAGCCTTAGCATGCTTTTTATATGATTTTTCATTCTCTTGGTGATACAAGTTTGTTTGAGAAGCAACCAACTTGAAAAAGTCACTACCAAAAATTAATTCTGTAATTTCACTAACACTTTGTGGGTTATCACATTCAATAGGTACACCTGACACACCTGTAAAATCTTGTAATTTTCTTGAAATGTTGTCTTCAATCCACTCTTCTGTTGAAGCAAATGAGCATTCTTCAGCACTGTGAGTTTCATATTCACTTTCCATATCAGAATCAATCACTAAGGCTTTTTGTCTTTTTGTTGATCTAATATTCACATCATCTGAATCAGAACTATATTCTGAAGAACTATCATCTTCTGAAACACTAGTGTATGTGTCACTTGGATAATCAGAGAAAGTATCTGCATAAAATTTACCAAAAAATTCTTCTTCACTCAAAATATCATGATGTGTCATTTTCAAAAATTTTACAGTAATAAACATGTATCTATAACATACACAATGTTGGAACAAAAACAAAATGGACCAAAATGTGAATGATAATGACAATCATAAGTTGTATAATGAACCCTTGATCAATTTTAAGCTCTAATGACTTCACATTGTGATGTTAATTGTATCACTCTCTAAAAACATATTGATATATCTCTAGTCAATAACGTTTGGGTAACAAAAAATATATTAATACATCTCTGGTCAATAATGTGTTAAGGGGATACAAATTATATCAAGCATTTTTGTCAACCACAGTGGTATAAAACTAGAAATCAATTACAGGAAGAAAAAGGGAAAAAGCACAAACACATGGAGACTAAACAATATGCTATTAAAAAAACTAATGAGTCAATGAAGAAATCAAGGGAGAAATCAGAAAATACCTTGAGACAAATGAAGATGGAAACAAAACTTTCCAAAATCTATGGGATCAGAAAAAGTAATTCTAAGAGGGAAGATTATAGTGATGCTGGCCTACCTCAAGAAACAAGAAAAATCTCAAATAAACAACCTAACCTACCATCTAAAGGACTTAGAAAAAGAACAAACAAAGCCCAACGTCATGAGAAGAAAGGAAATAATAAAGATCAGAGAGGAAGTAAATACTGACAAAAAAAGAAAAAAGAACAACAAATAGAAAAGACCAATGAAACCAAGAGCTGTTTTTTCGAAAAAAAAAATTGATAAATCTTTAGCCAAGCTCAACAAGAATAAATGAGAGAGGACCAAATAAACAAAATAAGAAATGAAAAAGGAGAAACGACAACTGATATCACAGAGATACAAAATATAAGAACTGATGGTTATATACCAACCTAGAAAAAATGGACAAATGTCTAGAAACATAAAACCTTCCAATACAGAATGAAGAAGAAATAGACAATCTGAATAGAATAAACACTAATAGTGAAATTGAACTTGCAATTTAAAAAAAGAAAATTCCCAGCAAACAAAAGTCCAGGACTGGATGACTTCACAGGGGAATTCTATCAATATAAAGAAGAGCTAATAACTATATGCTCAAACTATTCCAATATGTTGAATAGAACAGAACACACCTAACTTCATTCTTTGAGGCTACAACTACCCTGATACCAAAACCAAAGACACTACAAGAAAAGAAAATTACAGGCCAATATCTGTGATGATTATAGATGCAAAATTTATCAATAAAGTATCAGCAAACCAAATTCAACAATAAATAAAAACAATCATACACCATGATCAAGTGGTATTTATTCTAGTGATGCCAAGGTGTTTCATTATCTGCAAATCAATCAATGTGATACACCACATTAACAAAAGGAAGGATAAAAATCACATGATCTGTTCAATAGATGCAGAAAATGAATTTGACAAAGCTTAACATCCATTCTTGATAAAAGCTCTCTTCAAAGTTGGTATAGAGGGAACATATCTCAACATAACAAAGGCCACTTATGACAAACCCATAGCTAACAACATACTCAACAAAAAACTGAAAGCCTTTCTTCTAAAATTAAGAACAAGGTGAGGGTGCCAACTATCACCACGTCTACATAACATTGAAAGTTCTAGCCACAGCAATCAGATAAGAAAATAAATAAAAGTCATCCATTTTGGAAGGGAAGGAGTAAAACTATTACTATTTTCAGATGACATAATACAATATACAGAAAACCCTAAATTGTCCAGTATTACTAGAATAAATGAATTCCATAAATTAGCAGGATACAAGATCAGCATACAAAAATCTGTTAGTTTTCGACACACTAGCAATGAACTATCAGAAAGAGAAAGCAAGTAAACCATCCCATTTATAATTGCATGAAAAAGCATAAAAAAAGTTAGCAATAAACTGAAACAAGGAGGTGAAAGACCTGGACTCTGAAAACTATAATATATTGATGAAGGAAAGAAACTGAAGATGATACAAAGAAATGGAAAGACATACCATGTTCATGGATTAAAAGAATTAAAATGTCAAAATGCCCATACTATCCAAAAAATAGCCATTAGTTTGTGGTAAACTTAAATGGAATCTAATCTATAAATATATTGAATCACTCTGTTGTACACCTAAAACTACTGTAATATTTAAATCAACTATACTTTAATTAAAAATATTGGCTATATTCCCTGTGCTGTACATCACATCCTTGTACCTTATTTTATACCTAGTAGTTTGTATCTGTTTATCCCTCTTCCCTATTTTGCCCCTCCCCCTACCACTCTCCCCACAGGTAACCATTAGTTTTTTTTTCTGTATCACTAAGTTTGTTTTGCTTTTGTTATGTTCATTCATTTTAATTTTTGGATTCCACATATAAATGAAAACATACAATATTTACCTTTCTCTGAGTTACTTCACTAAGCATAATATCCTCCAAGTCCATCCACATTGTTGCAAATGGCAAAATTTCATTCCTTTTTTATAGCTGTGCAATATTTCATTGTGTGGGTGTATATATATATATATATATATATATACACACACACATCAGGACTATATGGAGGATGCATTAACACCTCAAAATGAAGTTTTTGCAGAGTATCAACAGTGTAGGCAGAAGTGTGCAGTCATGCATTGTCAGGCAAGATCACAATGACCTTGGATAGCAGTCCTCTGAATTTAATCTGAAGGCTTCAGCTCTTCAATAAGCATCTCACTGTAATAAGCACTGTTGATTGTTGAACATTTTTCCTGATAATGTTACAATACTGGCCCTTGAGAATCCCAGAAAACTGTAAGCAACCATTTTCCAGCTGATGGTTGACTTTTGAACTTTTTCTTGGTCAGCAATTAAAGATGTTTTCCTTCCATACTCTGCCATTTACTCTCAGGCTCATAGTGATGAATTCATGTCTCATCACCATTAATGATTCTCTTGAATAAACTTTCACCTTCCTTAGAGTACTTTGTCAAAATTTTTTGCAGATATCCAAATGTTTCTGTTTATGCTCTTATATGAGTTTTTTTGGTATCCCTCTCACACAAACTTTTCAAAATCTAAGTCGGTCGTGGGTGACTTTGTTTTGAGGTGTTAAAGCATTCTCTCTATAGTCCTGATCTTGCTCCACTGGACTTTCACCTGTTTGGTCCCCTGAAAGCAGCCCTATGAGGATGAAGATTCACTTCTGATGAAGAAGTAAAGACAGCAGTGCATTCGTGGCTCACAGCTCAGCCTAAAACATTTTTTAATGAGGGAATCCAAAAGCTTGTTGACAGATGGACAAAATGTATTGAAAAGCAAGGAGGTTATGTCAAAAAATGATATATTTGTCTATTTTTAAAGTTAATTAAAATAAATTCTACAGACAGTGGATAATTTTTGACATATATATATATATAGATGTATATATATACATATATATATCACAGCATCTTAACCATTTATATGTTGATAGACTCTTAGGTTTCTTCCATATCTTGGCTATTGCAAATTATGCTGCTGTGAACATTGGGGTGCCTGTATCTTTTGAATCAATGCTTTCATTTTTTTTAATATATACTGAGAAGTGGAATTGCTGGTTCATATGGTGGTTTCATTTTTAACTTTTTGAGGAATTTTCATACAGTTTTTTGCAGTTGTACCAATTTACATTACGTTACCACCAACAGTGCACTAGTGCTTCTTTTACTCCACATCCTCACAAGCATTTATTATTTGTTGTTATTTTTGTTGTTGTTGCTAGCCATTCTGAAAGATGTGAGGTGATATCTCATTATATTTTGATCTGCATTTTTCTGGGAATTAGTGATGTTGAGCATCTTTTCATGTGCCTGTTGGCCATCTGTGTGTCTTATTTGGTAAAGTATCTATTTGGGTCTTCTGCCCATTTTTTAATCATGTTGTTTGATCTTTTTACTGAGTTATATGAGCTCTCTATATATTTTGGATATTAACCCCCTATCAGGAATATCATTTGCAAATATCTTCTCACATTAAGTAGATTGTCTTTTCATTTTGTTGATGTCTTCCTTCACTGTGCAAAAGTTTTAAAAGTTTAATTAGGTTTCATTTGTTTACTTTTGCTTTTGTTTCCCTTGTCTGAAGAAACAGATCCAAAATAATACTGCTAAGACTTTGTCAAAGAGTGTACTGCTTATGTTTTCTTCTGGGAATTTTATGGTTTCTGGCCTTACATTTAGGTATTTAATTCATTTTGTGTTTGTTTTTGTATATGGTGTAAGAAAATATTTTAATCTCATTCTTTTACATATAGCGTTCCAGTTTTCCCATCACCACTCATTGAAAAGACTGTCTTTTCCCCATTGTATATTTTTACCTCCTTTATTGTACACTAATTGGTCACATGTGCATGGGTTTTTTTATGGGCTCTTTATTCTGTTCCATTGATCTATGTGTTTGTTTTTTTGTGTCAGTACCATATCATTTTTATTATTGTAGTTTTGTAGTATAGTCTGAAAACAGGGTGCATGATTCCATCAGCTTTTCTTTTCTCAGTATTGCTATGGCTTTGGGGGGGTCTTCTGTAGTTCCATACAAATTTTAGGATATTTTTTCTAGTTTTGTGATAAATGACATAGGTATTTTAATAGGGATTTTATTAAAATTTTAAATTGCTTTGGGTAGTATGGACATTTTAACAGTATTAATTCTTCCAATCCATGAACATGGTATATGTTTCCACTTCTTTGTATCATCTTCAATTTCTGTCATTAATATCTTATGGTTTTCAGAGTTTAGGTCTTTCACCTCCTTAAGTTTATTGCTAGGTATTTTATGCTTTTTTATGTGACTGTAAATGGGTTAGTTTTCTTGTTTTCTCTTTCTGATAGTTTATTGTTAGTCTGTAGAAACTAACAGATTTCTGTATGTTAATCTTGTATCCTGCAACTTTGTGGAATTTATCAGTTCTAATAGTTTTTTGGTGGAGAATTTAGGATTTTCTATATGTAGTATCATATCATCTGTAAATAGTGACAATTTTAATTCTTCCCTTCCAATTTGGATTTTTTTTTCTTTTTACTGTCTGAATGTTTTGGCTATGAATTTTGATATTAATTTTAATAGAAATGTTAAGAGTGGGTATCCTCATCCTGTTCTTGATTTTAGAGGAAAAGCTTTCAGTTTTTCATCATTGAGTATCATGCTAGTTGTGGGTTTGTCATAAACGGACTTTATAATATTAAGGTACATTTCATCTATATGTTGAGAGTTTTTATCATGAATGAGTCTTGAATTTTGTCAAATGTTTTTTTCTGAATCTATTGAGATGATTGTGTAATTCTTTTTTTTTTCTTTTTTGGCTGTGTTGGGTCTTCATTGCTGCATGCTGGCTTTCTCTAGTTGTGGTGAGTTGGGGCTACCCTTCATTGTGGTGCACAGACATCTCAGTGTGGTGGCTTCTCTTGTTGTGGAGTACAGGCTCTAGGCACGTGGGCTTCAGTAGTTGCAGCATGCAAGCTCAGTAGCTGTGGCACATGGGCCATAGAGTGTGTGGGCTTCAATAGTTGTGGTGTGTGGGCTCAGTAGTTGTGGTGCATGGGCTTAGATGCTCAGCTGCATGTGGGATCTTCCTGGACCAGGGATTGAACCCATGTCCCTTGCATTGGCAGGTGGATTCTTAACCACTGCGCTACCAGGGAAGTCCCAGGTCATGTGACTTTTGTCCTTCAATTTTTTTTTCCTTTAACTGTCTTGATCACCTTTTCTGAATGTTTTCCAGCTTGCCTATAGTCGACTATCATTTAATACACAAAGGAAACTAAACATAATTTCTAGATAGTCTGACATTCATATGGTTTTGAGTATATGGTTTACTCTAACAACCAAGAATAAATTTGTTATCTGGCAAACACAACACATTGTTTTCCCATGATAGATTTTCCTCTTGTATGAATGTCTAAAAACTTGTTCACACATATCTCTAAAGTGAGGTTTTCTCTTTCCTATACTTGTGACTGGGGTTTTTGATGCAGGTACAGGAATTTGTCTGAGGTTCAATTTATTGTCTTCACCCAATAATAACTTTCTTGATCATGATTTTATTAGTCAGGATATTAGCTATCCTTTCTAGCTTTTTGTAAGCTTAAAACTTGATAATCATGTCTGCTCAATCTTTGTTCAAGCAAATTGGTAAACTGTAGGAAAAAAAATAGCTGTACTTTGACATGCCATGTGATACATCTCTTCCTTTGACATTTACTAATCATCATCTTTTAAATAAAGTCATTCAACCAGATATAAATCTACCTACTTTTATTATCAAGTAGAACATATCTTTCCATCCTATAACTCAGATATCTGAGACAGCTTGCCAAATGTCTTCCTGAAGTACAGATACACTGCCTACAGAATTTCCTTCATCTATCAGTCTAGTGACCCTGTACACATTGGAAATAAAGTTAGAAGTGATCAAAAGATGAAGTCATTCGAATTATCCTGGATCATTAGGCAAGCCTCAAGAAGAGCAGCTGTAAGAGAAATCAAGGAAAGCATTTTTCTTTCAAAATTGGATAGATATGCTTGTAGACAATTACTGACAAAGTCTTCCTTATATAGTGCAATATGAAAGGTGTTGCTACAATTCACAAAGGACCTCTGGGACTTTCCCCTAATTTCACTAGTAATGCCTTTGATGATTAATCTTTTCTCTGGTTGCCTTCCATAAACCAAAAGAGTTAAGGGCAGCTACACACTAGAGGCAGTTCCCAAAAGAATGTCTAATGAATGTAATTCTACCTAAATAAGCATGTTTATTGTCACTGTCTGGTTTCTCTGATATCATAGAAAAACAGAAAGCACAGGCAATTAGAAGAGCTTTAATAAAAATTCATGTTGCAAAAAAGGGTCCATGTGCTTTTCAGTGTTTATCTTCTGTTTGTCATCATTCTTGTTAATAACCTCTTTTTGGGTAACAGAACAATTCTTTGGCAATGACCCAGGGTATTCTGAAAAGATGTCATGGTGAATTTAGATAAATATTAGATTTTCCACATCTTCTGGCAGCAGTGTTTGTTGTTCAATATCAATGCTTCTAGCAATACTAAATATTCTCTGTGGGTGTGTGTTGGCCAGCAGATAACCTGGATAAAATATAGCCCATCTAGGTAAGGCTAGCAAGAGAGTGATTGCTTTTCCAAGCCATTTTTTCAAAGTGTCTTCTTTTTTATGTCTTTGACTTTCTCCTCAGGTACTTTTCTCTGCCCATTTCAAATGTTATTGGCTGTGGAAGTGGAAGAGAGTAGCACTTTTTTAATTCTAAATTCAAAATATAATCTTTTTTCTTTTCTACTGATTTCTCTCTAAATGTTGGCATTCATTTCCTTAGATTTAAACCCCCTAGATAATTTTTAGCATCTCTCTGAGTTCATGTGCAGTTTTGTATACACATTTCTGTGCTGCTGGAGATTACTCTTTCATTGTGTTACACTATACCTTTCTACATGTTTTCCAATATCTCATCTCTACATTGTTAGCCATTAATTTTTAATAACACTTAGTTTTTGTTTTAACCTTTTTCTCTATAGATATTTGATTTATTAGGTTGATTCATATGCTTATTATTGTAACAAATTACAATAGAGTGTTTATTACTAAAACAGAGGTATATGCTGTTGCTAAAAAAGGACACTGGTGACATAGGGGATGGAGCACCCAATTGCCTGGGCTATCAGGAAAGTCTTTTCAGAGGAGGTAACATTTGTGCCCAGACTACAGGGATGAATAGGACTTTACAATTATAAATAAATGGAGGAAATGGGAGGCAGAGGAAATACTATATGTAGGGGCATGTAGGCATGAGGCAGGATGGTATGAGTGGGGAAATGAGAGTTCAGGATGACAAGTGTAAAGTAGGAAGAGGAAGGTTGCTGGAAATGTGGGTAGATGAACATACAGAATCTAGACCATGAAAAGCCTTATATTTCAGTGGATGTTGTGGAACACCAAAGAAATTTTGAGAAGAGAATGACATGACTAAGATTCGTGTTAAAAGTATGATTCTGCAGATGATTTGGAGGATATATTGAAGGGTGTGAAAACTGTAGGCAAGAAAGGAATTATTGAAAAAATTCAAGTGAGAGATGCTAAGGGCTTGCCCTAAGGCAGTGGCAGTGGAGATGGATAGAAAAGGGTAGATACAAGAGAAATTCAGAACTTGATGATTGATTGTGTGCCAGAGGATATTTGAGAAAGAAGAATATAGGATCATTCCCTAGTTTCTGGCTTAGGCGACAGGATGGATAATGATGCCATTCAGCAGAATGCGGGACATATAAACAGAAGACAAAACTGAGAGAAATGAAAAATTCAGATTTAGAGATGTTTGTTACGAGATGGCATTAGGACAAGTGGGGGATGGGTGGGAGATATTAAGTAGAATTTAAGCTTAGGAAAGAAAACTGGGAGTTTTAGATGTAGATGTAGGAATCCTTAGCATAAACCTGGTAGTTGAAGCTGAAAGGTGTATTTGAGATTGCTCAGGATGAGTGTGTGAAATAAAGCAACACAAAACAGCCACAACAAAATGAACAAGGTATGAGGATAGTGTACTGGAGAATTTCCCAAAGTACACAGCAGAATTATTCTTCATCCTGTGTAAATTCTTGATCATTTCAATGGGTCACTAATTATCTATGATTGCAGCAAAATTTTATTAAAAAGTTAAAAATGTAAATGATTGTGTATATCAGTGTTCTGTGAGTTTTGCTCATATTTAAAAACTATTCATCTTCAAAAAATTGTTTAACTGATTCTAGTGTTAGCAACGTGGGTACATGTTTGTTCTTCAGATTTATGGAATATCCCTTATCTAATACTTAAAATGGTTTAGGTCTTCACCTAAAAAATAATGGGGGAATTCCTAGGTGGCACAGTGGTTAAGAATCTGCCTGCCAATGCAGGTGACACAGGTGCGATCCCTGATCCAGGGAGATCTCACATGCCGCCGAGCAACTAAGCCTGTGGGCCACAACTCTTGAGTCTGAGCTCTGGAGCCCATACACCATAACTATTGAGCCTGTGTGCCACAACTGCTGAAACCCATGCACCTAGAGCCCATGCTCTGCAACAAGAGAAGCCGCAACAAGAGAAGCCGCTGCAATGAAGAACCCGCACACCACAATAAAGAGTAGCCTCTGCTCATCACAGCTAGAGAAAGCCCATGTGCTGCAACAAAGACCCAATGTAGCCAATAAATAAATAAATAAGCAATAAAAAATGGGATACTCAGCATTCCTCAATAGCTGAATATTCTCAAGAGATTTGTTTCCTTTAATCACTTCTTGTCCTCTCTGCTTCTGAATTTTCAATATATTTCTGTCTTGCCTCTTATGTCTCCTTCCTTTTCTCTAAGCTTTGTGTACCTAAACATAGAGTATTGTCCATTTCCCTTGCTTTCTCCAAAGTCTTTCACATATATTGGCTATGTATGGTACACATTTACTCAAGTTTCAGGAGATTAATGGACAGGTGTTTTTTATCGTGAAACTACACAGCAGAGAAGTAAAACTGAATAGTGAATATCTTTGTTCTCAGAAATTATTTGGCTCTTTCAGCCACAGAGACTATTCTTCCTCAAAACTAGTCTCCTTCTGGGTTTTTTTGGCTCAGTCCCTATGAATATTTACTCATTAAGGTACTTGAATTCTGGCTTTATATTTTACCTGTGGTCTGATTCTGGGAAAATTATTGAATTTCTCTGTGGCTCACTTATCTCATTAGTAAAATGGAGATATTACTTTCCTCATAGGATTGTACTGATGATTAAATGAGCTAATATATGTAAAATGTTTAGAGTGATTCCTGACAAATTCCCAATATGTTAGCTGCTGTTATTTTTATTGTTATCATTATTACCTTACTCCTTACTTCTGATTTCTATCTGTGCTTTCCTACAAAGTATTCTCCTCATCTAAAATTCCAAATCTCTTCAAGTTTTTATGAAAAACAACTCTAGTCCCTGTTTTTTTTTTTTTTTTTTAAATCCTTAAAGTAACACTAACCGGGCCAAAATACATACTAGACATTAAAAAAAATTAAAAGATATTTATAAAGTTCTAAGGCACTTCTCCCAGTAGGGAACCTTATAAATGTTTTATAATTTATAAATGGTTTTGTTTTTACCAAAAAATATAGCTAAAGGGTATCTGGCCTAAGAGAAGTCAGTTTTTTATTAGAAAATAGAGAATTGTGTCTTAAATAACAGAGAAAAAGAAAACTAAGAAGAAAAAAGTATTCTCTTTAAATTAAGTAGGTTCACAACTGAAAAATGAAGTTGTTACCACTTATTTTACCTGAGGAAACATATCTCTTCTCTATCTTCTACAGTGTCTAACCTGAGATTCATTTAGTAAAAGGGATGCTACTTGTTTAGGTATAGTATGAAAGTAGAAGTATCCAGGGAAACCTGTCTCTAAACTAAGATTTCCTAAAGTGTTCACATTATGTGACAAATACATTTTACTCAAACTGATGGTCAAATCACATCTCAGAGATTTTTTGGTTTTTGTTTAAAGGAAATTTCCAGAAAGAATAGGAAAAGTGTGATAAGAATAACATTCTTTTCCTTAACATATCTCCCTATCATAACCCATTATAGTTCAGATATATGTCTTCCATTTTAACAATTGAAGATGGTGTTATTCAACAATAAAATACTGTTTTATACTTCATTTTTGGTGAATGAGTAACTTTAAATTTTATTAAACTGCTATTAAAAGAGAAAATGACATAGACAAAAATGCCCAGCTTTGTAGTCAAACAGACTTCCATTTGAAGTTAAGCTCAACCACTCTCATTGTGTGTTCTTGTCAAGTGAGTTGATTATTCTAGGCTTCAGTTCCTCACCTGTGAATTGGAGATAATAACATTACATACTACAAGGCTTTTGATAAGGATTACCATAATGCATATGATGTACCTAGAATAATTTCTAGCCCATACCAGGTGCTAGCTGTGAGTATTGTAATGAATAATTATTTGTTTGAAATTATTTAGCACCTCCCATATGCTGAGCACTGAGTTAACTACTAGATATATAGTGATGAACAAATTAGACATGGTTCCTACCTTCATAGAAAGTCATCATTCATATTATTGCTATTATTCTTAACTCCCATATTTATATTATCAATTTTCATAGACTAGGAGTGAAATAAATATGCACAACAGTAATATTTATAATGACCATAGCTTGTTTTTTATTCTAAAGTCAATATAGTATTTGAAATGTCTTAAGATTGTTGTTTCAGCTAACAATTCTATTTGATGTTTATAAATATTTGGAAGTTATAGGAGTTTGGAATGATTCTGCACCAATTTTAGGGCATATCCTAGAAGTGTATTTGTTAAATAACTTTTGGCTGGTATGTTTCAAAATACAGAATGAAACATTTTCAGGATATTTTAAATTTCTGATATTTTGGATTCTAGGTAAATTGAGATATAGCAATATTTTTAAAAATCATGTACACATATGGGATTAACAATTATTACCTTCCAAAGGACATGAATGTTTAAAATAATTTTATATTGTTTGAAAACTCTTTGTGTTTCTCAAAACCTATCCCTGAGTATATATGTGTGTATATATATATGTACATACACATATATATAGTAACTAAACATTTTAAAAAATGCTTAAGGATCTCTGAAAAATTGAATTTTTTCTAAAAGTTTGAGATATCAAGTGATATGTTTTTAAGTGAAATAAAATAGCTAAGATTTTGAGTACTATTTTTAATTATTGTATTAAATGCTTTACATGGGTTTGTCTTTCAAAGTTTACAGCAACCTATTAAATAGTGTTATTAATGTCCCAATTTTATATTTGTTTTCCAAACATCTTCTATACATATAAGGAACTGTTATAGGTATTTATGCTAAGAGATATCTTGACAATCACATGGAAAAATAATTTATAAAATAAGTTCTAGATAAATCATTAAAAGGTAGAATTCACCTTCCTGGAGCATAGGATTCATAAACTTTACATTATGAGACAGGAATGTGATCTGAGCCTTGAAGGACAGATCTGACTTCACTAGATAATGAAAATGAGGGCAGACTTTTCAGGTAGAGAAGTTTCATGAGCAAACCAGCTTGACTGACATAGTGTAGTGTTTGTATTTTGGAGTAATGGGAGCTTATGTTGGACTAGAACATAGAAGACCCTGGATACTAGACAAAAGAATTTAGCTTTAGCCAGAGGGTATACTTATTTTTTATACAAGGAAGGGGATAGAATAATCAACACAAAGTTTGAGGGAATGTAGTTTCACAAAGATAAACAGATGAATTGATTCAAAGATTCATGTTAATTGGCTACTGAAATAGTTAATCTTAAATAAATGAAGGCCTAAACTAAGGAGGTGAACATGAAAATAGGTAGAAAAGAAAGACATTGTATGGTAGGAATGTAGGAAGAGCTTCTTAACTGAATAGGAGTAGAGAGCAAATCCAAGGTAGTACTGACATTCGATTTCCTAATGGCTGAAGTCCTTAACCAAAATAAGAAATTAGAGTACAATAGATTAAGTGAATGTGGGAGAAAGAAAAAGAGTTATGTTTTAGACTTGCTGAGTTTGAGGTGACAATCCAGAAATATCCAATAAGTATATGAAACATAAAAATGGAGCTCAGAAAACAGGGCAAGGGTGAATAAAAATAATGGTTGAGGGAGAGTTCTCTTAGAGATAACAGAGTATAAGAAGACTCACTAAGAGAAACCACAAGGAAAATCCAGAGTCAAGGTTAAGACTTTGATAGAATGTCTAGTTTGCCTACTTGAAATAGAAGGCAGTATTAAAAATCATATACTGAGGGTTTAAAATCGAGGAGCCCTTGTCTAAATGCTGGCTCTGCCTCTTACCAGCTATGTGAGGAGGAAAGTTACTTAACTTCTCTGAGACTCCATTTCCTCATCTATAAAATAAAGATCCTAATATGATAATAGAGGTTTGTCACACTGATTAAATGAAATAATGCATGTAATCAGCACAATGCTTTAAACATTGCACGAGTTAAAAAAACTTGCATAGTAATAGTAGTCGTAGTATCCTTAAGATTTGATATCCTTGAAGATTGAAAAAGATTTTGCCCCCACTACTTAGCTACAACCATTCTTGTCAAGGTTGTAGATGACCTCTACCTTGCCAAATCCAATGGTCAATTCTCAGTCCTCATCTTGGCTCCTTAACAATATTTAACAGAGTTGATCACTCCCTCCTTCTTGTAATACTTTTTTTCATTTGGCTTCAGGGACACCTGGTCTGCATCCTACATTACTAACTGCTGCTTTTCAGTCTCTTTTTATGGCCCCTTCCTCTTCGTACACCTCTAAATATTAGAGTATCCTAAGGCTCAGTTCTCAGACCTCTGGCATATGTACTCCCATGGCTTTTAATAGCTTTTATATGCTCGACTTCTGAATTTACATCTCCAGCCCAACCTCTCTTTTGCATTACAGATGCATCTATTCATACATCTACATAACCTTTCCACTGTTATCTAGTGAGCATCTCAAACATAAAATGTCCAAAACCATACTCTTGATTTCCACCCTCCAACCTATTCCTCCCATGCTTTACTCCTTCTCAGTAAATGGTAACCATCTAATTATTTAAGTTTAAAACTCAGGAATCACTTTTAATCCCTTGCTTTCTCTCACATCCTGTATTTAAACCATCAACAAATACTTTCAGCTCCATTTCAGAAATATATCCCATTTGACTACTTCTCACCACCTCCACCATTATTATTCTAGTCCAAGTTACCAGTATTTCTCATCTGGACTATTGCAATAGTTGCCTAACTGGTTTCCCCTGCTTCCTTCCTTGACTCCTTTAACAGTTTTCCATACAACAATCAGAATCATCCTGTAAAAAATTTCAAATCATGCCACTCAAGTTCACTAATCACTTTCAGAGTAAAATCTAAACTCCATACTATGAGCAACAAAACTACATGACCTAGTCTAGCTCTGTACTATATATTTCAACTCTTCTACTGCTACTCTCCTTTCACTCTGTACATGCTGGCCTTCTTATTGTCATTTGAAAACATCAAGTTATTTTGCAACCTTAGGAATTCTGTGTTGCTGTTGCCTTTAACTGACATATTCATCACCAACAAAGCTCCCTCATTTCATTCAGATCAGGTCTCTGCTTAAATGTCACTTTTTCAGGAAGGTCTTTCTTCAACATCCTATTTAAAATAGCTCCAGAATCATTATCCCCTTATTCTGCCTTATTTTCCCTCACAGCACTTGTCACTGCCCAGCCTTATAAGTTACATTGTACTGGTTATGTTATATTATTAAATTATTTTTGTCTCAACTTTATCTTTTTATCTTTTTTATTACCTTATTTATCTTATTATAAGTAATAAAATATATTTATCAACATCAAAATGTAAGCTCTCTCTTAATCAAACTATTTTGGTTTATGTTAGTTGAGTCTCAAATTTCTGCTAGAAAATTTCATCATAATTTCTTGGGTTCATGCATTCTGAGTTGAGAAGTTATTATTTTTTCAAAATTCTAATTGGCTGGTAAAAGAGTCATAATTCTTCCCTGATGGTAAAAAATTGCTCAAAATAAATGCTTCAAAGTGTTTAACATCTAATTATTTCTATTTTTTCTACTTAAATAGAGTTTTTAAATTTTATTTTTATTATTTATTTTTCTTCCAGTTTTATCAGGTATAACTGACATATAGTACTGTATAAATTTTAGGTGTACAGCATAATGATTTGACTTACATACATCATGAAATGATTACAAGTTTAGTGAATATCCACCATCTCATATAGATACAAAATAAAAGAAAAAGATAATTTTTCCTTGTGATGTGAGCTCTTAGGATTTAATCTCAACAATTTTCATGTATAACGTATAGCAGTGTTAATTATATTAATCCTGTTGTACATTACATCCCTAGTAATTATTTATCTTATAACCGGAAATTTGTACTTTTGACCACCTTCATCCAACTCCTGCTCCTCCTCCCACCCCCAAAATAGGCTCTTTAATTAAAAGATCATCAACATACAAAGAAGCATAGAAAGATTTATTCATTTAAAATAAACCTAGATTAAAGCTAATCTAAATTTCTTCTCATTTTCTTTCATGAAACAAAACAGTCTCCAGCCCAATATGTGTCTGAAGAACAGTGTACCTGCAATTTCCCCACTTTTTATTTTTTCTAAAACGAATTCCTTCATCATAGCTGCTGCTGCTGCTGCTGCTGCTTCTGCTTCTTCTTCTTCTTTCTTCTTCTCCTCCCCCTCCCCTTCTTCTTCTCCTCCCCCTCCCCTTCTTCTTCTTCTTCTTCTTCTTCTTCTTCTTCTTCTTCTTCTTCTTCTTCTTCTTCTCCTTCTCCTTCTCCTTCTCCTTCTCCTTCTTCTTTTCTTCTTCTTCTTCCTCTTCTTCCTCTTCTTCCTCTTCTTCCTCTTCTTCCTCTTCTTCTTCTTCTTCTTCTTCTTCTTCTTCTTCTTCTTCTTCTTCTTCTTCTTCTTCTTCTTCTTCTTCTTCTCCTTCTTCTCCTTCTTCTCCTTCTTCTCCTCCTTCTCCTCCTTCTCCTCCTTCTCCTCCTTCTCCTCCTTCTCCTCCTTCTCCTCCTTCTCCTCCTTCTCCTCCTTCTCCTCCTTCTCCTCCTTCTCCTCCTTCTCCTCCTTCTTCTCCTTCTTCTCCTTCTTCTCCTTCTTCTCCTTCTTCTCCTCCTTCTTCTCCTTCTCCTTCTTCTCCTTCTTCTCCTTCTTCTCCTTCTTCTCCTCCCCCTCCTCCTCCTCCTCCTCCTGCTGCTGCTGCTGCTGCTGCTATTAAAGTCATAGAATGTGGCAATTTTTTTCTAAATAAAGCAGACAAATCTAGAAACTGACTGACTACAATATCCTTTGAGTGGAAAATGCCATTTTTAAGATATCTATATAAGATTTTTAAAATAAAACTTTCTGAAGTAGAAACATGTAATGATTTAATGATTTTCTCTGGGTCATCTTCTGCAAGGATTTCCATGATCAAGGATCAAATCCTCCCACTAATGATATTTCTTTCACTTATTACTTTTTTGTTGGTAAAATATAAACACCTCTGAGAAGACTCATGGTAACAATATGTTTTAGATCACCTACTGAAAAGTTTTAAAAAGCAAAGATAACTTGAAGGCTCAGAGTACTGTTAAAAGGGAAACTACACTTCTGAAGCAGGGAGAGAAGGAAGACTGAGGAGTATGGAGGATAAACATAGCATCCTAATGTTTTTCTACCTTCTCTTTGTCCATTTTTTCCTTCATTCCTTCCTTCCCTCTATTCCTCCTTCCTTTCCTTCCTCCTTTCTTCAAGATAGTATTTATTTTTCATTGTGCTAGGGTGATAGGAATACAATGGTGCATATAGTCCTTGTCCAAATGAAACTTACTATTTGGTGAGGGGGATACAGATATTAATTCAATAGTTAATAATGTCAATAAACATAATTAAAACTGGATAACTGTCTTGAAAGAGTGATGTTATCAGAGTATATAATGGTGGTTTATCAGTTAGTGTTACCTTTCAGAGTAAGAGAAATCCAAACATAGTGAATTAAACAAGATAAATGCTCTCACTCATAAAATTCCAGAAGAGGGTCATCAGGACTGATATCGTGGCTTTGCTCTACAGTGTCCTTAGAGTATCAGATTTCTGTCAGCTCATTACTCTGTCCTCCCTAGGTAGGATAGTGCTCTCATTGTTATGTTCTAAGATGGTGGCCATCATATCCAGTCTCCAGGCAGCAGAATAAAAGAGGAAAAGAAAAAAGAAATGGATATTTCATGTTGCTTGAGCTATCTGTTTTAGTTTTGTTAATTGAACTAAGAGCTGAGTGATGTAGGAATAGAATTTAATTTGGGTAAGAAGTGAGGAAAGAACACTTCAGGCAAAAGGAACAGCAAGGGCAAAGGTCCTGTGGCAGGATGAAGTATAGTGAGTAGAAGGGCCTATGTTTCTGTTTTAGTGCACTTTTTTCTTTTATTTTTTAATTTTTTCATGCAAAAGAGTTTTATGCCAAAACACATTTCAATCCACCTTTGTGGCAATCTCTGGGTACATTAGGGAGGGGAATGGGAATGAAACTTTAAAAGACCTTAAGCTGTTTGAACTCCGCAGTACTTAGTGATTCTGCAATATTTTCCTCTGTAGTACCAATCTTCTGAAACAATAGCCTCTTCATCAATCTTCTCATGCATTGCCCAGTTGACAACCTAGTGTCTTTTCTCCTTCAGCATCTCTAAAAATATACTTCAGATACAGAAGAAATTAATCTAAAATTACTTTTTAAAATCCAGCTTTCATATGCCTTTTTATACAAATCATATGCATCTTTGTTTTTTTTTGTTTTGTTATGGGTTATCATATTTTTTATTTTTATTTCATATTGGGGTATAGTTGATATACAATATTGTGTTAATTTCAGGTGTACAGCAAAGTGATTCAGTTATATACATACAAACAGCTAGTCTTTTTCAGATTGTTTTCTCATGTAGGTTATTACAGAATACTGAGTAGAGTTCCCTGTGCTATACAGTAGGTCCTTGATGACTATTTATTTTATATATAGTAGTGTATATAGTTAATCCCAAACTCATAATTTATCCCCCCCACCATTCCCCTTTGGTAACCATAAGTTTGTTTTCTAAGTCTGTGAGTCTGTTTCTGTTTTGTAAATATGTCCATTTGTATCATTTTTTAGATTCCACATGTAAGTGATATATGATATTGTCTTTCTCTGTCTGACTTACTTCACTCAATATGATAATTTCTGGGTCCATCCATATTGCTGCAAATGGCATTATTTCATACTTTTTTGATGGCTGAGTAATATTCCTTTGTATATATGTACCATGTCTTTATCCATTCATCTGCCAATGGACATTTATGTTGCTTCCATGTCTTGGCTATTGTAAATAGTGCTGCAATGAACATTGGGGTGCATGTATCTTTTCAAATTATGGTTTTCTCCAGATGTATGCCCAGGAGTGTTATTGCTGGATCATATGGCAGCTCTATTTTTAGTTTTTTAAGGAACCTCCATACTATTCTCCATAATGGCCATACCAATTTACATTCCCACCAACTTATAGGTGGGTTCCCTTTTCTCCACACCTCTCTGGGATGAAGCATAGTGAGTAGAAGCACCTTAGTTTCTGTTTTAGTGCACCTTGTAACATAGTAGTTTTTTAAACCAAATTGTAAATAACCACATTCATTAAAATCACTCAGTACAAAAAAATTTGATAAATTCTTCCATTTCTGGAAGAAGTTGGCTTAAATTTTTGAAGGTTGGTATACTGATTGTTTTTCCCATGTAAAATCTTAAATTTTACATATTTTTTGCAACTTGATTTTGCTACACCTCATACTGAAAGAAAAAAATGAAAACACAGCACTACTAAGCATAACTTATAAGCAGTATTTTCCCCTCAAAATATAGATCAAGGCTTTTTGATTAGTGCCAACAATACTTTGTACTAGAGTTATTTAAAAAATGGTAGTATATCAAGGATTATTAAATATAATTTTCCTTTTAATATGGCTCTTTTTACTAGTCGATTGCCTAACTCAAAATTGAGAATAATTTTTCCATCTCATTAATTATTTCATTACCAGGTAGCCCTTAATGCTGAGACTATTAATTATCCTAACATGAAAAGGAAATTTTCAACATTGTTTCAAGTATGGATGTTTAGGATACATTCTAGTTTTAGTAATTCATTACCTTTATTACCAACTCTTTAAATTGCATGCTGGTTAGCACAGGTCACTATGTTTATTTTCCCAATTTCAGCATAGTCCCTTGCTTAAAGGGCCACTATTAGAAACAATATTGAATGGTCAGATTGAGGAGGCAAATAATGTATCAAATTAATATGGAATTATTTTAGATTAACTTTCAAGGAAAGTTAATATATATGTGTGTATACACACACACACACACACACACACACACACACTTATTTATTTATTTATTTATTTATTTTCCAATGTTTGTGGCTTCCCCAGAATTATGAGTATTATTTGTGATGAAGACTGCTCATTTGTACAAATTTTATCAAATATTATCTTTTTTAATTCCAAAGAAGGTCAAAAAATTTTATTTATTGCACAGGGCATTGATGTATTTTTATCCTAGTTCACTTTTAAAAAATTACCACATTAACTCTTACAAGATTTTTCCTATGACTTTGTTGTTGAAGATATAAACAGCCTCATTTTTCTTTATTAAATTCCTTAGAAGGAAAAGAAGAGAGACGGGCAACAAGGGAATTAGATTAATTATTGTTAATATAATACAAGGTCATATGTGAAGAGAATATATAGTTACACTCCTAAGCTTAGAATCAATGACAATATAATTTTTATGACATCCAATAAGATCTAGACACCGTAATCTTCTTGACAAGAATTGATGGGAATAGTCATATAATTACTGATCTTAGGGATAGCTAGAGAAAACTGTCTGGGAAATTCAAAGAAGTCTGCCACATAACAAATATGATGACTTCCAAATTTTCAAAATCTCCAGCTCAGATTTCCTATAGAAATTGGCTAGCACTAGGCAGGTTTAAGAGAATTTAATTATAACATTATCTAGCTCTATGACCTTGGATTAGTCGTTCCCAAACACACTTTTAGAAATAGAACCCCATAGAAATAAACAAATAAGAGTGGCAATGCTTTGGTTGAAGTAGTAGAGTGAAGGGGTCTATAATCCCAGCATTTGTCCTTCCCCTTTTCCTCTCTAGGCCCCTGAGACATCTCTGAAGATACTAGAGATGTTTCTGCAACCTGATTCCTAGGTAGCCATGATGCTAAATAGGGAAATCATATTAATTGCTGCATGGGAAGGACAGTGTGTTGTATCAACATGAAGATGTAAGAGAATGTAAGAGATAGCATTCTGGTAATTTTGATTTTTATTAAGGTTTTGTTCATTCATTCATTCATTACTGAATCAGAAACTTAGTATGGAGGAATTTTTAAAAATCCCTTTTCCAATCTCTTCTCACTACATTGTAATGGAAATGGAGTGGACAAGTGAGATAAGCTCAGTCTTTTAGACTCTCTCTCCCTGAACTTTGGATCCTGAGACAAGTAAAACAAATAAGGAAGCAATTGGAGTTCATTGAACTCAGCAATTGTGCCCTGACAATTGAGTTTATCTCCTCTCCGTCATAATTCCTGTCTTGCTTACAATTCTATTTCTCCAGTTTTCCTTTTCAACCTATGAGCTACCTTACATTCAACAAAACACCCCCAAAATGGATATGCATCCTCAATAGCCATGACTATGAAAAACTGATATTCAAGGGCCAAGATTTACATGCCTGCATTCTCAGGGATTTTGGACAGTCTATAAACATGATATTTGAGGTATTTACATGTATGATTTTCTTTGAGTTAAATTATCCCAATAAATTTATATCATGAATAATAGCAAAACTTGTAGTTACTGGGGTTCTGCCTCTCTATTTAGGAATGGACTCTTGGTTTAGTTAACTAAATGTATGGGTAGAAGAGTCTTCAATTTTGATAGTACTGAATTCAGTCACACATTGGGGTTATATAAGCCTGCCTCTCAAAGATTGCCCCAAGATACATCTTTGTTCTTTCTATGTACTTTCTACCAATGACCTAGTTATTTTTTTGTGTACAAATTTAAGACATTATATTTGTTTCTCTTGGGACTTTGAGTGCCCTTCCCAGGTGCTTGCTTTCCACAGTATTCAGAATTCCCTTCCTCAGGGACATGTCATGTTGGCTATAATCAAATTCTATAAGAGCTTAACAGAGGTCTTAACCACTCCGAAATAAGATAGCTCATCACCATTCTCCCTAAAGCACCCAATAGGATGGGGTTTTTTTTGTTTTGTTTTGTTTTTTAATAAATTTATTTATTTATTTATTGGTTGTGTTGCATCTTCGTTGCTGCACATGGGTTACTCTTCATTGTGCTGCGTGGGCTTCTCATTGTGGTGGCTTCTCTTGTTGTGGAGCATAGGTTCTAGGCATGTGAGCTTCAGTAGTTGTGGCACATGGGCTCAATAGTTGTGGCTCACAGACTTTAGAGTGCAGACTCAATAGTTGTGGTGCATGGGCCTAGTTGCTCTGAAGCATGTGGTATCTTCCTGGGGCAAGGATCGAACTGTGTCCCCTGCATTGGCAGGCAGATTCTTAACCACTGCATCACCTGGGAAGTCTGCTATAGGTTGTTTGTTTTGTTTTTTGTTTTTTTCTTTTAATTAATTAATTATTTTATTTATTGGCTGTGTTGGGTCTTCATTGCTGCACACGGGGCTTTCTCTAGTTGCAGCGAGTGGGGACTACTCTTCATTGTAGTGTGCAGGCTCCTCATTGCCATGGCTTCTTTTGTTGCAGAGCATGGGCTCTAGGCACATGGGCTTCTGTAGTTGTGGCACATGGGCTCAGTAGTTGTGGCTCACAGGCTCTAAAGCACAGGCTCCATAGTTGTGGCACACGGGCTTAGTTGCTCCATGGCACGTGGGATCTTCCGGGATCAGGGATTGAACCCGTGTCCCCTGCATTGGCACGTGGATTCTTAACCACTGTGCCACCCAGGAAGCCCTATAGGCTGTTTGTAAGTGTAATGGGCACCCATACTCAGAAGTCTATTTTGTACTGGAACAGGAGATGAACAGCCCATAATGTTTAATCTGCAACCAAAGCCTTTATTTCTGTAAACTATGGGGAAAAGATGGCTAGTAGATAAATCTGGAAATTGACCTTAGTCTGTTTGCTATAGGTTGTTAGATAACTCTTTCTTAATATCAAATATCACAGGAATTAGAAGACATATTTTGCAACATAGACCCCTCTCTTTGATTAAATGAAGTTAAGGTAACTTGTTTCTCTGACTCTCTTGTCTGAATAATTTCTGTAGCTGGCTCCTTTTCACAATCAGTTTGGATAGTATGTTTGGGATAATTACATGTTATAAAGACAGTAATAAATATTTTAGGATATTTACATGCATGGTAATTGTTGGCTAAAATCAAATTCCAAAATTTACTTGAAGTTCAGTAATCAAGTAAGATAAAGGTTATATCACTTAGGCAGTTGGAAATCCTGGGAGTAGCATAAGCATTTTATGACAGTTAAAGTGGATGTGAAAATATAAGATTCAAAACACTCAAATTAAAAGGTAAAAATTGCCTCATTTGTTCAGATAAATGAATAGAACAATAGAATTTCAGATATAGGAGAGATGAAGGAAATTATACACATACAAACACTCATGAGGAATTATTATGGAAGAAACACAATATTTCATGTGTATCATTGTTAAAGTGTAGTTAGAGAAACATGTGACTCGATAAAAAAAAAGGAAATTGATTAGGCTGTCTACCCAATCCAGGGGAAGCTAGATCTCTAATCCAAGAACTCTGGTACATTCACACTTTCCTTATTAACTTCTCACTGGGTTGTCCTTTGTAACTAGAACACCACTTGTTTCATACATGATACTCAGATAATATAATTCCTATCTTTTTGTTTTCCTTTCTACTGGTCTCCCTATATTCTTTAACTCTCATTTATATCATATAAAGTAAAATGCTTCACTTTCCTTTATTTTTCTTATTGGGTTTCTAAGTGAACTTTTCACAAATTTCTCTTTAATTAATTGAGCTTAGTTTTTAATTTATTGAATTGGTTAAAGGTACATACTCTAGAGAAAGAATACTTGGATCTGAATCCCAGTAACATCACCATTAGTTTTGTGACCTTTGGCAATTTACTTAATCTCTGTCTACCTCAATTTTCTCACTTATAAAATGGAAATAATAATTGCCCAATAAAGTTATTGTGAGGATTATATAAGTTATTATATGTATAAAATTGAGAATGGTGCCTGGCACAGAGTAAGCACCATTTAAGTGTTAGTAATAATAATAATAATAGTAATAATAATAACTATTATTTTCATGGTTATGTCTGTTTGTTGGTCTTCACTGATTCATTTTACTATAATCTGTTTTTAAAATCACTTAAAAATTGAAACATATATTATTAAGATTTTAATGAAAAATATTTTTCTTTTACAAAATTTCTATCCTCTGTGTGTGTGTGTGTGTGTGTGTGTGTATGCGTATAAAAATTTGGAGTTTCTTTGTGACCTCTGACATGATCTAATCCTTATATGAAGAGTTATGCATTTTAAAAGTCATTAAATAGCCAAAGAACTTTGGCCAAATGATTCCAAAAGCATGTGACAAGCCATATTATTGTGCTAAATATTAGAGTAACTGAGATGAGATGTTAAAACAAGATATTAATCAGAGGTGCATATTGGAATCAACTTAAGGAGCTTTTTCAAACTGCATAAGCCTAGGCCCTTTCCTCAGATTCTAATATGGATTTTCCTTATTTTAGCCTTCAACATAGTTTTCCTGGAATTATCACGATTTGGAATTTATATTTTTTAATAGTGCAAGATATAAAGATCCACTTTATTTTTTTCTGTACGTAGTAAGGCAGTTTTTCCAATAGAGAATCATTTACATTTTCCTCACAGATTTTTTAGACTGTTTTTCAGAGCAGATCTAGGTCCACAACAAAATTGAGCACAAGATACAGAGTTAGCATGTAACTATTGTTTCCAACACACAGAGCCTCATCCACTATCAACATCCTGTGCTAGAGTGGTATATTTTTTATTATCTATGAACCTACATAGACACATCATTATCACCCATAGTCCATAGTTTACCTCAAGGTTCACTGTTGTTTTGCGTGTTCTATGGGTTTGGACAAATGTATGATGACATATCCACAATTATAGTATCATACATGGTATTTCCACTGCCCTAAAAATCCTCTGTGCTCCACCTATTAATTCCTCTTTCTTTTCAACTTCTGGATATTACTTATCTTCTTACTATCTCCATAGTTTTACCTTTTCCAGAATACCATATAGTTGTATGTCATATAGATGGTTTCCTAAAATCTTTTTTTTTGATTGGCTTCTTTCATTTAGTAATATGTATTTATGGTTCCCACATGGCTTCTCATGATTTAATAGATAATTTCTTTTTAGTGTGAATAATGTTCTATTGTCTGGATGTACCACAGTTTATTTATCCATACACCTACTGAAAGACATCTTGGTTGCTTCTAAGTTTTAAGAAATATAAAGTTTCTGTAAACATCTGTGTGCAGGTTTTTTGATGGACATGTTTTCAACTCATTTGGTTAAATTCCAAGGAGGCTGATTCCTGGATAATATGGTAAGAGTATATTTAGTTGTGCATGAGACTGCCAAACTGTTTTCCAAAATGGTACACATTTTGCATTCCCACCTGCAGAGAATGAGAGTTCTGTTGCCTAACCTCCTTGTCAGTATTTGGTGTTGTCTGCATTTTGGACTTTAGCCATTCTAATAGGTTTGTAGTCATTTCTAGTTGTTCTTTTAATTTGTAGTTCCCTAATGATATATAATGTTCATCACCTTTTCATATGCTTACTTGTCACATGTATATCTTCTCTGGTGAGGTTCTGTTAAGGTCTTTGCCCATTTTTTAATCAGATTGTTCATTCCCTTTTGTTGAGTTTTAAGAATTGATTGAAAGTTCTGTTGAATTCAACTCTGTGCTTACTGATTTTTTGCCAGCTATGCGTGTCCATTTCTGAGAGAAAAGTATTGAAGTCTCCAAATACAGTAGTGGATTTATCTATTTCTCCTTGTAGTTCAATCACTTTTTGACTCACACATTTTCACTCTCTGTTGTTAGGCAAATCCACATGATGAATTTTTATGTTTTCTTCAACACTTGAACTTTTTATTTTTATGCAATGTCTCTCTTTATCCCTGACAATTTTTCATTGCTCTGAAGGTAGCTCTGTCTATAATTAATATACCAATTACAGCATTCTTTGATTAGTGCTAGCCTCATATACCTTTCTCCATCCCTTTAATATATATATATATATATATTTATATTTAAAGTGGGTTTCTTATGGACAACTTTTATCAATAGTTTTCTTGATTTTTTGATCCACTGACAGTCTTTGCCTCTTAACTGCTGTATTTAGGCCATTGACACTTGTAGCGATTGGTGGTACTTATTATTGTTTTGTATTCACTATCCTTATTCTTTCTTCCAATTTTTGTCTTCAACTCTTTTTTTCTCTTTTGTGGTTTCAGTTGAGCATTTTATATGACTCCATTTTTTTTCTCCTTTCTTAGTGTATCAATTATACTTCTTCATTTTTTTTTTTTGGCTTTTTTTTAGTTTCCCTAGAGTTTCCAATACACATTTAGAAGTAATCCAAGTCCACTTTCAGATGACACTATAAAACTTCACAGGTAGTAAAAGTATCTTATAATAACTGTTCCTAATTCTTCCCTCCTGTCCCTGTTATCATTGTTATTAATCATTTTACTTATACATGAGCTAAAATCAATTAATATATTATTGTTATTATTATCTTAAAGAAATTAACTGTTAGATCAGTTAATAATAAGAAAAATAGAAGTTTTTATATTACTTTTACTTATTCCTTTTCTACTCTTTCACCTTTCTTTATGTAGATCTGAGTTTCTGACATATATGATTTTCCTCCTTTATGAAGAAATTCTTTTATCATTTCTTACAAGGCAGATCTGTTGGCAACATTCTCTCAGTGTTTTTCTGAGAAAGTGCTTATCTCTCCTTCACTTTTGAAGGATAATTTCATAGGATACAGAATTCTAAGTTGGGAGAGAAAAAAAGATGGCAGTGAAGTAGAGGGATGTGGAATGCATCCCTCTCCACAGATGCATTGGGAATGCACTGAAGGATGCAATAATTCCAACAGAGAACCAGCTGAACACCAGCAGACAGCCTTGGACATCAGAAAGGACCACAAGGAGCCCAACATAACCGGTAGGGAGGTATCTATGAGGGCTCAAAGAGGGTGAAGCAGTGGAGCTGTGGCAGATGGGAGGGAGTGAGAAACATATGGAGGGTCCGCAGCACAGCTCAGCGTTCCCAGACCAAGATGTCGATCCACAGCTAAACAGAGGGTCTGGGAGCAGGAGCATGGGAACCGGAGAGCTGGTTCAGGGTGAGAAACATTGTTGCCAGTAAGGTGACGGACCGAGAGGACAGGAGGGAAGAGGTCCACGGCGAGGAGTGCCTTCTCCTGAGAGCTGCCCAGCCATGATGGTGGCTGGAGGCTGCAGGCTCACAGGCGAGGGGGAGGAGCCACATGCATAGCCTCTCACTCTCTTTTGGAGCCTCTGCAACAGGCAGAGGAGAGACGCCCCTGGGCCACCTAAGGTGCTCAGGGATAACAAGCACCTTCAGGCACTTGGGCAGGGCTAGATTAAAACCCATTGCAATGCCAGCAGCAGGGAGGCTGCCAAGAAACAAACAAACAAACAAAAAAACCCGAGAGAGGCCCAAATCTAAGACTTTCTGTTTACGCCGGAGCCACCGGCGTCCCTCTGCAACAGGCACCTCCAAGCCCGACTGAAACAACAGTGCGCCACTGCTCACTCACTCCCAGGGTAAGGAGCCACTATTGTACCCTCTCCCTCCCCATACACTGATGCTTAAAGATGAACAATAAAAAACCTCTGCTGGTCACAGAATAATGCAAAAAAACCCAAGGCAAGGAGAAGGACACTTACAGATGAGACTCTAAGGAAACAGAAATATTAGTATCAATTCCTATTGAACTGGTCCATTCTGGGATCAGTTCTGGATTTTTTTTCCTTTTTTTTTTCTTTCTCTCTCTCTCTCTCTCTTTTTTTTCTTTATTAAATACGATCTTAGCCCTAAGGGATCTACAAGTTTTATAATATAATTTTTTAATGATATTTTTTATTCTTTTTTTATTTTATTTTTATTTTTTTTGCCTTTTTATATACTTCTATATCTAGCTAAGTTTTTGGTAGTACAGACAATATATCTCTCATACTTTCCTTTCATCCCTATCTTTTATACATTTCTATTCCTTTCTTTATATTTGCATATTTCCAACCACACTACACTGTTCTGTTCCCCTTTCTTCCACTCATTTTAAGTTTATTTTATATTAACATACTTATAAGCAACACTATTGATCTGCTCAGACTCCTTGTTCTATTCTCCAGATGATGCACCACCTTGGTATTTAATATTAGGTTTTTGTCTTTATCTTAGTTCTTAGTACAGTTGTCTAATTACATTCTGAGAATATCCATTCTCTCTGGTGGTACTCTAGCTCTTTTCTATATTTGATCCTAGCTTACAAAATCTCCCTGGATTAATGTTTGTATGTGTAAGGTGTTATTTGTTTGTTTGTTTAATTTTGCTTTTGTCTCTGATTTGTTATGTTTCAGTTGTCAATTTCTGTTGGGTTTCTCTTTGAATATCTGGTAGCACACTGGGGTTCTGTCAGGTCTTTCCAGAGCCTTATGTCCTAATGGATTCAGTAGTTGTGTGTCTTATACATGTATGTGTTTCCTAGACTTAATATTTGTTAAATCCAATACTTGGATATTAGTCTGAGGCTTGGACAGTCTTCTATAAACACCTCTATCGCCAGGACAAGCAAGCCCAAAAGTTTGGACAACCATGAGGAAACAAAGAAACACCATGCAGGCAAAGGAGCAGGAAAAAAACCCACAAGACCAAATAAATGAGGAGGAAATAGGAAAAATGCCTGAAAAGGAATTTAGAGTAATGATAGTAAAAATGATACAAAATCTCGATAACAAAATAGAGAAAGTACAAGAAACAGTTCATAAGAACTCAGAAAAACAAACAGCAATGGATAACAAAATAACTGAAATTAAAAATACTCTAGATGCTATAACCAGCAGAATGACTGAGGCAGAAGAACGAATAAGTGAGTTGGAAGATAGAATGGGGGAAATAAATGCCACAGAGCAGGAAAAAGAAAAAAGAATAAAAAGACTAGAAGACAGTCTCAGAGACCTCAGTGATAATATTAAGCATACCAACATTCGAATTATAGGCATCCCAGAAGAAGGAGAAAACAAGAAAGGGTCTGAGAAAATATTTGAAGAGGTTATAGTGGAAAACTTCCCCAACATGGGCAAGGAAATAATTCACCAAGTCCAAGAAGCACAGAGAGTCCCATACAGAATAAACCCAAGGAGAAATACACCAAGATACATATTAATCAAACTAATGACAATTAAACACAAAGAAAATTATTAAAAGCAGCAAGAGAAAAGCAACAAACAATATATAAGGGAAAACCAATAGGATAACAGCTGACCTTTCTTCAGAAACTCTGCAGGTCAGAAGGGAATGGCAGGATATACTGAAAGTCCTGAAAGAGAGAAACCTACAGCCAAGAATACTCTACCCAGCAAGAATCTCATTCAGATTTGAGGGAGAAATCAAAAGCTTTCCAGACAAGCAAAAGTTAAGAGAATTCAGCACCAACAAACCAGCCTTACAACAAGTGCTAAAGGAACTTCCCTAAGTAGGAAACACAAGAAAAGGAAAACACCTACAAATACAAACCCAAAACAATTCAGAAAATGGTCATTGGAACACACATGTCAATAATCACTTTAAATGTAAATGCTCCAACCAAAAGACACAGCCTGGCTGAATGGATACAAAAACAAGACCCTTCTATATGCTGCCTACAAGAAACCCACTTCAGACCAAGGGATACACATAGACTGAAAGTAAAGAGATGCAAAAAGATACTCCATGCAAATGGAAGTCAAAAGAAAGCTGGAGTAGCAATACTCATATCAGACAAATTAGACTTGAAAGTAAAGACTATTACAAGAGACAAGGAAGGACACTACATAATGATCAAGGGATCCATTCAAGAAGAACACATCACAATGGTAAATATCTATGCCCCCAATATAGGAGCACCTCAATACATAAGGCAAATGCTAACAGCTATAAATGGGGACATCAACAGTAACACAATAATAGTGGGAGACTTCCCCCCCCGACTTCCTTTGTTATACAACAACTTCCCACAGACTATTTTACAGTTGGTAGTATATATATGTCTGTGCTACTCTCTCACTTTGACTCAGTTTCCCCTTCACCCAAGGAGGGGGAGTCAAGGAAGGGAGGGAATACTGGGATATGTGTATAAAAACAGATGATTGAACTTGGTGTACCCCGAAAAAATAATAAAAAAAAAATTAAAAAAAATTAAAAAAAAATAGTGGGAGACTTGAACACCCCACTTACATCAATGGACAGATCATCCAAACAGAAAATAAAAAAAAGACACACAAGCTTTAAATGACACATTAGACCATCTTGACTTAATTGATATTTATAGGACATTCCATCCAAAAACGCCAGACTACACTTTCTTGTCAAGTGCACACGGAACATTTTCCAGGATAGATCACATCTTGGGTCACAAATCAAACCTCAGCAAATTCAAGAAAATTGAAATCATATCAAGCATTTTCTCAGACCACAACGCCATGAGACTAGATATCAATTACAGGAAAAATCTGCAAAAAATACAAACACATGGAGGCTAAGCAATTCACTCTTAAACAACCAAGAAATCACTAAAGAAATCAAAGAGGAAATCAAAAAATATCTAGAAACAAACGACAACAAAAATGCAACAACCCAAAACCTATGGGATGCAGCAAAAGCAGTTCTAAGAGGGATGTTTATAGTAATACAGTCCTACCTTAAGAAACAAGAAAATTATCGAATAAACAACCGAACCTTACACCTAAAACAACTAGAGAAAGAAGAACAAAGAAACCCCAAAGTGAGCAGAAGGAAAGAAATCATAAAGATCAGAGCAGAAATAAATGAAAAAGAAAGGAAGGAAACCATAGCAAAAATTAATAAAACTAAAAGCTGGTTCTTTGAGAAGATTAACAAAATTGATAAACCATTAGCCAGACTCATCAAGAACAAAAGGGAGAAGATGCAAATCAATAGAATTAGAAATGAAAAAGGAGAAGTAACAACGGACACCTCAGAAATACAAGAGATCATGAGAGACTACTACAAGCAACTATATGCCGATCAACTGGATTACCTGGAAGAAATGGATACATTCTTAGAAAAATACAATCTTCCAAGACTGACCCAGGAAGAAATAGAAACCATGAACAGACCAATCACAAGTACGGAAATTGAGGCAGTGATTAAAAATCTCCCAACACACAAAAGCCCAGGACCAGATGGGTTCACGGGCGAATTCTTTCAAACATTTTGAGAAGAACTAACACCTATCCTTCTCAAACTCTTCCAAAATATTGCAGAAGGTGCAACACTCCCAAACTCATTCTACAAGGCTACCATTACCCTGATACCAAAACCAGGCAAAGATATCACAAAAAAAGAAAACTACAGACCAATATCACTGATGAATATAGATGCAAAAATCCTCAACAAAATACTAGCTAAGAGAATCCAACAGCACATTAAAAAATTCATACAACATGATCAAGTGGGATTTATCCCTGGGATGCAAGGATTCTTCAATATACGCAAATCAATCAATGTGATCCATCATATCAACAAATTGAAGGATAAAAACCATATGATTATCTCAATAGATGCAGAAAAAGCTTTTGCCAAAGTTCAACATCCATTTATGATAAAAGCTCTCCAGAAAATGGGCATAGAAGGCAATTACCTCAACATAATAAAAGCCATATATGAGAAACCAAAAGCCAACACCATTCTCAATGGGGAAAAACTGGAAGATTTCCCTCTAAGAACAGGAACAAGACAAGGGTGTCCACTCTCACCATTATTCAACATAGTTTTGGAAGTTTTAGCCACAGCAATCAGAGAAGAAAAAGAAATAAAAGGAATACAAATTGGAAAAGAAGAAGTAAAATTGTCACTCTTTGCAGATGACATGATATTATATAAAGAAAACCCTAAAGACTCTACCAGAAAACTGCCAGAACTAATTGACGAATTTAGTAAAGTAGCAGGATACAAAATAAATGCACAGAAATCTCTTGAATTCCTATGCAGTAAGAACGGAAGAGCAGAAAGAGAAATTAAGGAAACTCTTCCATTCACCATTGCAACCAAAAGAATAAAATACTTAGGAATAAACCTGCCTAAGGAGGCAAAAGATCTGTATGCAGAAAACTTTAAGACATTGATGAAAGAAATCAAAGATGACACAAACAGATGGAGGGACATACCATGTTCCTGGATTGGAAGAATCAACATCGTGAAAATGGCTGTACTACCCAAAGCAATTTACAGATTCAATGCAATCCTGATCAAATTACCAATGGCATTTTTCATAGAACTAGAGCAAGAAATCTTACAATTTGTTTGGAAACACAAAAGACCCCGAATAGCCAAAGCTATTCAGGCTTCCTGACTTCAAACTATACTACAAGGCCATAGTGATCAAGACAGTATGGGACTGGCACAAAACTAGAAAGGAAGATCAGTGGAACAGAATGGAGAACTCAGAAGTAAGCTGAAACACATATGGGCACCTTATCTTTGACAAAGGAAGCACGAATATACAATGGGAAAAAGACAGCCTCTTCAATAAGTGGTGCTGGGAAAATTGGACAGCTACATGTAAAGGAATGAAATTAGAACACTTCCTAACACCATACACAAAAATAAACTCCAAATGGATTAAAGACCTACATGTAAGGCCAGACACTATAAAACTCCTAGAGGAAAACATAGGCAGAACACTCTTTGACATACATCAAAGCAACATCCTTTTTGACCCACCTCCTAGAATCATGGAAATAAAATCAAGAATAAATAAATGGGACCTCATGAAACTTAAAAGCTTTTGCACAGTGAAAGAAACCATAAACAAGACTAAAAGGCAACCCTCAGAATGGGAAAAAATGATTGCCTATGAAACAACGGACAAAGGATTAACCTCCAAAATATACAAGCAGCTCATGAAGCTTCATACCAAAAAAGCAAATAACCCAATCCACAAATGGGCGGAAGACCTACGTAGACATTTCTCTAAAGAAGACATACAGATGGCCAACAAACACATGAAAAGATGCTCAACATCACTCATCATCAGAGAAATGCAAGTCAAAGGCACAATGAGGTATCACCTCACAACGATCAGAATGGCCATCATCACAAAATCTGGAAACAACAAATGTTGGAGAGGGTGTGGAGAAAAGGGAACTCTCCTGCACTGTTGGTGGGACTGTAAGTTGGTACAGCCACTATGGAAAACAATTTGGAGGTTCCTTAAAAATCTACAAATAGAACTACCATATGATCCAGTAATCCCATTCCTGGGCATATACCCAAAGAAAACCATAATCCCAAAAGAAACTTGTACCATAATATTTATTGCAGCACTATTTCCAATAGCCAGGACATGGAAGCAACCGAAATGCCCATCAACAAATGAATGGATACAGTAGATGTGGCATGTATATACAATGGAATATTACTCAGCTACAAAAAGGGATGAGATGGAGCTATATGTAATGAGGTGGATAGACCTACAGTCTGTCATACAGAATGAAGTAAGTCAGAAAGAGAAAGACAAATATTGTAAGCTAACTCACATATACGGAATCTAAAATTGGTACTGATGAACTCAGTGACAAGAACAAGGACGCAGATACAGAGAATGGACTGGAGAACTCGAGGTATGGGAGGGGGCAGGGGGTGAAGGGGAAGCTGAGACGAAGTGAGAGAGTAGCACAGACATATATATATATACTACCAACTGTAAAATTGATAGTCAGTGGGAAGTTGTTGTATAACAAAGGGAGTCCAACTTGAGGATGGAAGTTGCCTTAGAGGACTGGGGCAGGGAGGGTGGGGGGGACTCGAGGCGGGGGTAGTCAAGGAAGGGAGGGAATACGGGGATATGTGTATAAAAACAGATGATTGAACTTGGTGTACCCCCAAAAAAATAAGAAAAAAAAAAAAAAGAAAATAGCAGATCACTTTTGAACAAGAAAGTTCGCCTATTGTATGGTTCCATTGATATGAATTGTCCAGAGTAGGCAAGTCCATACAGTTAGAATGAAGATTTGTGTTTGCCAGGAGCTGTGAGAAGGGGCAGACAGGAAGTGGCTGCTAGTAGGTATGCATTTGTTTTGGGGGGGAGGGGTGCTAAAAATGTTCTGTTATTAGATTGTGGTGACAACTCTGTGAATATACTAAAAAAACACTGAATTGTATATGCTAAAGGAGTGAATTGTATGTTATGTGAATTTTATCTCAATAAAGCTGTTATCTAAAAAAAAAAAGAATTCTTAGTTGGTGTTTTCTGTCAACACTTTAAATATTTTACTCGCATCTTGCATTCATGGGTTCATATGAGCAAGCAGATATTATTCTTATTTTTGTTGTTCTTTAAGTAAAGTGTTTCTTTCATCTGAATTTTTTCAAGCCTTTTTTTTTCTATCTTCAATTTTCTGCAGTTTGAATATGATATGCCTAGTTGGAGTTTTTTGTTTTGTTTTTGTTATTTTTTTTGTTTGTTTGTTTTGTGTTTGTTTTTGTCTTTTTTGACATTTCTCCTGCTTGGTATTCTCTGAGCTTCTTGATTCTGTGCCTTTCTGTCTGACATTAATTTGGGGGAAGTTTTCAGTCACTATTATTTCAAATATTCTGTCTTTTTCTTTCTTTTTCCTTAAGTATTCCCATTACCCATATGTTACACATTTTGTAACATTTTCTCACACACTTCATGGATATTCTATTCTTTTTTCAGTCTTTTTTCTTTTTGATTTTCAGTGTTGGAAGTTTCTATTGACATATCTTCAAGCTGAGATATTTTTCCTCTACCTGGACCAGTCTATTAATAAGTCCATCAAAAGCATTTCTGTTGTAGCATTTTTGATCTCTAGCATTTCTTTTGATTCCTTCTTAGAATTCCCATTTCTCTTCTTACATTGCCCTTCTCTTCTGGCCTGCTGTCTACTTTATTCATAGAGCCTTTAGCATATCAATCATAGTTACTTTTATTTTCTGGTCTGATAAATTTAATATTCTTGCTATATCTGGCTCTGCTTCTGATGGTTGCTTTCACACACTCTCTCTTCAAACTGTTTTTGCCATTTTAGTATGTTTTGAAATTTTTTGTTGAAACCCAACATGTTGTACTTGGAAAAAGGACCTACAGAAAATAGACTTTTAGTAATATGGTGATAATGAGTGGGGAGAGGAGAGGTGTTCTTTAGCTCTATGATTAGGTCTCAGTCTTTTAGTGAGCCTGTTCCCTTGGACTGTGAGCCTAACAAGTGCTTCTTGATCTCTCCTCTACCTAAGAAGGGACTGGATGGCTAGAGGGGACTGGGTTTAAGTATTTTATTTCCTCCACATGGAAGACTAGTGGTATCTGTAGTTGAGTGTTTTCCTTCTCCCAAGTGGCAGGCTAGAGTGGGCTAGAGTTGGATATTTCCATTCCCACAGATCATTAGACTGTGAAAGAACCCCAATAGTTTAGGCTCTAATAAATTACTTTCTCCTGAGGGCAAGCCTTATGAAGAACAGAATGATCTGCTATATTTCAAAATAGCTACTTTTCCTCTCTCTTGCAGGAAGTACAAGGGGATTTTTCTCCACTCTTCACATTAAGAACCTGGTAGAACTCCTGGAAGTAAAACTTACAAAATGAAAGTACTACCCACCCACAGACTGGGCTCCCCTTTAGTTTTTATGCCTTAGAGTTGCCCCCTCAGAGCCTCCAGCAATTCATCAGTTATAATTCAGGTTTTCTACTCAAATATTGGTTTCCATGGAGGTTTTCTCACAGCCCTCCTTTCTTGTAAGTTGTGATTGTTCTGTATATACCTATATGTCTCTTGAGCTTGGGGAGCAGCAATTTGTCTTGTAACCTCAATTCTCTGACAGATCTAAGAAAAACTGTTGTCTTTTTTAAATTTCTTCAGCTTTTTATTTGTGGTAGGATGGAGTGACAACATCCAAGCTCTTTACATGCTGGACTGGAAAGTAAATCAATTTTCTAATTGATTTTTACCATTTCTATTGTATACATAAATCTTCCAGTGCAAGCTTTAAGATATGCCTTGCTTTATTTTCTCTTTCTGAATCTGTTTTAATTACTATGATGTGGTGGTCTATATTCAAACCTGGCGGAGCCCACTGAATTTTTTCTTTCTTTTGGTATTGCTGTTTAGCTATTTGTGCTCTTTCATTTTCCCATATACATTTTAGAATGCTTCATAAAGCCATTCCCATAAAATTTTGCAGTTATTAATTAAAATGTATAGGTAAAGTTTTTAATAATTAAGATATGTAAAATATTGACATTCCTTCCATAAATGTGAGGTATCTTTCCATCTATTGAAGTCTCTTTTATGTCTATTAATAAAGTTTTAAATTTTTATTAACAAAGATATTGTTTATTAATCATTAGGTTAATAGATTATATTGGCTTTTTAATGTAGATGTTATGGCTACTATAAAATACAAGTTTTTCTTCACTTCTAATCTTTATACATCTTTCTTTTTATCTTGTCTTATTGTCTTGACCTGGATCACCATTATATGTTCAACCTATATTTGATGTTGAAATCCATCAAATGAATGTCTTATTTTGAGCGAGCTATATAATTTTTACAATTAATTTCATTAATGTGGTAAAGTATATCAATAAGCTTTTCTTTTGTTGAAGCATCATTTCTTTCCTAGTATAAATCCTAACTCTGATCATGAACAATCTTTTATGTAATGCACTGATGGCTTGAGTTAACTAATATTTTCATATAAGGCTCTCACAAAATGTTTATGAGTAAATCAGACATAACATTTTATTTTCTGCATTGTCCCTTTTTCTTAACACAAAGACTTGTATATGATGGAGATTATCTGCCCAAAAATTTTTTTCAAACTGATAAAAAATTTAATAACTATATTTAAATATAGAGTATTCCAATTAAAGATATAAAGAAATTTATCACCATAAGTTGTGAGAAGTAGGAAAACAGAGATTAACCAATATCTGCTCTGAATGTCTTAAAATCACAAAACCCCACCTCCAGCACCCACGTGTTGTAGAGAGAAAAGTTGGTGCTGAGGTTTCCGTGGAAAGGTTTATGGAGCTGGGGCCAAACTCACCGAGGACCAAAGGGTGTGTGCAAGGCATTCACACACTGGATGTCTCTGGATGATGAAGTCATGGTGATTTTGAATCCTCTTCATTTGTTTGTGTATCTTCTGTTTCTACAGTGGACACAGCTCTTTTGTATCAAGAGAAAATACACTTTTAAAACAGGTTTCCTAAGGTATGGACAGAAGGATCAGCTCAAAGAGGCACTGACATACGTATCCCAACAGAATAGACTGTCCCAGGACGTCCCTGGTGGTCCAGTGGTTAAGACTCCACACTTCCACTGCAGAGGATGCTGGTTCAATCACTGATTGGGGAACTAAGTTCCCATGTGCTATGTGGCCAAAAATGAAAAAAAAAATTAGAATAGACTGTCCCATTTTTAGCAGTGTCAGGAGTCCTCTGGGTCCCTGGGTGTAGTTCAGACCACAGGGGCTGACTGTATGATTACTGAGTGACTGTATCTTCCAGCCCAAATGACAGGGAAAATGTGCCTACCTTTGGGGAATAAGACCATCCCAGAGCAGGGCGATCATGCAGTTGCTGAATTAGTCTCGTCTTTGAAAACAGCAGAGACCTCACAAGCTCCCAAAAGCCATGGGCCAGACTCCACTGATCAGCTGTGTAAGTTAATAACCCAAACCTCAGTTTCCTCACCTGCAAAATGGGGATAGAAATAAATGCTTTTTAGAGCTGCTGTGAAAGCCACCCCCACGAGGTGGACAGGTGGGCACCCTGTCCCCATTTCCAGGAAATGTTCCACATGCCCCGAATGACTGGTGAGGCCCTTGGGACAGTCCAGACCCCTCCCGATCACACCTGCTTCTTCACAGTGCACCTTAGAGTTACACTTCCATCAACCCCTGCCCCCGGGGCACTAGGGGATGATGAACATCAGTGTCCAGCAGACCCCCCACAGTCTCCACCCCATCACCTGAGTTTCCTCTGAGCCATGCCTGCAGCACTTTCCTAGAGTAGAGCTGCTTGAACCCGTGGAAAGGAAAGTTTGTGCCAGGCTTCCCACCAGAGATGTGGGTGACTAGTGAACTGCTCCACACCACACTTTTCTTCCCTGATATCAGCTCATGCTTGCCATTTTCTACCACATGTTCCCATGCATGCGGCTGAGGAGCTTTCCACTGTCTTGCAGACCTGACTCATCTTACAGCTCTACAGACACTGGCCATTTGTTTAAATTACTGGCCAGGAGTGGGAAACAATGGATACTGTAAACTTATCAGAGTTCAGATTTCCAAATGCTGGGGGCAGGCATGTGTGTTTCTTCCCTGTGTCTGCTGGCAGGACCCCAAGAGCAAGACTGACTGTTAGTCCAGGTCTCAGGGAAGCAGGTGCTGAGACAGTTTGCAGTGTGCGAGGATTTTACAGGGGAAGCACCTGTGAGAATGGGGAGAGCTGTGTGACTGGGAGCATGTCAGACTGTGATGCATGTCTGACCCTGAGTAGTGGGGTGGAGCCCAGGGTGGCAGGAGCATCCTGACAGCTGTGCAATCCTGGGCATTCCTGCTGGAACCTAGGGAGTCCTCCATCCCACACTGCCCATCAGAGGGGCCCTGGGTCTCCATGTAGTACTTTCTTTGTCATCCAGACCTAATTTTCCTCAAAAATGTCCCGTACTTTTTCACATACAAAAAAAAAAAATACAGAAAATAATACTTAATGGAGGGAGGATAGAGCAAGATGGTGGAGTAGAATGACTTGAACTCACCTCCTCCTGTGAAAACATCAAAATCACAACTAACTGTTGAACAACCATCAATAAAGACTGGAACCTACCAAAAACGATATTCTACATCCAAAAATAAAGAAGCCACAATGAGATGGTAGGAGGGACACATTCATAATATAATTAAATCACATATATGCCATGTGGGAGACCCACAAAATGGAGAATATTTATATTGCAGAAGTTCTCCCAAAGAAGTGATAGTTCAGAGCCTCACATCAGGCCCTCAGTCTGGGGATCTGGCACCAGGAGGAGGAGCCCCCAGAGTATTTGGTTTGAGGCCAGCAGGGCTTGATTGAAGGAACTCCATAAGAGTTCATAGTGGAAAGGGAAACTCCAATCTTGGATGGTACACACAAGGTCTCTTGCCCACCAGGACCAGGGAAAAAGCAGTGACCTCATAGGAGCCTGGGCTAGACATACATGCTGGTCTTGGAGGGACTCCTGGGGAGGCAGAGGGCAACTGTCCCTCCTCCTGGGGTCATAAAGGCTGATAGCAGAAATATTCATGAGTGTTCAGCTCTCAAGGAAAGCTTGGGTCCTCAGCACCAAGACCTGGCCCTCCCAACAGCCTATAGTCTCCAGTGCTGGGATGCCTCAGGCCAAAAAAAAAAAAAACAACAGGGAAGGAACTCAGCAGACAGGCTGCTTAAAGTCTTCCTGAGCCCACAACCACCTCTAAATACATCCTTTGACATGGCCTTGCCCACCAGAGGGACAAGACCCAGCTCCAACAACAAGTGGGCAGGCACCAGTCCCTGCCATACAGAAGCCTGCATAAGCCTCAAGACAAACCTCACCCACGAGGGTGAAGACACCAGAAGCAAGAAAACTACAATTCTGCAGCCTGTGGAATGGAGTTCACAAACAGAAATTTACACAAAATGAGATATCAGAGGAATATGTTCTAGATGAAAGATCATGATAAAAGCCCAGAAGAAAAACTAAGTAAAGTGGAGAGAGGCAATCTGCCCGAAAAAGAATTTAGAGTATGACCATAATGACCCAAAATTTCAAAAAAGACAGTAGGCACAGATGGAAAAGTTACAAGAAATGTTTAATAAAGAGCTAGAAGATTTAGAGAACAAAGAAAAATAAATTAACAATACAATAACTGAAATGAAAAATACACTAGAAGGAATTAATAGCATAATAAATGAGACAGAGGAATGAATAAGTGATCTGGAAAACAGATCGGTGGAAATAACTGCTTAAAGGAAAAAGAATGAAAAGAAATGAGGGCAGTCTCAGAGACCTCAGGGACAACATTAACTCACCAATATTCACATTCTCTTCTCCCAGAAGAAGAGAGAGAGAAAGGGCATGAGAGATATTTGAAGAGATAATAGCTGAAAAATTCCCTAACGTGGTAAAGTAAACAGTGACCCAAATCCAAGAAGTGCAGAGAGTCTCACACAGGATTAACCCAAGGAGGAACATGATGAGACAAATACTAATCATATCAACAAAATTAAATATTATGAGAAAATATTAAAAGCAACATGGCAAAAGCAACAAATAATATACAAGGGAATCCCCATAAGGTTATCAGCTGATTTTTCAGCAGAAACTCTGTAGGTCAGGAGTGGCATAATATATTTAAAGGGATGAAATTGAAAAACCTACAATCAAGATTACTTTACCCAGTAAGGATCTCATTCAGATTTGATGGAGAAATCAAAGCCTTTACAGACAAGCCAAGGCTAAGAGAACTCAGCACCACTAAACCAGCTTTACAACAAATGCTAAAGGAACTTCTCTAGGAGGAAAATAAAATGCCATAACTAGAATCAAGAAAATTAAGAATTGGAAAGCTCACCAGAAAAGGCAAACATAGATTAAAAGTAGGAAGGCATACATATACAAATATATCAAAAGCAGTAATCATGAGAAGAGGAGAGTACAAATGCTGGATATTTGAAATGCATTTGAAATTATGAGATCAGCTACCTAAAACCGTCTTGTTTATACACAGAATGCTATGTTAATACCTCATGTTAACCTCAAACCAAAAATCTAGAGAAGATGTACACACAAAAAAGAAAAAGGAATCCAAAAACAACACTAAAGATAGTCATCAAATCACAAGAGAAAAAAAGAGGAAAGGAAGAAAAAAGACCTATAAAAACAAATCCAAAACAATTAACAAAATGGAAATAAGAACATACAGGTTGATAATTACCTTAAATGTAAATGCATTAAATGCTGCAACCAAAAGACATAAACTGACTGAATGGATACAAAAACAAGACCTGTATATATGCTGTCTACAAGAGAACCACTTTAGATATAGGGACACATACAGACTGAAAGTGAAGGGGGATGGATACAGGTCTTCTATGCAAATGGAAATCAAAAGAAAGATAGAGTATCAATACTTGTATCAGAAAAAAATACACTTAAAAAAAAGAAGACTGTTACAAGAGACAAAGAAGGACCCTACATGATGATCAAATGATCAATCCAAAAAGAAGACTTAACAATTGTAAATATAGGACTTCCTAGGTGGTGCAGTGGTTAGGAATCCACCTGCCAATGCAGGGGACACTGGTTTGATCTCTGCCTCAGGAAGATACTACATGCCATGGAGCAACTAAGCCCATGTACCACAAATATTGAGCCTGTGTGCTGCAACTACTGAAGCCTGCATGCCTAGAGCCCATGCTCTGCAACAAAAGAAGCCATCACAATGAGGAGCCCATGTACCGTAATGAAGAGTAGCCCCTGCTTGCTGCAACTAGAGAAAGCCCATAAGCAGCAACCAAGATGCAACACAGCTAATAAATAAATTAATTAATTAAAAAATTGTAAATATATATGTACACATCATAGGAGCACCTTTATAGAAGGAGAAATTGCCATAGAATGCTAACAGCCATGGAAGGAGCAATTGAGAGTAACACAATAACAGTGAGGGATTTTAACACTCCACTTGCACCAATGGACAGATCATCCAAACAGAAAATTAATAAGGAAACTCAGGCCACAAATGACACACTAGACCAAATAGACATAATTGATATTTATAGAGCATTCCATCCAAAAGCAGAATACACATTCTTTTCAAATGTACACTGAGCATTATCTAGAATAGATCACATGCTGGACCATAAAGGAAGCCTTAGTAAATTTAAGAAAATTGAAATCATATCAAGCATCTTTTCTGACCATAACATTGTGAGATTAGAAATCAACTAGAGGGAAAAACAATCTGTAAAAAACACAAAAATATGGAGGCTAAACAATATGTTACTAAACATCCAATGGATCATTGAAGAAATCAAAGAGGAAATAAAAAAAAATACCTAGAGACAAATGACAATGAAAACACAATGATCCAAAACCTATGGGATATGGCAAAAGCAGTTTGAAGAGGAAAGTTTATAGTGATACAAAATCACCTCAGGAAGCAAGAAAAATCTCAAGTAAAAAACCTAACCTCACACCTAAAGAAACTAGAGAAAGAAGAACAAACAAAACCTAAAGTCAGTAGAAGGAAAGAAATCATAAAAATCATGGGAGTCAAGATGGTGGAATAGGAGGACATGGAAAACGTTCCTCTTCACAATTACCTAAAGAATACATCTACAAATGGAACAATCCCTACAGAGCACCTGCTGAACATTAGTGGAAGACTTCAGACACCTAAAAGAATAAAAGAAAAAAGAAAAAAAGGAAAGAAGAATAAAAAATGGGACCAGCAACCCTGATGGGAAGCTGAAGGTGAGGGGATGTTCCCACACTCAGAAAAACTCCCTAACAGTGGGGAAATCAGCTGGGACAGTAAAGGATCTTGGGAGGATAAAAGGAGAATGCAGCAGACAGTCTGTGAAAGGTAGGACAAAGTAAGAACTGCATGCATGGTCTATACTGAAGCTCTGCACATTCCAGCCTGAAATGTGACTTGGCTGTTGTGAAGGGGGCTGGGTGCTGGAAAGTGGGGTTTGGAGTATGGACCCAGGGAGGGGACAGCTGTTGGCTGTGAAAAGACAGACTGAAGTGACAGAAGTAAGGAGCTCCACAATGAGGAAAGTCTGTGGAAAAAGCCTGAGACAAAATAAAACAAGGCCTAATTGTTGAGTGGCATGCAAGAGGTGAAACTGCCATTATAATCCCTTTCCCTACCCACCAGCTTCTTCAGCTTCTTCAGCCTCCACAAGCACTGGGAGGGGCTCCCACCAGAGTTGGTCCTTATGCCCCTTGGTCAGGGATCTCCTCTGCCTGTGTGGGCTCCAGGGGTCTGAGCAATGCATATCCCAAAACCTCTCTGGGAATCAGCCCTGGGTACACCTGTCTGGGATAAGAGTCTGCTGATACTGACTGGGGCTGAGTGATAAAGCATGGGGTTGGGAGAACAGATCCAGAGAGAGGAATGTTGTTGGCTGCGCAGATACAGCAGAGGGGATTGGAATGAGGGGATACACAGCCAGGAATGCCCCTAGAGGAAGCAGGGTCTGCCTGGAAATAGAGGCACCATTGTTAAGAGGTGTGCAGGAACAGGGTTGTCACTACTCCTATATGTCAGCTCCTGCCTCCCTGGGCATTGGGAGGGACTCCCACCAAAGTGAGCATGCCATGGTCTGTTCCAAATGCTTGCTAGTCCCACTGTCATAGGCAACTTGCAGATACTCCAATTGTGGCCTCAGGCTGAGTAGGTATGCCCCAAGCAGCCACTGCTTTTGCTCCCCTCACCTGAGCAAGGAACAGATGCCTGAGGGTGGCACACACACAGAGGTGGGGTCAAAACCAAAGCAGAGTCCAAGAGGTGGTGTGGCTAAGGAAAAGGAATGGAAATATTTCTGTGCAGCTGCATAAGCAGTGAATTAAATCCCCAAGAGTGGCTGGGTAAATCCTGCATGTGTTGAATACCTGAATAGACAAGTAGTGTTTCAACAATTGAGACTGGTCTAGCCTTCATAGCCCTGGACTTTGGAGGCAAGAATACACAGGAATCATGCCAGGTCAAAGTCTAAGCTGGCCCCACAGTACCCACAGCAGGTCCAGAGACCTACCTAGAGGTATTGGAAGGCCTCAGGGAGGGGGATTGGGTCTGGCTCACTTTGGGAGCAAGGACACTGACAGAGGAGGACCCAGGAAAATATTCTTATTACTATTCTTCATTTTTTGGTTTATTTCATTTTGTTCAGTTGTTGGTGTTGTTGCTTTTATTATTTTTTATCTTTTATTTTTAATTTTATTTTTAAATTTTTTTTTAATATATATAATTTTTTACCTTATTTTTACTTTCTTGTTGCTTTTTGGTTTTCTCCTTGTTTTTACCCCTTTTTGTTTTTCTTTTTTTTTTCATTGTTTTTAAGTGCATATTTTATGTTTTCTTCACTTTTTTGTTTTCTGTTTACTTTCTGTTTTTGTTTTATTTTTCATTATTTGTTTCTGTTAGGTTAGTCCTTAGTGATTGTTGTCAGATTAGAATTCTTCTGTTTGTCTGGTACCTTGTTGCTTTTTTTTTTTTTTGGTCTGTTTTTCTTCTTTGTGTGTGTGTGTGTGTGTGTGCGTGTGTGTCTGTTGTGTTGTTGCTACTGTTTGTTTGCTGTTGTTTTTGCCATTTGTCTTGGGTTGTATCTGTCTGTTTTCTATTATTTTCCTTTCCTTTCCTTTCCTTTCTCTCTCTCTCTTCCATCTTTCTTCCTTCCTTCCTTCCTTCCTTCCCTCTTTCCTTCCTTCCTTCCTTCTCAGGCCACACTATGCAGCTGGTGGGCTCTTGGTTCTTCAGCAAAGGGTCAGACCTGGGCCTCTGGGGTGAGAGCATAGAGTCCAGGATGCTGGACTATCAGGGAATTCCCAGGCTCAAGGAATATAATCAGCATGCATGATCCCAGAGGTATCCATATCAATACTAAGACCCAGCCACACACAATTGTCTGCAAGCACCATTGCTAGAAACCTCATGCCAAACAACCAGCAAGACAGTAACACAGCTACACCCATCAGTAAATAGGCTGCCTAAAGCCATACTAAGCTCACAGATACCCCAAAACACACCACTTGACACAGCACTGGCATTCAGAAGGAAAAGACTCAACACCACTCACCAGAGTGTAGGCACCAAGCCCTCCCACAAGGAAGCCTACACAAGCCCCTGGATGAACTTCACTCATCAGGGTGCAGACAACAGAAGCAAGAGGAACTATGACCATGAAGCCTGTGGAAAGAAGACAATAAAACAGTTGGTTAGACAAAATGAGACTACAGAGAAATATGTTGCAGATGAAGGAACAAGGTAAAATCCCACAAAACAAAATAAATGAAGAGGAAATAGGCAATTAACCTGAAAAAGAATTCAAAGCAATGATAGAAAAGATGATCCAAGATCTCAGAAATAGAATGGAGGTAAGGATTGACAAGATTCAAGAAATGTTTCACAAGGATCTAGAAGAATTAAAGAACAAACAATCAGTGATGAACAACAAAATAACTGAAATTAAAGTAAACTAGAAGGGGACAGATCAAGATGGCAGAGTAGGAGGAAGTGTGCTCACTCCTTCTTGTAAGAGCACTGGAATTACAACTAACTGTTGAACAATCATCGACAGAAAGACACTGGAACTCACCAAAAAAGATGCCCCATATCCAGAGACAAAGGAGAAGCCACAATGAGATGGTAAGAGGGGTGCAATAGCATTACAATCAAATCCCATAAATGTTGGGTGGGTGACTCACAAACTGGAGAACAGTTATACCACAGAAGTCCACCCACTAAAGTGAGGGTTCTAAGCCCCATTTCAGGCTTCCCAACCTGGGAGTCCAGCAACAAGGGGAGGAATCCCCAGAGAATCAGACTTTGAAAACCAGTGGGATTTGATTGCAGGACCTCCACAGGACTGGGGGAAACAGAGACTCCACTCTTGGAGGGCACACAAAAAAGTGTGCCCATCAGGGCGTGGGGGAAGGAGCAGTGACCCCATAGGAGACTGAATCAGACCTACCTGCTGGTGTTGGAGGGTTGCCAGCAGAGGTGGGGGGCGGCTGTGGCTCACTGAGGAGAAGAGACACCGGGGGCAGGGGTTCTGGGAAGTGCTCATTGTTGTGAGCCCTCCCAGAGTCTGCCATTAGCTCCACTAAAGAGCCTGTATGCTCCACTGATAGGTAGCCTCAGGCCAAACATCAAATAAGGTGGGAACACAGCCCCACCTGTTGACAGGCAAGCAAATTAAAGTGTTAGAGATCTCTGCCCACCAAATCAGATTAAAGTCTTACTGAGCTCCACCCACCCAGCCCTACTCACCATCAGTCCCTCCCATCAGGAAGCACACATGAGCCTCCTAGATAGCTTCCTCCACAAGAGGGCAGACAACAGTATCAGCAGTATTTCCTTCTGTGGAATTGAAAACCACAGCCACAGAAAGATAGAGAAAATGAAAAAGAAGAGGACTTTGTACCAGATGAAGGGACAAGCTAAAACCCAAGAAAAACAACTAAATGAAGAGGAGATAGGCAGCCTTCCAGAAAAAAATTCAGAATAATGATAGTGAATATGATCCAGGACTTTGAAAAAAGACTGGATGCAAAGATTGAAAAGTTTACCAAAGACCTAGAAGAATGAAAGAGGAAACACACAGAGATATGCAACACAAGAACTGAAATGAAAAATACACTAGAAGGAACCCATAGCAGGTTAACTGAGGCAGAAGAGTGAGTAAGTGACCTGGAAGACAGAATGGTGATAATCACTGATGGGTAAAAGAATAAAGAAAAAAGAATGAAAAGAACTGAAGACAGCATAAGAGACCTCTGGGACAATGTTAAATGCATCAACATTCGCATTATAGGGGTCCCAGAAGGAGAAGAGAGAGAGAAAGGACCTGAGAAGATATTCAAAGAGATTATAGTTGAAAACATCCCTAACATGGGCAAGGAAATAGCTACCCAAGTCCAGGAAGGGCAGAGAGTCCCAGGCAGGATAAACCCAAGGAGAAACATGCCAAGACATGCAGTAGCAAATTGACAAAAATTAAAGACAGAGAAAAGTTATTAAAAGCAACAAGGGAAAAATGACAACATACAAGGGAATTCTCATCAGGTTAACAGCTGATTTCTCAGCAGAAACTCTGCAAGCCAGAAGGGAGTGGCATGATATACTTCAAGAGATGAAAGGGAAGAACCTACAACCAAGAATACTCTACCCAGCAAGGATCTCATTCAGATTTGATGGAGAAATCAAAAGCTTTACAGACAAGCAACAGCTAAGAGAATTCAGCACCACCAAACTAGCCCTAAAACAAATGCTAAAGGAACTTCTCTAAGCGGGAAACATAAGAGAAGAAAAGGACCTACAGAAACATAAATAAAACAATTAAGAAAATGGTAATAGGAACATACATATCAATAATTACCTTGAATGTAAATGGACTAAATGCACCAACCAAAAGACACAGACTGACTGAATGGATACAAAACAAGACCCACATATATGCTCTCTCTGAGAGACTCACTTCAGACCTAGGGACACATACAGATTGAAAGTGAGGGGATGGAAAAAGATATTCCATGCAAATGGAAATCAAAAGAAAGCTGGAGTAGTGATATTCATATCAGATAAAATAGACTTTAAAATAAAAAATGTTACAAGAGACAAGAAAGGACACTACATAAAGATTGAAGGATCCATCCAAGAAGAAGAGATAACAATTATAAATATATATGCACCAATATAGGAGCACCTCACTACATAAGGCAAATGCTAACAACTATGAAAGAGGAAATCAACAGTAACATAATAATAGTGGGAGATTTTAACATCCCACTTACACCAATGGACAGATCATCCACACAGAAAATTACTAAGGAAACACAAGCTTTAAATGACACAATAAATCAGCTTGATTTAATAGATATCTACAGGACATTACATCCAAAAACAGCAGATTGCACATTCTTCTCCAGTGCACATGGAACATTCTCCAGGATAGATTACATTTTGGGTCATAAATCAAGCCCTGGTAAATTCAAGAAAATTGAAATCATATCAAGCATCTTTTCTGACCACAACGCTATGAGATTAGAAAACAATTACAGGAGAAAAAACTAAAAAAACATAAACATATGGAGGCTAAACAATACACTACTAAAAAGTAAACTAGAAGAAATCAGTGGGAGAATATCTGAGGCAGGAGAAAGAATAAGTGAGCTGCAAAGTAGAATTGCAGAAATAACTGCCGAGGAGCAGAACAAAATAAAAAGAATGAAAAGAATTGAGAACAGCCTCAGAGACCTCTGGGACAACATTAAATGCAGTAACATTCAAATTATAGGGGTCCCAGAAGAAGAGAAAGGGAAATGGCCTGAGAAAATATTTGAAGAGATTATAGTTTAAAACCTCCCTAATATGGGAAAGGAAATAGTCAATCAATTCCAGGAAGCACAGAGAATTCTATACTGGATAAACCTAAGGACAGACACACCAAGACCCGTATTAATCAAAGTAACAAAAATTAAATACAAAGAAAAAATATTAAAAGCAGCAAGGGAAAACAACAAATAAACTACAAGGAAATCCCCATAAGGTTATAAGCTGATTTCTCAAAATTCTGAAGGCAGAAGGGAGTGGCAGAACATATTTCAAGTGATAAAACGGAAAAACCTACAACCAAGATTACTCTTCCCAGCAGGGATCTCATTCAGATTTCATGGCAAAAACAAAAGATATACAGAAAAACAGAAGTTAAGAGAATTCAGTATCACCAAACCAGCTTTATTACAAATACTAAAGGAACTTCTCTAGGTGGGATAAACAAGAGAAAAAAAAGACCTACAAGAACAAACACAAAATAAGAAAATATTAATAGGAACATATATATCTGTAATTACCTTAAATGTAAATGAATTAAATGTTCCAACCAAAAGACACAGACTGGCTGAATGGATACAAAAACAAGACCCATATATATGCTGTGTACAAGAAACACACTTCAGACCTAGGGACACATGCAGACTGAAAGTGAGTGGGTGGAAAAACTATTCCATGCAAATGGAAATCAAAAAAAATCTGGAATAGCGATACTCATATCAGACAAGATAGATTTTAAAATAAAGATGATTAAAAGAGACATGGAAAGACACTGCATAATGATCCAGAGATCAATCCAAGAAGAAGATGTAACAATTGTAAATATCTATGCACCCAACATAGGAGCAACTCGATACATAAGGCAAATGCTAAAAGCCATACAAGGGGAAATCAACAGTAACACAATAGTAGTGGGGGAATTTAATACTCCATTTACACCAATGGATAAATCATCCAGACAGAAAATTAATAGGAAACACAAGCCTTAAATGACACATTAGCCCAAATAGACTTAATTGATATTTATAGGACATTGCATCTGAAAGCAGCAGAATATACCTTCTTCTCAAGTGCACACAGAACATTCTCCAGGATAGACTCCATCTTGGGTCACAAACCAAGCCTTGGTAAATTCAAGAAAATGAAATCATATCAAGCATCTTTTCTGACCACAATGTTATAAGATTAGAAATAAATTACAGTAAAAAAAGGTAAACATCCCAAACACCTGGAGGCTAAAGAGTATGCTACTAAATAACCAAGATATCAATGAAGAAATCAAAGAGGAAATCAAAAAATACCTAAAAACAGGTGAAAACAAAAACATGATGACCCAATACCAATGGGATTCAGCAAAAGCAGTTCTAATAGGGAAGTTTATAGCACGAAAATCCTACCTCAAGAAACAAGAAAATCTCAAATAAACAACCTAACCTTACACCTAAAGCAACTAGAGAAAGAAGACCAAAAAAAATTCCCAAAGTTAGTAGAAGAAATCGTAAAGATCAGAGCAGACATAAATGAAATAGAAACAAAGAAAATAGTAGCAAAGATCAATAAAACTAAAAGGTGGCTCTTTGAGAACAGAAACAAAACTGATAAACCTTTAGCAAGATTCATCAAGAAAAAGATAGAGAGGACTCAAATAAATACAAAGAGAAATGAGAAAGGAGAAGTTGCAATTGGTACCAGAGAAATACAAAGGATCATGAGAGACTACTACAAGCAACTATATGCCAATAAAATGGAGAACCTGGAAGAAACAGACAAATTCTTAGAAAAGTACAACCTTCCAAGACTGAACCAGAAAGAAATAAAAAAATATGAACAGATCAATCACAAGTAATGAAATTGAAACTGTGATTAAACATCTTCCAACAGGGGCTTCCTAGGTGGCGCAGTGGTTGAGAATCTGCCTGCTAATGCAGGGGACGTGAGTTCGATCCCTGCTCCAGGAAGATCTCACATGCCGTGGAGCAACTAAGCCCATGTGCCACAACTATTGAGCCTGCACTTTAGAGCCTGTGAGCTACAACTATTGATCCCATGTGCTGCAACTACTGAAGCCCACGTGCCTAGAGCCTGTGCTCCACAGCAAGAGAAGCCATGGATCCTGTGCACCACAACAAAGAATAGCCCCCACTCACTGCAACTAAAAAAAAAAGAAGAAAGCCCATGCCAAGCAAAAAAGACCTAACACAGCCAATAAAAATTAATTAATTAATTAATTAAAAAAAAAAGTATTCCAACAAACAAAAGTCCAAGAAGGGATGGCTTCACAGGTGAATTCTTGCAAACATTTAGAGAAGACCTAAAACCTATCCTTCTCAAAGTCATCCAAACATCTGTAGAGGGAGGAACACTCCCAAACTCATTCTATGAGGCCACCACCACCCCGATACCAAAACCAGACAAAGATATCACAAAAAAGAAAATTACAGGCCAATGTCACTGATGAACATAGGTGCAAAAATCCTCAACAAAATAGTAGCAACCAGAATCCAACAGTACATTAAAAGAACTGTACACCATGATCAAGTCAGATTATTCCCAGGGATGCAAGGATTCTTCAATACATGCAAATCAATCAATGTGATACACCACATTAACAAACTGAAGGATAAAAAAACATATGATCACCTCAATAGATGCAGAAAAAGCTTTTGACAAAATTCAACACCGATTTATGATAAAAACTCTCCAGAAAGTGAGCATAGAGGGAGCCTAACTCAACGTAATAAAGGCCATATATGCTTGCCACTATTTTTAAACATAATTTTGGAAGTCCTAGCCATGACAATCAGAGAATAAAAAGAAATAAAAGGAAGCCAACTAGAAAAAGAAGTAAAATTGTCACTGTTTGCAGATGACATGATCCTATACATAGATAATCCTAAAGATGCCACCAGAAAAATACTAGAGCTAGTCAATGAGTTTAGTAAAGTTGCATGATACAAAATTAATACAAAGAAATCTCTTGTATTCCTATACATTAACAACAGATGATAAGAAAGAGAAATTAAGGAAAGAATCCCATTTACAATTGCAACAAAAAGAATAAAATACCTAACAATATACCTTCCTGAAGAGGCAAAAGACCCTATACGCAGAAAACTATAAGACAATGATGAAAGAAATCAAAGATGACACAAGTCAATCAAGAGATATACCATGTTCTTGAATTGGAAGAATCAATATTGTGAAAATGACTAAATGACCCAATGCAATCCACAGATTCAATGTAATCACTAACAAATTGCCAATGGCATTTTTCACAGACCTGGAACAAAAAATTTTACAACCGTATGGAGACACAAAAGACCCCAAATAGCCAAAATAATCTTGAAAATGGAAAACAGAGCTGGAGGAATCAGGCTCCCAGACTTCAGATTATACTACAAAGCTATGGTAACCAAGACAGTATGCTACTGGCACAAAAACAGAAACATAGATCAATGGAACAGGATAGAAAGCCCAGAGAAAAACTCATGCACCTTTGATCACCTAATCTATGACAAAGAAGGCCAAAACTATACAATCAAGAAAAGACAGCCTCTTCAATAATTGGTGCTGAGAAAACTGAACAACTACATGTAAAATAATGAAATTAGAACACTCCCTAATGCCATAAACAGAAATAAACTCAAAATGGATTAAAGACCTAAATGTAAGACTGGACACTATAAAACTCTTACAGGAAAACATAGGCAGTACACTCTTTGACATAAATTGCAGCAAGACCTTTTTTGACCCACTTCCTAGAGGAATGAAAATAAAAACAAAAATAAACAAATGAGACCTAATTACACTTAAAAGCTTTTGCACAGCAAAGGAAACCATAAACAACATGAAGAAACAATCCTCAGAATGGGAGAAAATATTTGCAAATGAAGCAACTGACAAAGGATTAATCTGCAAAATATACAAACAGCTCATGTAGCTCAATATCAAAAAAAACAAAAAACCCAATCAAAAAAAGAGCAGAACTAAATAGACATTTCTGCAAAGAGGACATACAGATGGCCAAAAAACACATGAAAAAATGCTCAACAATGACAATTATTTGAGAAATGCAAATCAAAACTACGATGAGGTATCACCTCACACTGGTTAGAGTGGCTATCATCAAAAAATTGACAAACAATCAATGCTGGAGAGGGTATGGAGAAAAGAGAACCCTCATACATTGCTGCTTGGAATGTAACTTGATAGAGCCACTATGTAGAACAGTATTGAAGTTCCTTTAAAAACTAAAAATAGAACCACCATATGACTCAGCAATTCCACTAATGAGCATATACCCAGAGAAAACTATAACTCAAAAAGACACATGCACCCCAATATTCATAGCAGTGCTATTTACAATAGCCAGGACATGGAAACAACCTAAATGTCCATCAAAAGAGGAATGGATAACAAAGATATGAGATTATATATATATCACACTGGAATATTATTCAGCCATAAAGAGGAATAAAGTTGGTCATTCGTGAAGATGTGAATGGACCTAGAGACTGTCACACAAAGTGAAGTCAGAAAGAGAAAAACAAATATTGTATATGACTAAACTACCCAAGGCAATCTACAGATTCAATGCAATCCCTATCAAATTACCAATGGCATTTTTCACAGAACTAGAAAAAGAAATCTTAAAATGTGTATGGAGACACAAAAGATCCCAAATAGCCCAAGCAATCTTGAGAAAGAAAAACAGATCTGGAGGAATCATAGTTCCCTGAATTCAGACTATATTACAAAACAGTATGGTACTGGCACAAAGACAGACTTACAGATCAATGGAATGGGATAGAAAGTCCAGAGATAAATCCAAGCACCTGTGGTCACCTAATCTATGACAAAAGTGGCAAGAATATACAATGGTGAAAAGACAGTTTCTTTAATCATCAGTGCTAGGTAAACTTGACAGCTATATGTAAAAGAATGAAATTTCAACATTCTCTAACACCATACAAAAAATAAACTCAAAATGGATTAAATACCTAAATTTTAGACCTGATACTATAAAACTCTTAGAGGAAAACATAGGCAGAACACTCTGACATAAATTGCATCATCCTATTGGATCCACCTCCTAGAGCACTGTAAACAAAAAAAAATTAAAAAATAGGACCTAATTAAACTTAAAAGCTTTTTCATAGCAAAGGAAACCATAAACAAACAAAAAGACCACCTATAGAATGGCAGAATGGGAAAAAAAAATTTGCAAAAGTGTGACTAACAAGGGATTAATCTGAAAAACACAAAAACAGCTCATACATGTCAATAAGAGAAAACAAACAACCTAGTCAAAAAATGGGCAGAAGCTCTAAATAGACATTTCTCCAAAGAAGACAGAGAGATATCCAAAAAGCACATGAAAAGATGCTCAACATCACTAATTATTAGATAAATGCTAATTGAATCTACAGTGAGGTTTCACCTCACACTGGTGAGAATGGCTATCATCAAAAAGCATACAAACAATAAATGCTGCAGAGGGTGTGGGGGAAAGGGAACCTTCTTGCACTCTTGGTGGGAATGTAAATTGATACAGCCACTATGGAGAACAGTGTGGAGGTTCCTTAAAAATCTATAGATAGAGCTACCATATGATCCAGCCATCACACTCCTGGGCATATATCTGGAGAAAACCATAAATCAAAAACATACACACACCCCAATATTCATAGCAGCACTATTTACAGTAGACAAAACATGGAAGAAACCTATATGTCCACTGACAGATAAATGGATAAAGAAGATTAAATATGTGTGTGTATATATATATATATATATATATATATATATATACATAAAATGGAATATTTCTCAGCCATAAAAAGTGTGAAACAATGCCATTTGCAGAACATGGATGGACCTAGAGATTATCATACTAAGTGAAGTTAGACAGAGAAATACAAATATCATATGACAGCACTTATATGTGGAATATAAAAAATGATACAAATGAACTTATTGACAAAACAGAAATAGAAAACAAACTTATGGTTATCAAAGGTGAAAGGTAGGGGAGAGAGATAAATTAGGAGTTTAGGATTAACATACACACTACTCTGTATAAAATAGATAACCAACCAGGACCTACCTTATAGCACAGGGAACTATACTCAATATTTTGTAATAATCTATATGGGAAAAGAATCTGAAAAATAATAGATACATGAATATGTACAACTGAATCACTTTGCTGTACACCTGAAACTAACACAACATTGTAAATCAACTATACTTCAATCTAAAATAATTTTTTTTTAATTAGTGCAGAGAATAGAAGGGAGACAGGAGGTTAGGTAGTAGATGGTGAAGGTTATTTTTGAAAAGAGGAAGGTAAGCCTCTTTCTACCAACAATCTTCTCCAAGCTTCTCAAAAGAGAACTTACTTATTAAAAAAAAAAAAAACATAATTAATGTGTACAAGTTGATGAGTTTGGACATAAGTACATATCCATGAAATAATCACCACAATCTATGCCATAAACCTATTACCCCAAAAAGTTTCCTCCCAACCTCATTTATTATTAATAGTATTTTGTGATAATAACAGTATAAAATCTACCGTTTTAGTAAAGTTTTAAGTATATAGTACCCTGTTGCTAACTATAGGTACTATGCTCTGCAGTAGATCTCTAGGACTTTTTCATGTTGTAAAATGAAAACTTTGTACATTTAGACTAATACCTCTCTGTTTACCCCCTCTCCCAGCACGTCAACCACCATTCCACTCTGCTTCTATGGGTTTGACCATTTTAGACTCATCATATAAATTGTATTATGTAGTATTTGTCCTTCTGTGCTGGCATATTTCACTTTACATAATGTCCCCCACTTTCATCTATTTTGGGACTGAACCCAGACCACAGCAGTGAAAGCACTGAGTCCCAACCACTGGACTTCCAGGTAATTCCTTGCATTTTATTCTTTTTAAAGGCCAATTAATATTTCACTGTGTATGCATATACCATATTTTCTTTATCCATTCATCAATTAATGAACATTTAGTTTGCTTCCATGTCCTTTTATTTTAAATTAATTTTATTGGAATATAATTGCTTTACAATATTGTGTTAGTTTCTACTGTACAGCAAAATGAATATGCTATATGGATATATATATCCCCCTTTTTTTGGATTTCCTTCCCATTTAGGTCACCACTGAGAATTGAGTAGAGTTCCCTGTGCTATAGTGTAGGTTCTCATTCATTATCTATTTTATACATAGTATCAATAGTGTATGTATGTCAATCCCAGTCTCCCAATTCCTCCCAACCCCATCTTCCCCCCTTGTTATCCGTATGTCTATGTTTCTATTTCTGCTTTGCAAATAAGGTCATCTATACCATTTTTCTAGCTTCCACATATATGCATTAATGTACAATATTTGTTTTTCTCTTTCTGACTTCACTTTGTGTGACAGTCTCTAGGTCCATTCACATCTCCACGAATGACCCAACTTCATTCCTTTTTATGGCTGAATAATATTCCATTGTATATATAAATATACACCATATCTTTGTTATCCATTCCTCTTTTGATGGACATTTAGGTTGCTTCCATGTCCTGGCTATTGTAAATAGCACTGCTATGAACATTGGGGTGCATGTGTTTTTTTGAATTTTGGTTTTCTCTAGGTATATGTCCAGTAGTGGAATTGCTGGGTCATATGGCAGTTCTAATTTTAATTTTTTAAGGAACCTCCATACTATTCTCCATAGTGGCTGTAACAATTTACATTCCTACCAATAATGCAAGAAGGTTCTCTTTTCTCCACACCCTCTCCAGCATTTATTGTTTCTAGATACTTTGATGATGGCCATGCTGACCAGTGTGAGGTGATACCCCATTGTAGTTTTGATTTACCTTTCTCTAATGATTAGTGATGTTGAGCATGTTTTCATGTGCATGTTGGCCATCTGTTTGTCTTCCTTGCAGAAATGTCTAATTAGGTCTTCTCCCCATTTTTTGATTGGGTTATTTGTTTGTTTGTTTTTTGATATTGAGCTGCATGAGCTGTTTCTATATTTTGGAGATTAATCCTTTGTCAGTTGCTTCATTGGCTTTTGTGAATATTGCTGTGTTGGACAGAGGAGTGCATATATCTCCTCAAAAAGAAATAATCAACAAAATGAAGAGGCTACCTACAGAATGGGAGAAAATATTTGTAACCCATATATCTGATAAAAGATTAACATCCAAAACATAAAAGAAACTCCTACAACTCAATAGCAAAGCAAATAACCTGATTAAAAAATGGGCAAAGGATCTGAATAGACATTTCTCCACAGAAGACATACACAGGGCCAACAACAGTTATATGAAAAAGTGCTCAAAGTCACTAATCATGAAGGAAATACAAATTCAAACCACAGTGAGATTTTGTCATACCTGTTAGGATTGCAATTTTTTAAAAAATAAGATAACAAATGTTGGTTAGGATATGGAGAAAAAAGAACCATTGTACACTGTGGGAATGTAAGTTTCAGCCATTATGGAAAACAGTATGCATTTCCTCAAAAAACTAAAAATAGAACTACAATATGATCTAGCAATCCCACTTCTGGGTATATATCCATAGGAATCAATGTTTTTCTTTTGATTTACAGTTTCAAACAACAGACCAGATGTTTAGATTTGTTTTTTGTTTTTTTTTTTTCTCTTTTTTGAGTTTCCACATACATGGGATATTTAAAGCTATATTTTTTATTGATTACTTTATTGGAGATATTTTTAGAATATATTTCATACAAATATGATTCTGTGACATTTATTAAGAATATGTTTTGGTGAGGAAATTAAATTTTTGAAAATATTAATGGTTTGTGTGTCAATAATACAGTCTATGTCAGGGGTCCCCAAAACCTGGGCCATGGACTGGTACCAGTCCATGGCCTGTTAGGAACCAGGTCACCCAGCAGGAGGTGAGCAGCAGGTGAGTGAGCAAAGCTTCATCTGCCACTCCCCATAGCTAGCATTATCACCTGAACCATCCCCCACCCCATCCGTGGGAAAATTTTCTTCCACGAAACTGGTCCCTGGTGCCAAAATGTTTGGGGACCACTGCTCTATGTAGTTGGGTATAAAGTTCTATATATAATTTCAAAATTATTGATTTACTCAATCTACATCTTTGCTTATTTTTAGTCTTTTTGATCTATCAGTTTCTCTAAGAGATATATTCATATTTTAAACTACAATGATTTATTATATATGTCTACCCAAAGTTCTCTCAGCTGTAGCATATATACTCATTATGTTCTGTATATATTCTTAAACATATTCCCTTTACAGTTATAGTATATCACTTTTGGGCCATGAATAGTTTGCTAATATAGATATTTACCCTCACTTGCCATATTTTATATTATCCTACTGAATAGTTTGTCTTCTTGCTGGAATACTCTTTATAGATATGCTTTCAAAGAAGATATTAATGTTGTAGAAATTCTGAGGCTGTGGATTTCTGAAAGCATATTTTATTTCTTTGTTAACATTGAAATGATAATAGAGTTGGATATAAAATTCTATGCTTAAAGTTTTTTCCTTCAGTACTCTTTTGTGCTCTTGTATCCATTGTTGCTATCAAGAACACTAAGAACTTTGGTAAGTGATATTTTTCTATGCAGGTGCTCCCTCATTTTACTTTGATGCTCTTAAATTTCACTAATATGTTATTCACACAGATTTTTAAAAACTATTATGTTTGGTCTCTAAAAACACTTTAAGCTAATGACTTTATATCTACATATAATTTGGGAAAATTCTCAGGCATGATTTTTTCAAGAACTTCTTTGTTCCACTTATTTCTTTTCTTCTAAGAGTAAGATTATACATATGTTGATATATACTTTTACTCCTATACTTTTACTCCATATATCTTGAGTCTTCTTTTATATATATTTTTATTTTCCTGATGTTTCCTGGGAGAGTTCTTAAAACTGATTTTCCAGTTCATGAATTCCTTTTTTGAGGGTGTCCTTGGTCAGTCAGCCAATTTTTCCAGTACTGTATTTTATGTACTTCTACCTCATGTTTCCTGTAACCTCCTTTATATGTTGAATAATTGTATTATATTTAATTATATTATTTTTATAATGATCCATTAATTTTGCTTACTCTGGAATAGTTTTAGTTTCTTGCATTTCTTTGATAATGTTTTGGCTTTTCAGATATCTTATTTTTTCCTGTTAGCTCATATGTTCTTATGAATATTAGCTGCATTGTCTGGTGATGAGTATCTGAGGGATGAAGGATTATTTTTGCCCCTTTTTGGCATTTAAGAGTATGTGAGTGTATATGCATCTATCTTTGAGTGAATCTTAAAATATAGACTCAATATAATTTCCTCAGGAATACCTGCCCCTCAGGAAGCAGCACTAAACCTTGACATCAGGCAATGCTTTTTTGAAGAGTTACCTTCCTTGTTTGTTACCATCTAACTTAAAGGCTTGGTGTTGAGAATGCTCAGGGGCTTAGTTGGCCTGAAATTAGTAGTAGTCTCCCTCATTACAGCTGGGATCTAGCACTGCCCTGATATTACACAGCCACTATTGGTTGCTACTGAGATGGCACTTCTGTTTTTCTCCCTCATATTGGTGACAGGGAAGGCAATGACCCACCCAGGTAAATGCAAAGGAGAGAAAATTATATAAATGGTTCTTTAGACTGAATTTGGGGGGAGGGAGTTGTCCCTCCAAATTCATATGATAAATTCTAATGCCCAATGTAATGGTATTAGGAGGTAGGTCCTTTGGGATAGGATTAGGTGATGAGGGGTGAAACTTCATGAGTGGCATTACTGGTCCTAATAGGATTAGTGTTCTTATAAAGGAGACCCTAGAGAGCTCCCTCATCCTTCTGCCCAGTGAGGACACAGTGAGAAGACTACCATCTATTAACCAGGATGTGGGGTCTCAAACTGAATCTGTCATCACTTTGATCTTGGGCCTCCCAGTTTTTCAGCCACCCAGCCTATGATGCTCTCTTATAGCAGCCTGAATGGACTGAGGCAAACAAGAAGGCTTTTCTGGCTTATCTTCTGACCATAGAGTCTGGCCCTCCTCTGTGGAAACAGTTTCTTTCCCCTCCCACATCAGGTCTCAACCAAATTTTGAATTTCTGGGTGATTCCCATTTTTATATTTGATCCTGGGATCCATCAACTTCTCTCTCACAAAAGTGACATAAACATGCTTTGGGTTCAATGCAGTGAGTTATTAGCTTCTGTGAGTTCACAGTCTCATCAGAAACATGACAGTTCCAATATATTTTCATTTGTTTGTTGAAGGAATCTAATTCTTTCAAGATTTTTTTGAATTAGGTTACAGGGAAACAGTCACACAATCCAATCCATACTTTAAAAAAAATATAGATCAATGGAAAAATAAATGCAGCAACGTTTCTGCTTTAAGTTGTAAGAATATGTTAATCATATCAGTTAGAAAGGCAAATGCTGTGAAAATGGATACTTATAAATTGGAATAAGTAAAGGGTTCACTTTATTTCACTCTCTTCATTTCAAAGCACAGTGTAGGAATAGACTAAGTGGTTTAGTTCAAGTTCAAGTCTTAAACTCATAATACTCAAGGAAAAAGGCAAGAAGATCTTATTCTAGTTTCTTCTTCATGTATCCATTTCAGAGCTTAGCTTTATTATTACTGTGAAAGTGTATGCATATGCGTTTTAACTTTTTGCACAACAGAAAATTATAGTGTTGTCCCATATTTTGCATGTCTGAAATTCTTTGCTTATATTATTTACTTTGCACTGTCAGTGAAAAGCATGATGGGAAGTGTATGTAAATAGATGTATATATGTATATACTACTAGTTGCATGTTACAAACTAAAAACAAAATATTTAAAGGGGCTATTTAAACCTAGGTATCTTTAGATATAGTGAACAAACTAAAAGTCCCTTCAGGTTTAATATGTTTTATTTATTTATTTTTTTAATCTTTAAACTTTTATTTCTTCATTTTATTTTATATTTAAAATTTTTTCCAAATCTTTATTGGAGTATAATTGTTTTACACTGTTGTGCTAGTTTCCACTGTACGACAAAGTGAATCAGCTGTATTTATACACATATCCCCATATCCCCTCCCTCTTGAGCCTTCCTCCCACCATCCTCATCCCACCCGTATAGTTCATCACCAATCATCCAGTAGATCTCCCTGTGTTATGCAGTTGCCTCCCACCAGCTATCCATTTCACATTTGGTAGTATATAAATGTGTATGGAATCCATACTCCTTTTCTATTCCCATTTTATTGATCCATTGAATGTTTTATGGTAAGAAAAAGTCATGTTTAAGGGGGAAATATAAGCATAATCATGCCTATTTAACTCCACATAGCTTGGAAACTGAGTAATAATAAAAAGTCACCTTGAGACCCACAATATTGATTTAAATCAAGCATACTATATTATACATTATTGGTTGCAACAGTTGAAATTCTGGATCTAGCAGTAATATAATTCTTTTTCTAGATATTTGTAATAATTTGCTGAAAACTGTACACTTGAGGCTAAAATATAGCAAAATTTTATCACAGACATTCTTCACCAGAATTTTTAAAAAAGCATACTTTTTAGAATTAGAAAATTGGAAAATTGTTCTCTTTAAGTTAATAATGATAGGTTTCATTGATTTATCCATATAGAATTATTATTAACCATACAGTTGAGAGTTTGCTTTATTGCTTTGCTTTATTGACTTGTTTCTGATTTCAGTGTAACTGGGTTGAAGATTTATTTGAAGGAAATAAAAGCTATTTCACATGGATTTTTTATAAGAACAGAACAGAGGAAGTGTTTCAGGATAAATGTCTATTGTGAATATTACTTTAACAAATGTTGTCTTTTAAAATTATACATCCCCGAATTTCATCATGAGGCAACAAAAATACACAGACTATTCCAAATTGAGGCACATCCTATAAAAGAACTGGCTTAGTATCTGCAAAAATATTGGTTATGAAAGACTAAAAAGTAAGAGGCAGGATAAGTGTACTGGGTACAAATAGACATAATTAAGTGTGATGTCAAATTCTTCTTTGGTTTCTAAATTAAAAATAAAATGAAGCAAAAATGGAAATCTTGTACACTGGTGGTGGGAATGTAAATTGGTGCAGCCACTGTGGGAAACAGTATGGAGGTCTCTCAAAAAACTAAAAATAGAGCTACCATATGACCCAGCAATTCCACTACTGGGTATATATCTGAAAAATAAAAGAAAACACTAATTCAAAAAGATACATGAGCTCCCATGTTCATAGCAGCATTATTTACAGCATGTTCCAAGATATAGAAGCAATGTAAGTATCCATCAACAGATGAATGGATGAAGATGTGGTGCATACACACACACACACACACACACACACACACACACACACACACATACACACACATGAAATGGAATACTACTCAGCTATAAAAAGAAATGAAATTTTTCCATTTGCAACTACATGGATGGACTTTCTAAATATTTTCAACATTTTAATTGTGATAAAATGTACAAATATAATTACATATATTTAAAGTGTATAGCATGATAATTTAATATACATATACATTGTGGAATGATTACCAAGATCAAGTTGATTAACATATCTATCACCTCACATATCAATTTGTAAGGGTATAAGGATGCTTAGGAGCAACTTCCAACACATTTCAGGTATACAATATCATATTATTAACTACATTTACCATGCTGCACATTAGATCTTCAGAACTTATTTAATTATAACTGAAACTTTGTACCCTTTGACTTACATCTACCCATTTTCCCCTCTCTCCAGTCCCGAGCAACCACCATTCTATTCTATTTCTATGAATTGGTCTCTTTACAGATGTAAGTGATACTATATAGTACTTGTATATTTTTGTGTGAATTTTTATGTAGCATAATACCCTCTAGATTTATTCATGATTTTTCAAATGGCAGGATTTTTTTTTTTGCTAAATAATATTCCCTGTGTATATATATACATGTATATATTTTACTTATCCATTCACACACTGAAGGACATCTAGGTTGTTTCCAAGTCTTAGTAATTGTGAATAATGCTACAATGAGTGTGAGACTCCATATATCTCTTGGAAGTACTATACATTGATGGACTTGAAGGATATTATGGTAAGTGAAATACATCAGAGAAAGACAATATATTTTACCAATTATATGTGGAATCTAAAAAAATAAAACAAACTAGTAAATATATAAAAAAAGAAACAGATTCACAGATATAGAACAAACTAGTGCTTACTAGTGAGGAAGGAGAAGGGGGAGGGGCAAGATAGGAGAAGGGGATTAAGAGGTACAAACTATTATGTCTAAAATAAATAAGTTCCAAAGATATATTGTACAACACAGGGAATAGAGCCAATATTTTGTAATAACCATAAGTGTGGTATAACCTTTAAAAATTGTGACTCACTATGTTGTACACTTGTAACATATGATATTGTACATCAACTATACCTCAATTTTAAAAAAAGCTGTATATCTGTCAGATCCACCTTTCTTGGCCTCCATTCGATCACAGGTATGAGTGAAGAGGGAGTCCTTGAGCTCTCTTTGCTCCTGGTAACTTGGATACCTCTCACTCTTCCATCAAAAGGAGTCTCCAGCTCTAGGAGCTCTTGCCAAGACGTCTACTCTATTCTTCCACATTCACACACACACTGAAAGCCAGGCCTATCCCTAAATCTGCAGGGTCCAGAGTAAGCATACCAACAGAAATCTGTGTATCATATTTATACATATTGAAAAATTGCAGATAGAGCTAACAAAAGGTTAAATAAAATAAAATTCTCTCTTACCTTAATGACTATTCCTTTATATTGATAAAATCAAAACATTATAATTAAGGTTTTTAAGTGCTGAAAATTAGTAAAATGCCAAAATCTACTCAATTATTATTTTACATGTATGACTTTCTGTTTACAGTTTGGTGGTGTTTGTAGGAGTAATAAAAGAAATACATAATTCATAAGTTAGTAAATATTTATTCCATTAACTTTATTTTTCTTGCTTTCATTGCAAAAAGTCACTATTAGATTATTAGAATCAAGGTTTTCACATAATCTGTGTTCTACTTGCAGTTCTGATTCAAAGGACTAAAATTAAAGTGTTCAAAATTTAGAAACTTTGAGTATACTTTATATAAAATACAAATTTAAATACATTTAAAATAAAATTACTTTTCATGTTAAAAAATAAAGATGGTTATATAAGGTATTATTGGGATCTTTGGATATAGCCTGTATATTAGATGATAGTATATGCTGTAGCAATGTTAAATTTCTTGAGTATAATCTTTGTGGTATGGTTATGTAGAAAAATATCCTTGTTCTCAATGGACATATGCTGACATTTTTAGAAGTAAACTGTCAGTTTGTATGCAGCTTACTTTCATATAATTCAGCAAAAATATACTTAAGTCAAAAAGAAGAGGAGAGAATTAAAGTTTCTGTGGTAGCAAATAGTGTATTTACATAAAGGGTGTATGAATATTAATTACACTACTCTTTCAACTTTTGTGTATGTTTGAAAATTTTTAAAATAAAATTTTGGAAAAAAGTGAAAAGAGCCATAAGGTAATAATAATGATATTTACAGTTTTGTGGAATTTTTGAATGACAATATAAACCTATCTGCCAGAAATTGGGTAAACTTTGGGGAAAAGAAGTAAAGAAAACACTTGCCCACAGAGAACATTTATGTTATTAGGATCAGACATATACATAGACAAATGAATGGAATGATTACAGAAGAGTGAAAAATGGACTGTGATAATATATGTAACATAAGGTTTCAATAATATATTATTAATAATAGAGATAGATTCAAAACAAGGACATAAATTGAATTTTAAACATCCTATACATCAATAAAATGCAGTCAGACAAAAATGCATTGAAGTTACTTTGCAGTAACAAAGTAAGAGCCTTTACCAGAATAAAATTATAATAAAAAGGGGGCATGACCACATTTTGTTGTTTATATTATTCATTTTTTTAAGAACTTTAATTGAGATACAGTTAAGAGACAATAAACTGCATATATTTAGAGTGTACTACCTGGTATCACAATCTCCCAGTTCATTTCCCCCCAACCCTCCCTGCTTTCCCCACTTGGTGTCCATATGTTTGTTCACTACATCTGGCTCTCTATTTCTGCCTTGCAAATGGCTTGATTTGTACTATTTTTCTATATTCCACATATATGTGTTAATATATTTGTTTTTCTCTTTCTGACTCGCTTCACTCTGTATGACAATCTCCAGGTCCATCCATGTCTCTACAAATGTCCCAGTTTCATTGCTTTTTACAGCTGAGTAATATTCCATTGTATATATGTACCACATATTCTTTGTCCATTCATCTGTTGATGGACATTTAGAATTCTTCCATGTCCTGGCTATTGTAAATAGTGCTGCAATGAACATTGGAGTGCATATGTTTTTTTGAATTATGGTGCTCTCTGGGTATATGCCCAGCAGTGGGATTGCTGGGTTATATGGTAAATATTTTTAATTTTGCAATGAACCTCCATACTCTTCCCCACAGTGGCTGTATAAATTCACATTCCCACCAACAGTGCAACAGTGTTCCCTTTCCTCCACACCCTCTCCAGCATTTACTGTTTGTAGATTTTCTGATGATACCCATTCTAACTGGTGTGAGGTGATATCTCATTGTAGTTTTAATTTGCATTCCTCTAATAATTAGTGATGTTGAGCAGCTTTTCATGTGCCTCTTGGCCATCCATATGTCTTCGTTGGAGAAATGCCTATTTAGGTCTTCTGCCCATTTTTTGATTAGGTTGCTTGTTTTTTTGATACTGAGCTGGATGAACTGTTTATATATTTTGGAGATTAATCCTTTGTCTGCTGATTTATTTGCAAATATTTTTCCCATTCTGAGGGTTGCCTTTTCATCTTGCTTATAGTTTCCTTTGCTGTGCAGAAGCTTTGAAGTTTCATTACGTTCCACTTATCTATTTTTGTTTTAATTTCCATCACTCTAGGGGGTGGATCAAAAAATATCTCACTGTGATTTATGTCAAAGAGTGTTCTTCCTATGTTTTCCTCTAGGAGTTTTATAGTGTCTGGCCTTACATTTAGGTCTTTAATCCATTTTGAGTTTATTTTTGTGTATGGTGTTAGGGAGTGTTCTAATTTCATTCTTTTACATGTAGCTGTTCAGTTTTCCCAGCACCACTTATTGAAGAGGCTGCCTTTTCTCCATTGTATATCCTTGCCTCCTTTGTCATAGATTAATTGACCATAGTTTATCTCTAGGCTTTCTATCCTGTTCCATTGAACTATATTTCTGTTTTTGTGCCAGTACCATACTGTCTTGATCACTGTTGCCTTGTAGTATAGCCTGAAGTCAGGACACCTGATTCCACCAACTCTGGCTTTCCTTCTCAAGAGTGCTTTGGCTATTCGGGGTCTTTTGCATTTCCATACAAATTGTAAAATTTCTTGTTCTAGTTCTGTGAAAAATGCCATTGGTAATTTGATAGGGATTGCATTGATCTGTAAATTGCTTTGGGTAGTATCATCATTTTTGCAATGTTGATTCTTCCAATCCAACAACATGGTATGTCCCTCCATCTGTGTCATTTTTGATTTCTTTTGTTGGTGTCTTATACTTTTCTGAATACAGGTCTTTTACCTCCTTGGTTAGGTTAATTTCTAGGTATTTTATTCTTTTTGTTACAATGGTGAATGGGATTGTTTCCTTAATTTTTCTTTCTGATCTTTCATTGTAGTGTATAGAAATGCAAGAGATTTCTGTGTGTTAATTTTGTATCCTGCTACTTTACCAAATTCATTGATTAGCTCAAGTAGTTTTCTGGTGGCATCTTTAGGATGTTCTATGTATAATATCATGTCATCTGCAAACAGTGACAGATTTACTTCTTCTTTTCCAATTTGGATTCCTTTTATTTCTTTTTCTTCTCTGATTGCTGTGGCAAGGACTACCAAAACTATGTTGAATAGTAGTGGTGAGAGTGGACACCTTTGTCTTGTTCCTGTTCTTAGAGGGAATGCTTTCAGTTTTTCACCATTGAGAATGTTGTTTGCTGTGGGTTTGTCATATATGGCCTTTATTATGTTGAGGTCGGTTCCCTCTATGCCCACCTTCTGGAGAGTTTTTATCATAAATGGGTGTTGAATGTTGTCAAAAGCTTTCTCTGCATCTATTGAGATGATCATGTGGTTTTTATCCTTCAATTTCTTAATCTGGTGTATCACATTGATCGATTTGCATATATTGAAGAATCCTTGCATTCCAGGGATAAAACCCACTTCATCATGGTGTATGATCCTTTTAATGTGTTGTTGGCTTTTGTTGGCTAGTATTTTGTTGAGGATTTTTGCATCTAAATTCATCAGTGATATTGGTCTTAATTTTCTTTTTTGGTAGTATCTTTGCCTGGTTTTGGTATCAGGGTGATGGTGGCCTCATAGAATGAGTTTGGGAGTGTTCCTTCCTCTGCAATTGTTTGGAAGAGTTTGAGAAGGATGGGTGTTAGCTCCTCTCTAAATGTTTGATAAAATTCACCTATGAATCCATCTGCTCCTGGACTTTTGTTTGTTGGGAGATTTTTAATCACAGTTTCAATTTCATTACTTGTGATTGGTCTGTTCATATTCTCTCAGTCTTCCTGATGCAGTCTTGGAAGGTTATACCTTTCTAAAAGTCTGTCCATTTCATCCAGGTTGTCCATTTTTTTTGCATATAGTTGCTTATAGTAGTCTCTTATGGTGCTTTTTATTTCTGTGATGTCTGTTGTAACTTCTCTTTCATTTCTATTTTTATTGATTTGAGTCCTCTTTTTCTTGATGAATATTCCTAGAGGTTTATCAATTTGATTTATCTTCCCAAACAACCAGCTTTCAGTTTTATTGATTTTTGCTATTGTTTTTTTGTTTCTATTTCATTTATTTCTGCTCTGATCTTTATGATTTCTCTCCATCTACTCACTTTGGGTTTTGTTTGCTCTTCTTTCTCTAGTTTCTTTAGGTGTAAGGTTAGATTGTTTATTTGGGATTTTTCTTGTTTCTTGAGGTAGGATTGTAGTGCTATAAACTTCCCTCTTAGAACTGCCTTTGCTGCATCCCATAGGTTTTGGATCATTATGTTTTCATTGTCATTTTTCTCTAGGTATTTTTTTTTTTTGGTTTCTTCTTTGATTACCTCAGTGATCTCTTCAATATTTAGTAGCATATTGTTTAGCCTCCATGTGTTTGTGTTTTTTACATTTTTTCCCTGTAATTGATTTCTAATCTCATAGCGTTGTGGTCCAAAAAGCCGCTTGATACAATTTCAATTTTCTTGAATTTACCAATGCTTGATTTATGATCCAAAATATTATCTATCCTGGAGAATGTTCCATGTGCACTTGAGAATGTGTAATCTGCTGTTTTTGGATATAATGTCCTAAAGATATCTACTAAATCAAGTTGATTTATTGTGTCATTTAAAGCTTGTGTTTCCTTATTAATTATCTGTGTGGATGATCTGTCCATTGGTGTAAGTGAGGTGTTAAAGTCCCCCACTATGATTGTGTTACTGTTAATTTCCTCTTTCATAGTTGTTAGCATTTGCCTTATGTATTGAGGTCCTCCTATATTGGATGCATATATATTTATAATTGTTATCTCCTATTCTTGGATTCATCCCTTGATCTTTATGTAGTGTCCTTTCTTGTCTCTTGTAACATTTTTTACTATTTTATTTTTTTGATATGTGACCAATGATATATATATATATTTTTGTTTGATTAGTGAGGCAGCTTATATTAGCTAGTAGATTAATAAACGTGCTCCTCAACCAACTTTGTCCTAGTCTAGTCCTGGCACACGGAATTTTATTTTATACTTATTCTTTTTATCCTTCAGCATCTTATTATGAAAATATAAAGTATACAAAAAAATTAAAAACCTTTACACTGAGCATGTGTGCCAACACCTAGATTCCAGCATGAATATTTTACCATATTTGTTGTATCACGTCTATCCATCATTTTATTATTTTTTTATTTTTAAGCTCTTTATTGTAATATAATTGCTTTACACTCTTGTACCAATTTTTGAGGTACACCTGTCAATCGGCTGCAATTATACACATATACCCATATTCCCTCCCTCCCTCGACTCTTCACAAACCTCCCCATCCTGGCCCCCTAATGCATCACACATAATTGAGTTGATCTCCCTTTGTTATTCAGCAACTACCCACTGCCTACCTATTTTATGGTAGGTAGTATATATATATATATATGTCTATGCTACTCTCTCACTTCGTCCCACCTTCCCCTTCGCCCCCTGTCCCCAAACTTTGTGTCTGCCAGTCCATTCTTTGCATCTGCATCCTTATTCTTGTCTTGCCACTGTGTTCATCAGTACAATTTTTTTTTTTTTTTAGATTCCGTATATATGAGTTAGCATACAATATTTGTTTTACTCTTTCTGGATTACTTCACTCTGTATGACAGACTCTAGGTCTATCCACCTCATAACATATAGCTCCATTTCATTCCTTTTTGTAGCTGAGTAATATTCCATTGTATATATATGCCACAACTTTTTTATCCATTCATTTGTTGATGGGCATTTAGGTTGCTTCCATGTCCTGGCTATTGTAAATAGTGCTGCAATAAACATTATGGTACACGTTTCTTTCTAGATTATGGTTTTCTCTGGATATATGCCCATCAGTGGGATTACTGGGTCATATGGTAGTTCTATTTTTAGTTTTTTAAGGAACCTCCAAACTGTTTTCCATAGTGACTCTACCAACTTACATTCCCACCAACAATGCAGGAGAGTTCCCTTTTCTCCACACCCTCTCCAACATTTGTTGTTTCTAGAATTTTTGATGATGGCCATTCTGACCAGTGTGAGGTGATACCTCATTGTGGCTTTGACTTGAATTTCTCTGATGATTAATGATGTTGAGCATCATTTCATGTGTTTGTTGGCCATCTGTATGTCTTCTTTGGGGAAATGTCTATTTAGGTCTTCTGCCCATTTGTGGATTGGGTTACTTGCTTTTTTGGGATTAAGCTTCATGAGCTGCTTGTATATTTTGAGATTAATCCTTTGTCCATTGCTTCGTTGGCAACTATTTTCTCCCATTCTGAGGGTTGCCTTCTTGTCTTGTTTATGTTTTCTTTCACTGTGCAAAAGATTTTAAGTTTCATTAGGTCCCATCTGTTTATTCTTGATTTTACTTCCATTATTCTAGGAGGTGGGTCACAAGAGATCTTGCTTTGATGTATGTCATAGAATCTTCTGCCTATATTTTCCTCTAGGAGTTTTATAGTGTCTGGCCTTACATTTAGGTCTTTAATCCATTTTGAGTTTATTTTTGAGTATGGTGTTAGGAAGTGTTCTAATTTCATTCTTTTACATGTAGCTGTCCAGTTTTCCCAGCACCACTTATTGAGGAGGATTTTTTTTCCATTGTATATTCTTGCTTCCTTTGTCAAAGATAAGGTGCCTATATGTGCTTGGGATTACCTCTGGCCTCTCTATTCTGTTCCATTGATCTTTCTTTCTATTTTTGTGTCAGTACCAAACTGTCTTGATCACAGTGGCCTTGTAGTTTAGTTTGAAGTCAGGAAGCCTAATTCCACCAACTCCAAATTTCCTTCTCAAGATTGCTTTGGCCATTTGGGGTCTTTTTTGTCTCCATAAAAATAGTAAAATTTCTTGTTCTATCTCTGTGACAAGTGCCATTGGTAACTTGATAGGGATTGTGTTGAATCTGTAAATGGCTTTGGGTAGTATAGTCATTTTCACAATGTTGATTCTTTCAAACCAGGGACATGGTATGTCCCTCCATCTATTTGTGTCACCTTTGATTTCTTTCATCAGTGTCATATAGTCTTCTGCATGCAGGTCTTTTGCCTCCATAGGCAGGTTTATTCCTAGGTATTTTATTCTTTTTGTTGCAATGGTAAATGGGAGAGTTTCCTTCATTTCTCTTTCTGTTCTTTCATTGTTAGTGTATAGGAATGCAAGAGATTTCTGTGCATTAATTTTGTATCCTTCTACTTTACTAAATTCATCAATTAGTGCTAGCAGTTTTCTGGTAGAGTCTTTTGGGTTTTCTATGTATAATATCATGTCATCTGCAAAGAGTGACAATTTTACCTCTTCTTTTCCAATTTGGTGTCCTTTTATTTCATTTTCTTCTCTAATTGCTGTGGCTAAAACTTCCAAAACTATGTTGAATTAAAATGGTGACAGTGGACACCTTTGTCTTGTTCCTGTTCTTAGAGGGAAGTCTTTCAGTTTTTCACCATTTAGAACAATGTTGGCTGTTGGTTTCTCATATATGGCTTTTATTATGTTGAGGTAATTGCCTTCTATGCCCATTTTATGGAGAGTTTTTATCATAAATGGATGTTGAATTTTGTCAAAAGCTTTTTCTGCATCTATTGAGATTATCATATGCTTTTTATCTTTCAGTTTGTTGAAATAATGTATCACGTTGATGGATTTGCATATACTGAAGAATCCGTGCATTCCAGAGATAAACCCCACTTGATCATGGTGTGTGAGTTTTTTAATATGCTGTTGGATTCTGTTAGCAAACATTTTGTTGAGGATTTTTGCATCTGTATTCATCAGGGATATTGGCATATAATTTTCTTTTTTTGTGACATCTTTGCCTGGTTTTGGTATCAGGGTGATGGTGGCCTCATATAATGAGTTTAAGAGTGTTCCTCCTTCTGCTGTATTTTGGAAGATTTTAAGAAGGATAGGTTTTAGCTCTTCTCAAAATGTTTGTTAGAATTCGCTTGTGAATCCATCTGGCACTGGCTTTTTGTTTGTTGGGACATTTTTAATCACAGCCTTAATTTCCATACTTGTGGTTGCTCTGTTCATAGTTTCTATTTCTTCATGGTTCAGTCTTGGGAGATTGTATTTTTCTAAGAATTTATCCATTTCATCTAGGTTATCCAATTTTTTGACATAGGGTTGCTTGTAGTAGTCTCTCATGATCTTTTGTATTTCTGTGGTGTCAATTGTTACTTCTCCTTTTTCTTTTCTAAATCTGTTGATTTGCATCTTCTCCCTTTTTTTCCCTGATGAGTCTGGCTAATGGTTTATCAATATTGTTTATCTTCTCAAAGAACCAGCTTTTATTTTCAATGATCTATACTATTGTTTCCTTCCTTTCTTTTTCATTTATTTCTGATGTGATCTTTATGATTTCTTTCCTTCTGCTCACTTTGGGGTTTCTTCATTCTTCTTTTGCTAATTGCTTTAGGTGTAAGGTTAGGTTGTTTATTCGATATTTTTCTTGTTTCTTAATGTAGGACTCTGTTGCTCTAAAATTCCCTCTTAGAACTGCTTTTGCTGCGCCCCATAGGTTTTGGGTTGTTGTGTTTTCATTGTAATTTATTTCTAGATATATTTTGATTTCCTCTTTGATTTCTTTAATGATGTCTTGGTTTTTTAATAGTTTATTGTTTAGCCTCCATGTGTTTGTAGTTTTTGTAGTCTTTTTTCCTGTAATTGATATCTAGTCTCACAGCGTTGTTGTCAGAGAAGATGCTTGATATGATTTCAATTTTCTTGAATATACTGAGGCTTGATTTGTGACCCAAGATGTGATCTATCCTGGAAAATGTTGCATGTGCACTTGAGAAGAAAGTGTATTCTGTCATTTTTGGATGGAATGTCCTATAATTTTCAATTAAGTTAAGATGGTCTAATGTGTCATTTAAAGTTTGTGTGTCCTTATTTATTTTCTGTTTGGATGATCTGTTCATTGATCTAAATGGGGTGTTAAAGTCTGCTACTATTATTGTGGTAACTGTCAATTTCCCCTTTTATGGCTGTTAGCATTTGCCTTATGTATTGAGGTACTCCTATGTTGGGTGCATAGATATTTACAATTGTTACATATTCTTCTTGAATGGATCCCTTGATCATTATGTAGTGACCTTCCTTGTCTCTTGTAATAGTCTTTAAAGTCCAATTTGTCTGATATGAGTATCGCTACCCCAGCTTTCTTTTGACTTCCATTTGCATGCAATATCTTTTTCCATCCCTTTCCTTTCAGTCTGTATGTATCACTTGGTCTGATGTGGCTTTCTTGTAGGCAGCATATAGATGGGTTTTGTTTTTGTATCCAATCAGTCAGTCTGTGTCTTTTGGTTGGAGCATTTAATCCATTTACATTTAAAGTGATTATTGACTTGTGTGTTCCAATTACCATTTTCTTATATGTTTTGGGGTTGTATTTGTAGGTGTTTTCCTTCTCCTGTGTTTCCTACTTAGAAAATTTCCTTTAGCACTTGTTGTAAGGCTGGTTTGTTGGTGCTGAATTCTCTTAACTTTTGCTTGTCTGTAAAGCTTTTAATTTCTCCATCAAATCTGAAGATGATTCTTGCTGGGCAGAGTATTCTTTGCTGTAGGTTTTTCTCTTTCAGGACTTTCAATATATACTGCCATTCCCTTCTGGTCTGCATAATTTCTGCAGAAAGCTCAGCTGTTATCCTTATGGGTTTTCCCTTATGTTATTTGTTGCTTTTCTCTTGCTGCTTTTAATATTTTTTCTTTGTGTTTAATTGTCGTTAGTTTGGTTAATATGTGCCTTGGTGTATTTCTCCTTGGTTTTATTCTGTATGGGACTCTCTGTGCTTCTTGGACTTGGTTATTTCCTTTCCCATGTTGGGGAAGTTTTCCACTATAACCTCTTCACACATTTTCTCAGACCCTTTCTTTTTTTCTTCTTCTTCTGGGATGCCTATGATTCAAAAGTTGGTGCACTTAATGTTATCAACAAGGTCTCTGAGACTGTCTTCCATTCTTTTTATTCTTTTTTTCTTTTTCCTGCTCTGTGGCAGTTATTTCCCCCATTCTATTTTCCAACTCACTTATTTGTTCTTCTGCCTCCATTATTCTGCTCTTTATACCATCTACATATTTTTCATTTCAGTTATTTTGTTCTCCATTACTGTTTGCTTGCTCTTTAGTTCTTCTGAGTCCTTATTAACTGTTTCTTTTATTTTCTGTATTTTGTTATTGAGATTTTGTATCATTTTTACTATCATTACTCTGAATACTTTTTCAGGCATTTTTTGCTATTTCCTCTTCATTTATTTGGCCTTGTGGGTTTTTTCCTGCTCCTTTGCCTGCATGGTGTTTCTTTGTTTTCTCATTGTCATCCCAACTTCAGAAGTTGTTTGTCCTGGCAATAAAGAGGTTTGAAGAAGACTGTCCAAGATCCAGATTAATGGCACAGTGTTGAGTGAAACAAATACTAAGTCAAGGAAACACATACATGTATAAGACACACAAATACTGAAACCAATAGAACATAAGGCAGTAGAAAGACCTGACAGAAGAACCCCAGTATGCTATCAGACAAAGAGAAAACCAACGAACAAAAACAAAAACAAACTAACAAACAAACAACCCCACACAAACACAAACAGAAATCCAGGGAGATATTGAACGCTAGTATCAAATATAATAAAGAGCTAGAGTACCACCAGACAGACTGGAGATTCTCAGAATGAAATCTGACAATTATAATAAGAACTAAGATAAAGACAAAAAACTAATAATAAATAGCAAAGCAATGTGTCATCTGGAGAATAAAGCAAGGAGTTAGAGCAGACCAATAATACTGCTTATAAGTATATTAAGATAAAATAAACTAAAAAAAGGATGGAAGGCCATGCAACACAAGAGCATAATGTGACTGGGAATATGAAAATAAAAAGAAAGAGATTAAATGTATAATAGATAGAGATGAAAAGAAGCTAGGAGAGATACAGTCATCACTACAAAAACCTTAGCTAGAAATAGAAATATATAAAAATGCCAAAAAATAAAAAAAGAAAAAAAATAGAATAAAAAAATGTTATGAATTTTGTACATCCCTCAGGACTAAGATCATAAATAATAATAAAAAAAAATATCTACAACTGACCCCAGAATGGACCAGTTCAATAGAATTAATACTAATATTTCTGTTTCCTTGGGGTCTCAGCTGTAAGTGTCCTTCTATCCACCTTGGGTTTTTTGTATTATCCTGTGACCAGCAGAGCTTCCTTTATTGTTCATTTGTAAATGCTCGTGTGTGGGGAGAGAGAGGGTACAATAGTGGCTCCTTCTCCTGGAAGTGAGTGAGCAGTGGTGCCCTGTATGGGACACAGTGGTTCAGTCAGCCATGGCAGTGCCTGTTGCAGGGGGACACCAGCAGCTCAGATGTAAACAGAATGTTTCAGAGTTGGGCCACTCTGCTGGCTTTTGACTCTTGGCTGCAGGCACTCTAGGCCAGCCCCACACAAGGTCCTTTGTTATTGCTCAGTGCATTAACTTGGCCCATAGGGGTTCTTCTGCTGTCCATCTCAGGTGCCGAAAGAGAGGCTATGCCTGCAGCTCCTCCCCCATGTTTGTGAGTCAGAAGTATCCGGCCACCACTATGGTCTCACAGCTTTCTGCAGTAGGCACTCTTCGCTGCAGATTTCTTCCCTCCTGTCCTCTCAGTCCATTTCCCCACTGCCAACAATGTTTCTCACCCTGAACCAGTTCTCCAGTTCCCACGCTCCCGCTCCCAGACCCCCTGTTCAGCTGTGAATCGACATCTCAGTCCAGGCACACTGAGCCATGGTGTGGACCCTCTGTGTGTTTCTCACTCTTTCCCGTCTGCCACAGCTCAGCCGCTTCACCCTTTTTGAACAGTCATAAATGCCTCCCTACTGACCCAAGGAAATTCCCTGTTGGATAAGGGGTTTCCCTGTCATATAAGAGATGTTTCCCCAAATTCAGCAATCTCCCCTCTGTTTCAGATCCCCCCATCCTAGTGTGTGGGACCCATCCCTTCCTTTCCTCTCCTCATCTTTCTCCTATTTTTTTTTTTTTTTAATTTCCCTCTGTCCTACCCAGTTATGTCAGGATTTTTGCAGTCCTTTCTGGTGTCTGAGATCATTTGCTGGTGTTCAACTAGTTCTCTGTGGGAATTATTGCATCTTTTGATGTATCCCTAATGCATCTGTGGAGAGGTATACATTCCATGACCTTCTACTTTGCCACCATCTTTCTTCCTATTTTAAAGTCTATTTTATCTGATATGAGTATTGCTACTCCAGCATTCTCTTGGTTGCTGCAATTAGTCCATTTACATTCAAGGTAATTATTGATATGTATGTTCCTATTACCATTTTCTTAATTGTTTTGTTTTTGTTTTTGTAGATCCTTTTCTTCTCTTATGATTCCCACTTAGAAAATTTTCTTTAGCATTTGTTGTAGGGCTGGTTTGGTGGTGCTGTTTTCTCTTAGCTGTTGCTTGTCTGGAAAGCTTTTGATTTCTCCATCAAATCTGAATGAGATCCTTGCTGGGTAGAGTACTCTTGGTTGTAGGTTCTTCCCTTTCATCACTTTATATTGTGCCACTCCCTTCTGTCTTGCAGGGTTTCTGCTGAGAAATCAGCTGTTAACCTTATGGGAATTCCCTTGTATGTTATTTGTTGTTTTTCCCTTGTTGTTTTCAATATCTTTTCTCTGTCTTTAATTTTTGTCAATTTGATTATGATATGTCTGGGTGTGTTTCTCCTTGGGTTTATCCTGCCTGGGACTCTCTGCCCTTCCTGGACTTGGGTAGCTATTTCCTTGCCCATGTTAGGGAAGTTTTCAACTATAATCTCTTCCAATATTTTCTCAGGTCCTTTCTCTCTCTCTTCTCCTTCTGGGACCCCTATAATACGAATGTTGGAGCATTTAACATTGTCCCAGAGGTCTCTTAGGCTGTCTTCAGTTCTTTTCAGTCTTTATTCTTTCCACATCAGTGATTTTCACCATTCTGTCTTCCAGGTCACTTATTCACCCTTCTGTCTCAGTTAATCTGCTATGGGTTCCTTCTAGTGTATTTTTCATTTCAGTTCTTGTGTTGCATATCTCTGTTTGTTTGTTCTTTATTTCTTCTAGGTCTTTGGTAAAGTTTTCTTACAACTTTTCGATCTTTGCATCCAGTCTTTTTTCAAAGTCCTGGATCATCTTCACCATCATTATTCTGAATTCTTTTTCTGGAGGGGTGCCTATCTCCTCTTCATTTAGTTGTTTTTCTGGGGTTTTAGCTTGTCCCTTCATCTGGTACAAAGTCTTTTGCCCTTTTATTTTTTCTATCTTTCTGTGGCTGTGATTTTCAGTTCCACAGATGAAATACTACTGATACTGCTTGATACTGCTGTCTGCCCTCTTGTGGAGGAAGCTATCTAGGAGGTTCATGTGTGCTTCCTGATGGGAGGGACTGATGGTTGGTAGGGCTGGGTGGGTGGAGCTCAGTAAGACTTTAATCTGTTTGTCTGCCAATGGGTGGGGCTGTGTTCCCACCTTGTTGGTTGTTTGGCCTGTGACTACCCAGCACTGGAGCTTTCAGGCTTTTTGGTGGGGCTAATGTCAGACTCTGGGAGGGCTCATGCCAATGAGCACTTTCCAGAACCCCTGCTGCCAGTGCCTCTGTCTCCTCAGTGACCCACAGCTGCTCTCCACCTCTGCAGACAACCCTCCAACACCAGCAGGTAGGTCTGGTTCAGTCTCCTATGGGGTCACTGCTTCTTCCACCTGGGTCCTGGTGAGCACACTTTTCTGTGTGCTCTCCAAGAGTGGAGTCTCTCTTTTCCCCAGTCCTGTGGAGGTCCTGCAATCAAATCCCACTGGCTTTCAAAGTCTGATTCTCTGTGGATTCCTCCTCCTGTTGCTGGATTACCAGGTTGGGAAGCCTGACATGGGGCTCAGAACCCTCACATTTGTGGGTGGACTTCTGTGGTATAACTGTTTTCCAGCTTGTGAGTCACCCACCCAGCTTTTTTGGAATTTGATTTTAACGTGATGGTGCCCCTCCTACCATCCCATTGTGGCTTCTCCTTTGTCTCTGGATATGGGGTGTCTTTTTTGGTGAGTTCCCATGTCTTTTGTCGATGATTTTTCAGCAGTTAGTTTTAATTCCAGTGCTCTTGCAAGAGGGAGTGAGTGCATGTCCTCCTACTCCACCATCTTGATCCTCTCTCATTTATATCATTTAAATGTTTTCTAATTTATTGAGTAATGACTAAAGCCAATGAATTATAGCCCCATTTTTCTTAATGAGAATTGGGTATTCTCTTGTCATCTCCAGTTATAGTCAATAAATTGATGAACAAAAATGTCAAGATAGGATAAAATCAATCATCCCCTATTTGAGATATGAACTAGAGAAAAACGGATTAGTGAAGCTGATTTAAGTGGTAATAAATAGTGACCTCAGACACTAGAATATTGAAAACAATTAACTGTAGCTTTCTGAGAGTCTTGAAACTGGCCATATTAATGAAATGGAAAGATATACATTTTTAACAACTACTTGAGAAATTTGTTGTTTCATCATTTGTAATTCAACATCAGTTTCTATGATGTTAATCAGTTTTTTAAATAATGTAATGTGGGCCTTTAGTGGAAAATTCTGGCATAATATGTGGCCAAAATATCCTAAGTAAAAATGACCAAAATGAACGAACTAAGTAAAATGAAATCAGTGCTATGAATATATTTGAAAGCTTTATACTGATGTCAGCACCTATGTCCAGAAGTGGATGCCATTAGTCAAAATATAGTTATGGAATACAGACAGTAGAGATTTGACGTATATATCAGAAGATAAGACAAAAACAAGTAAAATGGAAAAACTGTCAAGCATATAATGGAAGAAAACTTTCCTAAAATGAAAGAACTGATTTGCCAATTCAAATGTGCTTTCCATGTACCAGGAACAGGAATAAAACTTCACCAACACCAATGCTGAAATTTACTACACATTATTAAATTTTAAGAATAAAGAAGGACTCCTAAAACTCTGCTAAATGAAGCAAATCATTCAAATAAGACTTTTCCTCAGCAACAATAGCTCCAAGAAGGAAATAGAGAGACATCTACAGAGAAATTTAGGGTACAGGGGCATGATCTTGAAATTTTACATCCATCCAGTTTGTTATACATGTTTGAAAACATAATGAATTTTAAATATATTCTTGAATATACAGGTAATGAGGAAGTACACTAATTCTGCTTCCCTTTTGATAAACCCAGTTGATATAATCTATCCAACTGAGAAATGTAGAAAACAATAAATTAGTGAATAGGAAATTTGAGGTATGAAAGAAACAAAAATGAGCATGAAATCCATGTAACAAAAAATTTAATCAACTTTAAAAATTGTTATAAAACCCTACCTGATTTAGTCTTGGACAAAACTACAAATCTAAAATATAAGAATAAAAGATGGGAAGTGGGAAGAAATGTAAAATGCTAGTTTTCTCATGTTCCAGAGTCAATGGATTTCATTTTGCTTCTGAAAATCACAAATAGATCAATATAGTCCTGTGTATTCCATTTAAAATTATAACAATCACTAGTAGAACCAAAAAAGAAGGTATATTTTCAAACATCTAGAGAGAAAACTAAAAGGAAGCACTGCTCATGTACCAAAATTTAGAAAATAAATGAAAAATCAAGCATAGAAAACTTAGAAGAATGTGACAACATAAGACCAAATTTATAGATTTTTAGCATAAATGAAAATTCACAAATTGGATATAAAACCAGTTCTAGCCATATTTTACCTAAAAGACACACACCCAAAACTTAAAAAGTAGAGTGGAAAAAAATTAGGCAATTACATCAAATAAATGCAAGCAAAGAAAGCAAGCATAGCTATATTAATGTCAAATAAGGTAAAATTGATTAAAAGCATTAAGTGGTGTGAAATGAGTCACTTTATATTCATGAAAGTTAAATGCTACAATGAAAATTTCACTGTCATGTACATCTATAGACTGAATAATGTAGCATATTGTATATTGAAGCATTATATTAATGATATTATATATTGACATTTTCTGAAAATACAGTAATTTGCTAGAAACAATAATGATTTATAGCACATCTCTGCTTTTCAGAATAATTAGACAAAATGTATGTAACTATATAGATGATCTGAATAACATAATTTATAAAGTTGTACTAATATATGCATATCAAATACTCTTCTCTGAACACAGAGAATGCCCTTTTAAGTTATCAAATTTCCATGTGTAATTTAAACAACTTGCAAATACCTTAGGCAAAAAATTAATAAATTCAAGAATATAAAAATATTATAGAATACATTTTCTAACCATAGTATAAGAAATGCATTAAAAAGTAGTTACAGGAAAAATAAAAATATGTTAAAACCCTTCAGACACCCTTTTGTTTTCTTATGTTTCCTCCAGCACAGATGCCAATATTATCCAGGACTTATGACTAGTGATGGTTTCATCTCCCTTTGCTGATGCTGATGAATATTTATATTATTTCTAATTGTTTGCTAGAATGTAATAAACATTCTTGTGCATGCATTTTTGAAAATTTCTGTAAGACAAATTACTAATATTGGAATTTTGGCATATATTGCCAAACCCTCTTTCAGAAAATTTGTGCCAACCTATATATCTATCAGTGCTACCTGATACTGCCTGTTTATGGGTGTATTTATTCAACTTTTAAGCAATGGCTACTTATTACTATATTTAAATTGTTCCACAAATTATTAAAAGAAATTTCCCCAATTTTTTGAAACAATCAAATTACTTGACAAAACTAACACTCTAAATGAACACTACAATGCAGTCTCACTTATGAATGTAGAAATTTCTAAATGAAATATGAGAAAATTACATCTAGGGATATACTTAAAGAATAGCATACTATGACTATGGAGTAAATATGATAATGTTAAGAAATCTATTCCTATTGCTCACTACAAGGCAAAAGAAAAAGGCCATGTACTTATTTTGGTGGCTGCTGGAAAGGCATTTGTTATTTTCAAAATCTATTATGACTATATGTTTCTAAATAGAGAATAAAAAGATACTTTAAAATTAAGAAAATTATACATTTCTAATTATTGGCATTATGCTTAAGGATACACTGAAAGTATTTCAATTAAAATCTGGAACAAGACTGACAACACTGCTCTTTAAAAATGATCTGTAAATGGTAGTCAATGCATTTTAGTAAAAATTATAAAATGAGTATAAAATTAGAAAGAGGCAAAATTATCATTACCTGCAAATGATATGATCATGTATTTGTAAATCTCAAGGACTTAATAAGGTAGCTGAAAAACTTTGCAAATAATATAAAGCATCTAGATAAAAATATCAGTGGAACAACTCTCTACTAGTAGTAACCAAGTAGTAAGCTTATCAAAGGTATTTACTTTAGTAATAAAAACAAAAACATATAGACTACCCTGGAATCTACAGGTATAAAAATCTAAAACCCTATTAAGAGACAAAAATAAAGACCTCAATAAATGGAGAGTCAGATTTTTGACAGGAAAATTAAATATTACAATAATATCAATTTTTCTAAATCTATAAATTTGTAGTTATGTCAAACTAGTTCTAGGATTTGGGAGAAAGAACACTTGACAAAATTACTTTCAAATTTATATACAAGAATAGTAATGTGAGCCTATTTATTAGAATAGTCACTAAAATGTAAGCTCCATGACAGGGACACATATGTATGCCAAGTATCTCCAAGAATTCCCAGCATATAGTAGGTGACCAAAAATTTAAAGAACCCAGAAAATTGACAATAATTAGAGAGGGCTTGACCAACCAGATGTTAAAACATATTATAATGCTACAATACTTAAAATAATGTGATACTAGTGCAGAAATAGACATTTCAATGGAACTGAATTGACAGTATAAAGAAGATCAAATTACATATGGGGAGTTGGTATATGACAGAGTTTATTTTTAAGATCATTAGGAAAATATGAATTTTTCAATAAACAATGCTGGTTCAATTCATTATCTGTTTTGAAAAAAATAAAGCCAGATTCACTATGTCATTTCTGACTCCAAAAGCATTCTCAGGTTTTTGAAACATTTGAAAACAATAACAATTTTAGAAGAAATATTGGTGAAGCAACACAGTTTATTAAAAATGCATGAATATGCTCTGGGTAAAGGGAATACTGTGGTAGGTGGCTGGTTTTGATCAGCAGGAGTCTATAGGCTATACAGCCTGTGGCAGAGGATTGTGGAAAAGCACTGGGAGGGTTCAATCAAGAGCCACATCTCTCATGTCAGGCACTGCAGAAGCTTTGCTTGCTTTTCAAAAAGCTCAACCATATGCCCTGTCAGAGAATCAGCATTTGGATGCTAAACACACAGAAGACATCCAGGATCAGCAGGTGTTAACTAGATAAGTATTAATGATCAGCAAATAGAACATTATAACTTCAGTCAAATAAAATTTTAAAGACCTTGGTTCTTTTCCTTCATTCTACCTCTCAGCCCTCAAGCACAGATAAGCTATACTGGGGTAAGTGAAATATATCCACCTTGATCTGACTTAAATCAGCTATGAAATTAGACTTTAAAATGAGTAAGTCTTAGTTGTAACATGGGCAAATCCTTGAATGGATGATTGTATTAGATACCAATTTTGCACCATTTCAAATTCTTTTGGCCTCATCACTTATTCTAGCAACTGATACAGCGTCCAGTTTTGCCAGATTCATACAGGTTCAGCTGGACTATGCCTCACTTTACTTTTTGTTCTTTTTTTCGAGGGTTTATTTGGGACTACAGCATAGGAGCCTTTAGGGAACTACTTAGTATCCATGCATGAACAACCCAGAAGTGTGGGGGAGTTAGTGCCCAATAGATTGATCCTTGACAGAAACCTATATATAAATACTTTTCTTTCCAGAGCACATAGTTCTGGGATGCATTTCACAGTCATCTTAGAGATCTCATGGCTTCTATATATCAGTTGCTTATGTTAGTAACTAACAATAACTCATCCTTTTATGTTTTTTTCATTTTTCATTACCATTGAATGTCCCACTGCTCCATGGGAATATTTCCAAACTACTCATACATAACCCTTTATCTCAGGGTCTGCTTTTGGGAGAACTCATGCTATAACAGTTGGTACCCAGAATTGCCCTAAAAAGGAGAACCCTGGTGTAGGGTTTTAGAGCTGGATCACTGTCAATAAGAAGTCCATTGCTGTTAATAAGTGGCAGAAATAGCCACTAGCAGTAGTACTACTATTACTTAAAACTCCCACCTGTTCTTGATTAGGATAAGTTGCAGGTAGACTATAAAGCATTAGGATATGCATTGCTATAGCATGGAAATTGTATGATTGTAATGGTAATTATAATTATAAAAACTGTGAAGTGGGCTAGCTGTTGTTAATTCTTTTGAAAGTTTTGAAAAAAAATGACATGCTCAGGCCAGCCAAACATCAACACAAGCCATGATGTGAAAGACAGATGGCCTTTTTGGTGGCAAGTAGTGGAAATTCATCTACCACAGCTGACTTTCAGTATCTAATTGAAGGGTGGCATAACAGCAAAGATGAATATCTGAATGATCTCCTATGGCAAAGCCAGGGCTATGAAAGGAAAAAATTGGACCTGGAAATAGAAGATGGTCATACTTAAGTGGACAAACCTGAGAACCTTGAATCTTTAGATTTCCTCTAGCATTCTGCACCAACATTAGCAGCTTTCTTCCACTTGTAAGAGATGAGCAGCCTTTCCTAGCTAAAGACTACAAAGATCTCACCTTAGCCAGGTGCCTTGCAAGATGATGTTTGTCTTGCTTAAGATCTGGCCCCTCTCCTGCCCACTGCTTCCAGGGCAACAACTAGGGTTGGATTTCAGCACAGCCGCAGCTAAAATAAAATCCCTGTGACACAATAAAAGATAACTTGGTCCATGAGGAAAAAAGACAACATGTATAAGAACAAATAGAAACAACAGAGGATAGAAACAGATCCCCAGAAGCTGCAGATATTGAAATGACATCACAGTTAATGGTGAAAATTGAAAAGTGTCCCCAGAGATTGAAAACAAACAAGGATGCTCATAAACCACCACTTCCAGTCAACATTGTGTCACTGTCAGTGCAGTAAGGCAGAAACATAAAATGTAAAAGAATTGGAAAAGCAGGTACAAAGCTGTTACTGTTTTCAGAAGATATGATTTATGTACAAAATTCAAGAGAATCTAAAATTAAATTTTTTAGAATGAATAAGCTTAGCAAAAAACAATTATGTTTCTAAAAGTTAGCCACAAAGAATTACAAAATGAAATTTTAAACATTTGCAAAAGTGACAGTAAAATCAAGTAACTGTGAATAATTCCAGCAAAATATATGCTAGCCCTCCATGTAGAAAACCATCAGATGTGAATGAGAGATGTTTAAAAAGATCAGAACAATTGGAAGAGTATTCTCTGTTTATGGATTCAAATGTTCAATATTGTAAAAATCTTAGTTCTTCTCTGAGTTATCTGTAGATTCACTGCATTATCAGTTAAATGCCCATTTTATTGGGAAACTTGATGGGGTGAACTTGAAATTTGTTTAAAATGTTAAAAGCCACTAATTAGGATGTTTTGAGCTGAAACAAGGAAGGATGACTTGCTGTACTTGATGCCAATAATTGTCATGAAGATGCAGTCACTGAGATGGTGTGGTACCAGCTCCGGGATCCAGACTAGACCAGCAGAATTGCATAAAGGGTCTAGAAAAAAACTGAGGCATACACGGACCCTTAACACATGACACTTGTGGCTCTACAGAGCAGTTGGGAAAGAATAAACTTCTTTTAATTGAAGGATAAAAGAAAATCCCTGTGACAGGAAGAAATAACTTAGACATTAAAAGAATTGCAGAATCAGATGGATACACCAGAAGAAATAGGAAATAGGAGAACTGTGGGAGTATCAGATTGGAGTAGGTGGTGGAATACAAATATATATAAGAAAAAATTTATTGAGGTGAGGGCAGTCACATGTGACTCAGGATTCTATGTTCTGGCAAAGGTGCCTTGAGGTCTTCATAGAATTCCTTTGGAATGGCTCCCTAAAGCTTGGACAAAGGCAATGGCAGAGAGTAAATGGTATTAAGATGCCAGAAGTCCTTTGAAAAACTGTTGAGGAAGAAGTTAGAGGCCCAGATAAGTGGGCTTCACACTATTGAGGTAGGCACCTGCATCTTTAAGAAGCTCTGTGGTGGTTGTCCTCTATAGGTTAGGGTTCAGTGTGGGAGACACTGCCATTGAACTGAGCTTCCTAGGAGATGCGCTAAAGGGATGATGGGATTATGGAATGTTAGAGGCCAGGTGACAGCATTTATCTCTTAAATGCAAAATGAACAGAATGACTCATCCTGTGGATATCAGGCAGACTTTCTCCTCTGTGATTCCAAATGCTGACCATAGCAGTGGGGATGTGGTAGCAAGAATAAATGTTATGCATAACTCAATAACATGGACTCCCCTCTCTTCAGCATTCATCTACCTATTGCTACTGCTGAGTGCCTCATCTGCCAGCAGCCAAATTTAATGCTAAGCCTTAAATATGGCACCATTTCTTCAAGAGACTAGCCCGCAGCTAGAGGCCAGGCTGATTATATTGGAGCCCTTCCACCTTAGATGAATTAGTGATTTTTCTTTATTTCAATTGACCTACTCCAGATATGGATTTCCCTTCCCTCCATCACCATCACCATCTGAATATTTACAAAATATATAATCTATCCACACATCATTCAGCATGTTATTACCTCAGACCAAAAGATCAATCTTATGGCAAAGGAGGTATGACAATGAGCTCATGACAATAGGATTCCCTGGATTCTCCATATACCTAATTGCTCAGAAGAAGCTAGCCTGATATAAAATTGGGATGGCCTATTAAAGTTCTGCTAGAGTGCCTTGCTCAGGTATGGCAGCTTGAGTCAGGGTGCTGTCTTCCTGGATACAGTATACATATTGAACCAATGACTGATATTTGATGCCAGGTCTTTAGGAACCAAGAAGTAGAAATAACATTATTCACTCTTACCATCACTCTCAATGACTTCACAAAAGACATTTAAAAGTCCATTCAACATATGAAAAAATGCTGAATCTCATAAGTAATCAAGGACTTGCAAATTAAGACTTCAATGAAATTCTCCTTTTTTACATCCATTACACTGGCAAACATTTTAAAAAGCAGTTAATACTAAGTATTAAAGAAAGAAATCTATCAACAGGAACTCCTGCATTGCTGGTGGGAAGTTGTATTGATTCAGTCATTTAATGAAAACATTTAAGTGTTATATTGTAAGCTTCACATACCCTTTGACAGCAATTCCACATTTTGTTATATACTTCAGGAAAGCTCTTGACTACAAACATCAGGAGATATGTACCAAGAGTTTACCCAGGTGTGTTCACAGTAATTCTGAACTGGAAAGAAATCCCCACAGGTTTATCAAGAAGAGGATGGGCAAATTGTACTGTATTTGTATACTGGAATAGTATACAACAATAATAATGGACAGATTAAAACTATACTAGACAACATGTATGTATCTCACAAACATGATATTGCATAAAAGAAACAAGACAAATGGAATCAACCAATAATATTCCATTTATATAAAATTCATAAAATAGGCAAAACTAAGTTATATAGTGTTTAGGGAAACACACAAGTAGTAAGGATAGTGGATACTCTAGAGGAAAGCATGTGAATTGGGAGGCATTCATGGGAGTTCTCTAGGGTGTTGGCAATGTTCTATTCCTTGGCATTGGTAGCAGTTTCACTGCATGTTTTATGTATTCCTCTGTATATAGGATATAGTTCATTAAACAAGTTTTTAAAATTTTGTTTGGAATAATGAGAGGCCACACAGCTAATTCTGTGATAGGTTAGTTGATGTTGGTAGACTCAGCCAGCAGAAATACTGTCATTGAGTAATGATGGACAAAATGTTCTTTATACAGAATCCTTTGTTTCCTTATTTAAAGTTTAAGTTCTTTAGAATGCTTCCCAAAGAGTTGTCATGTTTAGAAGACTGCAGAGGAAAACTGAAAAGAGAAGAGCTTAAATTGGGAAAGGTTTTATAAGGCAGAGAGAGAGCGCTTTTAATATATTTTCAGCAAAATTTGTAACTCAAAGTACATAAGTTACCTATATTCTTAGTGAGTGTATGGGACCAATGCAATCTAGTTATAAGAAATGGAAAAATTGTGACATGATAGACAATTCCAAATAAATTAAAGTGTTATATCCAGTACATAAGTCCCTTATTTTAATAGTCTAAAGGAAACCATTTTATCAATACTATGTCAATTTTACACCTCTAAGTAAATATTTCTATTCTATAACATTAAATAGCTACTCAAAGAATGTTGGTTTCAGGGAAGACAAAATTATGAACATGTATATTAGATTAGTCCAGCCATGATAATTTTTTCCTCTTTTTATTCATTCCTCCAGTATAAGAGAATAAGCTCACCTATATTGGCTTAGGTTTAGTTTGATTTACCTGCTTTAATAACTCTATCTTTAAGCATAAAAATTTAATTATGCTTAAATGTTAAAATGTAAACCTAGCATGTCCAAATAAGCCTTTTTTACGCATCCTTTCTTGCTTAGAATCATAGAGCATTATATTTGGAGAGAGTGATACTAAAACATAATTTAATTGCATTCTATTGAAAAGATGTGTATTATGTTTTCATGATTTTATCTTTGCTTTAAATAATTGATTACCTTAAGACTTAGATGAAAAAAACTCTTGACTATTTACATTCCAAGAATTCCTCCATACATTTAACTGAAAGTGCTCAAAGAATTGCACATTGAGAGATAGACAACATTCTCTATGCTTATAATAAGTATATTGGCAGGTTAGACACTTGAAATAAACATATATTTGATTAAAATTTTGAACATGGCAAAACTATCTTGCGTTTTCTTTGCTTTAGCACCTCTCAGTTCTCCAAAGTTCTGGAAAAATTTATATATCACTGTTATGGGCTATATTGTGTCCCCCAAATTCATGATTATATTTGGAGATAGTGCCTTTAAAGAGGTAATTAAGTTAAAATAGGGTCATATGGGTGGACCCTAATCCTATATGACTGGTGTACTTATAAAAGAGATCGGGATACAGACAACACACAGAGGGCTGACCATATGAGGTCACAGCAGGAAGGCTGTCAACTGTAAGGCAGGGACAGTGGCCTCAGAATGAAACCAACCCTGCTGACACTTTGATCTAAGAATTCTAGCCTCCAGAACTATGAGAAATACATTTCTTATTTTTGAAGCCACTTAGTCTGTGGTATTTTTTTTTATGGAAGCCCTAGCAAACTAATACAGTCATTATATCCTACAACCTCTTTATCACACAGGGAAAAAAGGTAAAAAAACAATGACTAATATCAAATATTTGTATTATAATAACATCTTCATAGGTAGAAAACAGAGGTCCATTTTCTTGATTCTTCACGAGTTCAGAAAAAAAATGTAGATAAATCTGTATTAGTTATCTTCCACCTGGTGCCGTGACCCCTTGGATAAGAGGAACTATCAGAATCTCAGACTCAGCTTATGTGTGTATGAGGACAGAGTAATATTTAAGGCCAACACATAAAGATTTTTCAGGTGCCACCTACTATTATTGGGTTTGTGATTCCTGTAAAATCTACTCAACTAATTTCTGGGTATACTTAGGATAATGTCTTATCTATATATAGCAGGAAGCCCATTCAAGTTTTTCTGCTCTGCTCTTATTGTCCATTTGTCTGGCTCTGCTGTTATTACCCTTTTGCCCTTTATGAGTATGTTAACACATGTAGGACCATCCATTTTCTGCTAGTGGCTACCTTGAGTACTTAGGGTACTAAAGCTGTACTATGTAAAGTTCCAAATAAGGGATGGGATGGATAGCTCTACTGACAATCCTATGTTTCAGTTATGTCATTTAGGCCTCAGAGTCCTACTTTTCCCAAAGTCTTAAAAAATCTTTTTATGAGCACAACTACTTCTAATTCATATTCTTTTATGGAAGGATAAAATGATTCCCTACTGGTGAGAGAACCAATACTAGACAATCAGTTACATCTTAAACATCTTTATGGAAAACTTTAAAAATGTTCCTCAAAAAATTCAAAGCAAAATTACCCTATGATGTAACAATCCCATTTCTGGGAGATAAAGAAAGGATTCAAAGAAGCAGGATCTTAGAGATGTTTCCACACCCATTTTCATTGCATCTCTATTCACAACGGCCAAGAGGCAGAGGATAGATGAATCAATAGATGAATGGGTAAAGAAAATGCAGAATGAAATATTATTCAGCCTTAATAAAGAGGAAATCTTGTCCCATGCTTGGACAATCTTGTCCTATAAAGCATAGATAAACCTCAAGAACATTATGCTAAGCTAGTCACAAAAGGACAAATACTGATGATTCCACTCATGTGAAGTATCTAAAGTAGTCACAATCTTAGAAACAAAAAAGTAGAAAGGTAGTTGCCAAAGTCTAAGGAGAAGAAGCAGGAGGAATTAGTGTTTAGTGTGTATAGTTTCACTGTTGCAAGATAAAAAGTTCTAGATATCTATTGTATGACAGTGTGAATGTACTTAACACTACTGAATTATAAACTTAAAAATTGTTAGGAAGGTAAATTGAATATTATGTGATTTTTAAACACAATAAAGAAACAAACAAATAAAAAGGAGTGATTTGCTTTAGATGTTATTTTTAAACTTGGGGATGAGTGCCCTGTTAAAACAACAGTACATCTCTAAGAATCCCAGGCAGATGTAAGCAGAGAGAGAAGTTTGTAAATGAAAACAACAAAAAATAACAAAATTGGAATCAAAAAAAGAAACTGCTAAAGAATTTATTATATCAGAAATAAATGAAAATAAATACAGATGATTTATACAATAATTACTTGAGGAAGATATGCATTTTATACATGAAGTAACTGAGGTTTAGATAGAGTAAGAAAATTGGCATAGAGTGGATACTTTACAGAGCACACATTAAAATTTGACAGAAGTTGTACGTAAAGATTTTTATGACCACAGAGCAAATATATTATACATTCACATCAACAAATCAGAAAACAGCAGCCCAATAAATCTAAGGAAAGCATAAATAATAAATTAATGTAGATTAAAAATCAATGTGAAACAGAAAATTGTATATACTTGACTAATCCAAGAGCTAGATTTTCAAGTGTTAATAAAATAGACAAAATATGGCAAGTCAAATCAAGTGAAAACAGCCGCAGTATAATAGAAATGAGAAGGAGAATATTATGGATAGAGGTAGCATTTAAAATATGTAAAATACATCAACAGATGAATGGATAAAGAAGATGTATATACAATGGAATATTACTCATCAATAAAAAGGAATGAAATTGAGTTATTTGTAGTGAGGTGGATGGGCCTAGAGTTCTCATACAGAGTGAAGAAAGTCAGAAAGAGAAAAACAAATACCATATGCTAACATATATATGGAATCTTAAAAAATGGTATTGATGAACTCAGTGGCAGAGGAAGAATAAAGACGCAGGTGTAGAGAACAGACTTGAGGACATGGGGAGGTGGGGAAGGAGAAAGAGTAGTATTGACATTTCTATACTACCAAATGTAAAGATCAACTCGATGATTGCTGATGACATAGAGCAGTGGGATAGGGAGGGGAACTGGGGATATATGTATAAATACAGCTAATTCATTTTGTTGTACAGCAGAAACTGTCACAACAGTGTAAAGCTATTATATTCCAATAAAGATAAAAAAATTAAAATTAAAATAAAAAAATAAAATATGTAAAACAATTCTACCTAAAACACTATCTAATACATTTGAAAGTACCCATGAAATAGATGATTTTATAAGAAAAATTAACAAGAAAAATTCATTCAAAATATAGGAATAGAAGAAGTCTTTAAGTTAGGGCCATATATGTGAATGTCTTTTAAAAAATGAACTTAACCAAAACTCTGTGATTGGGCAAACAAAGAAAACTCAACTATAGGTAAAAGACAACAATTTAAAAGAGAAATGATAGAAAAGGTACAACAGCCAAATGCTAATAAGAAAACAGCTAGATGCATCTGTGGAAATTTAAGAAAAGCATTTTGAGGTCCAAAATATCATATGGAATTAAGAGGGACATTTTATAATGACAAAAGATGCACTTACTCAAGATAATATAACAGTCACAGATCTCTACACATCAAACAACATTTTATTGAAAGATGTAAAGCAAAAATTTTAAGAAAAAAATATTTTGGCAATACCAAAATTATACCAGTAAACTTATCTCAGAATGTGATCAGCCATCTGATCATTTCATTGGGTAAATTGAAAATGTACCTGATCTTAATATAATTAAGACTTTAAAATATAAAAATGCATTTTAATTTGTATCTTTTATTTCTTGTATTACATAGTGTTCAGAGAATATGGCCTGTCAAATTTCTACATTTTGAAATCTATTTTTAAAATATATATGCTCCTTGTACATCTGAAAAAAATGACATTCTCTGATTAGAAAATACTCGGTACTCTCTGTTTTAAGGTACATTGAGTTATACAGACATATATATTCACATATATGTATATATAAATATTTACATATATTTATATTCTGCTTGTAGTGATTATTTTTATTTAAATATGGGCCACACAAAAAAAACTCAATAAATAAAATATGTATTTATTTGTAATAATTCATTAATATTAATATATATTAATATATGATATGTCAATAATAAATATTTGTAGACCCCAAACAACTTTGGAGTCAAAGAGGAAATCAACACACTGTTTAGAAATTGACAACAATTAGAAGCCTGTGAGATGCGGCTAAACCTATACTCAGAGGAAGATTAATGGTTATACATTATTTTTATATTAAGTAGTGTAGACTGAAAATTAATTAAGTGAGGATTTAATCAAGTTGCAAAAAGTGACAATGTAAGGCAAAATAAAATCTGAAAAGGAGTTAAGATTGAAAACATAAATTTATGAGTTAGAAAATATTTTTGTGTCATTGACAAACTAAAAAATGGTTTTCAGAATACAGCAGTAAAATTAAAAATGACAATCACCACCAAACTTGGCCAAGAAAAAAGGTAGAGACAATGCAAATACAAACATTAATATGAAAAAGGAGATGTACCTACATATTCAGAAGACATTTAAAATTATGGGACTCGGTAAACCTCTATATTTTAGATGAAATTGGTAATTTTCCAGAATAAATTACTGAAGGTGACTTTTGATGAATTAGAAATAACAGAGAAATCATATCAAAACTCTATTATGACAATTATGTCATCATGTAGAATTATTCAGTCCCCAACCCCTTTGTGTGTAAAAAAGATTAGGCATCCCTACCCACACATAGTGCTTGCCAACCTCTTTTGGGAGAGAGAATTTTTCCCCACCTCATTGCCTTTGGGTTGATCTAATGAAATATGAACAGAGATGATACATGTCACATCTGAGCAAAAGATTTAAGAGAACTCATGATTTTATAATCTTTCCTGACTTTCTATGCAATGATAGTGGGTTTATCATGCATAGAGGCACTCTTTCAACTGTGTACCTGAAAGAGAAGACACAGGATAGCCTCCACAGGAGCACAACAGGAAACTGTAAGTTATATGGAATGTAAACAAGGAGTATTTAGGGGTAGCTTGTCACCACAACAAAGCTGACAGCATCCCCCTGAAATGGTGCCATGCCCAAATGCTGTCATATGCAAATTATATCAAACATCCAACACCATACATTTTCTTCTGACATTTTGTAGATATTGCTTTTTCTCTTTTTATTTTCTTTTTATAAAAAATATATTGAGAAGGGTATATTTATTTGATATCCAGATAACTGGGGTTTTCTGTTTCTCATCTAGTTTTAGTTTCATTACATATTGTTTAGAGAATGTTGTCTGTGCTATCTCTACTTGTTGCAATTTGTTGATATTTTCTTTGTGGCCTACTAGCATTCTATTTGTATTCATGTCTAATGGACGTTAAAAAAGAAAGTATAGCCTCAGTTTTCAAGGTATAAAGCTATGCATATGTCCATTTACATATACCTAGTTTATTGTTGGATCCTGCATTTCCTTGTTTTTGATTATTTGAATTTGTCGTGAAGTGAGGTGATTAAAGTCTAATATTATTATTGTGTTTATATATATTTTTCCTATTTTACAGAGTTTTTCCTTTATGGATTGTTTGGTTTTTGTAATTACCCCTCAACCCCATGCAGTGCCAAATCTTGTGGGATCTTACCTCCTGGATGAGAGATTGAAACTGGCCCCACAGCAGTGAAAGCGCTAAATCAAGGAAATTCCCATCTCTTTGATTTTTTTATGCTTTTTACTTGCTGCATTAAAATTCCTGACAGATCTTCACTGTGGATTTTGTCCTTTACTAGTATAAGGTGTTTTTCTGTTATGGGCTGAATTGTGCCTGCCAAATCCATGCATTGAAGCCCTGTATTTGGAGATAGGGCCTTTAAAGAGGTAATTAAGGTTAAATGAGGTCATAAGGGTAGGGCCCTAATCTGATTTGGACTGGTGTCCCTATAAGAGAAAGAGTCACCAGGGATCCATGAACACAGAGAACAGTTTATTTGAGTGGGTTGTTGGTCACAGTTCACATTGTCAGTGGGAAACTCACCCAACACAAATTTGTAAAATTACATAAGGATAAGCAAGTTGGAAAAAGTGATTGGTAAGGTTGAGAGTCACAATTAGTCTCAGATGGGAGCAGTTCATCCTATAGCTGCTATATCATACATCAGTTCTTTACAATGGGCATGAAAGTCACCTGGGGCTCTTGTGGATTCTAACTCAGTACATCTGAGGTGGGGCCTGAGTCTCTGCATTTCTAACAAGCACCCCTAATATGCTGAAAGCCACTGATCCTAAGACTACACTTTTCATAGCAAGCCCATAGACCTCCTTGACACAGGTTTAAAAAGGAAATAATACAATTGACTTACTTGATCTAAGTCATGCATGCAGGTGGCATTAGAAACTTCCAGCCAAGGTGCCTGATATTACCAGAAAAGTAATCATCTATGGAGGGAAAAAAAAAGCCAGCACTGAGTCTCAGAGTGTGAGAGAGATGAAGCCTGGCATTGAGGGGTCTGGAAACACATATAGAAGTCGAGAGAGGGAAAGAATGGGCAGCATAATGGAAGTAGCAACAATGTTGTTCAACTGAATAAATAATCCATGTTTGAAAAGCAGAGAAGAAGGTAGCCTGCGGTATTTGGAGTCAGGCCTGGGAATGCCAGACCCAGGACACTAGACTCACTGGCACAGAAAAGGCAAATGTCAAAGTCTTAACAAGCAATGGAAAGAAATAAGCACAGGCAAACCAACACCGCCAAGGTGAGCGTAGGGCCACAAATGTCCAGAAGGCAACCAGGTCAATTCCCAGGTGTGGGAAGTAAACTTACCTGCTCATCTTCAGCTTCCCAGCTCATCTTCAGCTTCCAGAAGGAACTGAACAAGGGAAGTTAAAGTGTCCTAGTCCCAGAGGAAATAGCATGTCCAGCAAGGAACCCAGGAAGGAATGAAGTATGGGGGCTAGAAAACTCAGCAAAGTCTCAGCTCTGCTACCCACATCAAATCTGCCATAAAATCATATAGTTCAGAACCAGTGAAAGGCCTGTATTCCTTCCTGTGTGGGGCAGAATCAACACGTGTAGTTAAGTGGCTCTAGCTGTGAAAATTTGCAAACAGTATGAGGCAGAAGGTACACTGGTAAAGCCCCAAGTCTCAAAGTGAGGTCCCAGATCAGCAGTATCAGCATCATCTGAGAGCCTGTTAGAAAATGTAAATCCTCAGCCCCACTCCAAACCTACCAATCAGAAACTGGGGTGGGGGGAGGGGGGTTGGGTGGCATTCTGCAGCCTGTGGTCCTACAATCCCTCCAGGTGATTCTGATACATGCTCACTGCAGTAGAGTCTATTGAAAGCATGGTGGAAAGACAAGGCCAGGTGTGGCAAAGTCATTATAAGTGGGCTTGATAATGGCACTTTTAAAGAGTTAGTGAAGACTAAAGTCTGTTTACAGGGTAAAGAAAACCCAGTAGATATAGTGTAAAATAGTAATTAATAAAGCATGTTCAGTGATCAACAAAGTTGGGCAATGATATTCCATGGTAGAGTTTCATCAATGTTGAGGCATCATCTAGCTATGCATAGAACAATGATATTTTGATGCTGATAATAGAGACATCATGTGTGCCAAGAGGGGTCAACTCAAATATGTGTTTGAAAATTCACATGATGTATTTTTAAGAGACTCACCAAAAAGATGCCCATGCCTGTGAAGAGATCTTCTCAGAGGAGAAAAACAAACTTGGTGGTCTAAAGGGATCTGTTTGACAAAAACATTGAGAAAGTATTTTGTTTTAAATATGAACACAAGTGTAAGACACAAAACCCCAAAACCATGTAAGGGCTTTAGATACAGGCACACCTTGTTTTATTGTGCTTTGCTTTATGGTGCTTCACAGATACTGCATTTTTACAAATTGAACATTTGTGGCAATACTGCAAGCAAGTCTGTTGGTGCCATTTTCCAACAGCATTTGCTAACTTAGTGTCTCTGTGTCACATTTTGGTAATTCTCACAATATTTCAAGCTTTTTCATTATGATGATATTGTTATGGTGATCAGTGGTCTTTGATGTTACTACTGCAAAAAGATTGCAACTCACTGAAGGCTCGGATGTTGGTGAGCATTTTTCAGCAAGAGACTAATTTTTAATTAAAAATAGAAAGAAGGAAGCAGTCTGAAAAGGAAACAGAGAAGAAAGAAAGAAAGAAAGAAAGAAAGAAAGAAAGAAAGAAAGAAAGAAAGAAAGAAAGAAAGAAAGAAAGAAAGAAAGAAAGAAAGAAAGAAAGAAAGAAAGAAAGAAAGGGCCATGTGAGGGCAGCAAGCAGGCAGACATCTGCAGGCCATGGAGAGAGGCCTCGGAAGAAAGCAAATCTGCCAAAACCTTGATTTTGGACGTCTAGCCCACAGAACTGTGAGAAAATAACTTTCTGTTATTTAAGCCACCCAGGCTGTGGTATTTTGTTATGGCAGCCCTAGCAAACTGATACATCTTCTTTGTCTCATGTAATGATTCTTGTCAGGAATTTAAGTTTTTCTTAGTATTCAGCCCCTACTTTTTATTGGTTCATTTGTCTGTCTGTATTTGCCCATCCTTTAACATCCAACCTTTCTGAGTCACTTTGTTTTACATATATTCTTGTCTATGGACTATAAGAATCTTGTTCTTTTAATAGGTGAGTTTATCCTATTAATATATATAAATATTATAGATGTTTGATCTTTTTATCTTATTTTGTGCTGTTTTCTGTTTTTAATGCACTTTTTTTTCTTATTCTCTGTTTCACTGCTGTAATGCTTCTGCTGCTGTAAATCTTTATTGTAATACCACAGGTAGTTTATATCACATTTTGAAATCTTTGAGAGGTTACCTATTTATTGATAGCCCATTATAAAATGTGAACATAAACTTCCTTCACCTACTGATTTTCTTTTATTGAAGAATAGTCAATTTACAAAATTGTGTTAGTTTCAGGTGTACAGCAAAGTAATTCAATTATGTGTGTGTGTGTACAAGTGTGTATAAGTCTATTTAATACAAATAGACTTTTTCAGATTCTTTTTTCATTATGTTATTATAAGATTCTTTTCAGACTCTTTTCTGTTGTAGATGATTACAAGATATTCAATATAGTTCCCTGTGCTATACACTAGGTCCCTGTTGTTTACCTACTTTATATATAGTAGTGTGTATATGTTAGTCCAAGACTCCCAATTTATCCCTCCCCCACCCTTTCCACTTTGGTAATCATAAGTTTATTTTCTATGTCTGTGAGTCTGTTTCTGTTTCATAAATAAGTTCATTTATATCATTTACTTGGATTCCACATATGTCATATCATATGATATCTCTCTTTTTCTATAAGTTACTTCACTTAGTATGAATATGATATTCTCTATATCCATCCATGTTGCTGCAAATGGCATTATTTCATTCTTTTTTTCTTGCTGAGTAATATTCCATTGTATATATGTATACCTCATGTTCTTTATCTTTTCATCTGTCACTGGGCATTTAGGTTGCTCCCATATCTTGGCTATTGTAAATAGTGCTGCTATGAACCTGGGGTGTGTGTATCTTTTTGGAATTAAGAATTTTCTCCAGGTATATGCCCAGGACTGGGATTGCTAGATCATATGCTAACTCTATTTTTAGTTTTTTAAGGAATCCCCATACAGTTCTCCATGTACCAATTTACATTCTAACCAACAGAGTAGGAGGGTTCCCTTTTCTCCACACCCTCTTCAGCATTTATTATTTGTATACGTTTTGATGATGGCCATTGCGACCAGTATGAAATGATACCTCATTGTGGTTTTGATTTGCATTTCTTTATAATTAGCAATGTTGAGCATCTTTTCATGTACCTGGTGGCTGTCTGTAAGGACAAGTTCTTTTTACTCTTTTTTTTATAACAATTTTATTATTTGTTCTTGTGTATTCTCTTCTGTATTCAAATCAATTATTCTAGAAAAAGTTTTTAAATCCTATTAAAATACATTTTATAGATTAATTTTCATGAAAATTGACATGTTTATCACATTTAGTTTTCCCATCTGACAGCATAGGTTCTTTTTATTCCCTTTCCATTTTAGGTGTATTTTATGCCCTTGATAAAGTTCAAAAAGTGTCTTCATAAAGGTAATGTACATGCCTTTTTAGGTTTATATGTAGGTAGTTTCATGGTTTTCATTACAATTTTGCATAGATTTTTTCCATTATGTTTTTCAATTGAGTATTGCCAGCATATAGACATGATATTAATTTCTGCATGTCAATCTTAAATTTGCATCTTCTTACTAAATTTTCTTAGGTGGAATAGTTTTTCGGGTGAATTTCTTAAATTTTCTAAGTAGATAATCATATCCATGTAAATAATGAGATTGATTCTCTAATATTTTTACTTAAAAAAATGTCTTATAAGATTCAGTTGGACCAGAACTACAATTTTAAGTAGGCAAAGTGATAGTGGCAATTCTTTTTTTACTTTTAACGTCAGTGAAAATGTATCCAAGGATTCATTATCAAATGTGATAATTCATGTAGTATGTAAAACAGTGCCTAGCACTTACTAAATATTCAATAAATAATGTTCATGGAATCTTGTGCTCAGCCTGAAGTTACTGTCCTCAACCTGGGTGGGGGCCTAAGTTCACAAGGAAGAAACTCAAAGATATTGTTATGTATATTCCTCAAGGAAGAACCAGGACAATGATTCATAGCTGCACTATTGTTTCTTGACTGTTCCTCCCTTGTTTCTGCGTCCCCTCCCTTCCCTGATTAGTAACTGCCCTTTGATTGAATCTGCCCTTTGGAACTCAGGAAAGGTCAAGGAACCTGAATGAAGTCTATTTCCTACAAACAAAAAACTGGGGTCATGGAAAGGCTTTGTACCTGGAAAGGCCCTACAGAGTCCTGCTTCATTTCATGAGCCCTTAATGTATTTTATATTATTAAGGGAATTTGTTATTTTTGTTTTACAGATTTGTGAGTTAGACACTGAGTTTATTCATTTTTATTCTTTATTGTTTTCTAATTAAGGATATTTAGAGCCTGAAATTTCCTCTAGCTCTTACTATAACCCATTTCTTCAAAATTTAATATGGAGTATTCTTAATGCTTATAATTTCCAGATAGTGTATAATCTCAATAATAAATTTTTTGATATTTTCTTTAAACTTTTATTGTGAGAAAAAAAGTACATAAAGATTAAGATTTTTAAAATTATAAAATGAACCACCATGTCAAAAAATAGAAAATTTTCAGCATCTTAGAAGCCTACAGTGTGCCCACCTTTTTTTTTTTTTTTGTCTTTCTCTGTCTGATTTTTTTTTTTAATTCTTTATTGGAATATAATTGCTCTATACTCTTGTGCCAGTTTTTGAGGTACACCAAAGTTAATCAACCGCATTTATACATATATCCCCTCCCTCCTTCTACTCCCTCCAACCTCCCTATCCTGGCCCTCTAAGTCATCACCCATCATCAAGTTTATCTCCCTATGTTATACAGTAAGTTCCTCCTAGCTATCTATTTTATATTTAGCAGTGTATATATGTCAATGCTACTCTATCACTTCATCCCAGCTTCCCCTTCACCTCACACCCCCCATACCCGTGTCCTCACATCTGTTCTCTACATCTGCATCTTTATTCTTCCCCTGTCACTGGGTTCATCAGTACCATTTTTTAGATTCCATATATATGAGTTAGCATACGGTACTTGTTTTTCTCTTAATATTCCGTTGTATGTATGTGCCACATCTTCTTTATCCATTCATCTGTTGATGGGCATTTAGGTTGCTTCCATGTCCTGGCTATTGTAAATAGTGTTGCAATGAACATTATGGTACATGCTTCTTTTTGCATTATGGTTTTCTCTGGGAATATGCCCAGTAGTGGGATTGCTGGGTCATTTGGTAGTTCCATTTTTAGTTTTTTAAGGAACCTCCAAACTGCTTTCCATAGTGGCTGTATCAAAATACATTCCCACCAACAGCGCAGGAGAGTTCCCTTTTCTCCACACCCTTTCCAGCATTTATTGTTTCTAGATTTCTTGATGATGGCCATTCTGACCAGTGTGAGGTGATCCCTTATTGTGGCCATGATTTGCATTTCCCTAATGATTAGTGCTTTTGAGCACTTTTTCATATGTTTGTTAGCCAAATGCATGTCTTCTTTGGAGAAATGTCTATTTAGGTCTTCCACCCATTTGTGGATTGGGTTATTTACTTTTTTAGTATTAAGCTGCATGAGCTGCTTGTATATTTTGGAGATTAATCCTCTGTCCATTGCTTCACTGGCAAATATTTTCAACCATTCTGAGGGTTGTCTTCCTGTCTTGTTTATGGTTTCTTTTTCTGTGCAAAAGCTTTTAAGTTTCACTAGTCCCATTTCTTTCTTTTTGATTTTATTTCCATTATTCTAGGTGGAGGGTCAAAAAGGATCTTGTTATGATTTATGGCCTAGAGTGTTCTGCCCATGTTTTGCTCCAAGAGCTTTAGAGTGTCTGACCTTACATTCAGGTCTTTAAATCCATTTAGAGTTTATTTTTGTGTATGGTGTTAGGAAGTGGTCTAATTTCATTCTTTTACATGTAGCTGTCCAATTTTCCCAGCACCACTTATAGAAGAGGCTGTCTTTTTTCCATTGTATATTCTTGCCTCCTTGTCAAAGAGAAGGTGCCCATATGTGTGTGGGTTTATCTCTGGGCTCTCTATTGTGTTCCATTGATCAATATTTCTGTTTTTGTGCCAGTACCATACTGTCTTGATCACTGTGGCCTTGTAGTAGAGTTTGAAGTCAGGAAGCCTAATTTCACCAACTCCAAATTCCCTTCTCAAGATTGCTTTGACTATTTGGGGTCTTTTGCATGTCCATGCAAACTGAAAGGTTTCTCATTCAAGTTCTATGAAAAATGCCATTGGTAATTTGATAGGGATTGCATTGAATCTGTACATTGCTTTGGGTAGTACAGTCATTTTCACAATGTTGATTCTTCCAATCCAAGAACATGGTATGTCTCTCCATCTGTTTGTGTCATCTTTGATTTCTTTCATCAGTGTTTTATAGTTTTTTGCAATACAGGTTTTTGCCTCCTTAGGCAGGTTTATTCCTAGGTATTTTATTCTTTTTGTTGCAATGCTAAATGGAATATTTTCCTTAATTTCTCTTTCTGCTCTTTCATTGTTAGTGTATAGGAATGCAAGACATTTCTGTGCATTAATTTTGCATCCTGCTATTTTACTAAATTCATTGAATAGTGCTAGCAGGTTTCTGGTAGAATCTTTAGGGTTTTCCATGTATAATATCATGTCATCTGCACACAGTGACAATTTTACTTCTATTCCAATTTGGATTCCTTTTATTTCTTTTTCTTCTGTGATTTCTGTGGCTAACACTTCCAAAACTCTGTTAAATAACAGTGGTGAGAGTGGGCACCCTTGTCTTGTTCCTGTTCTTAAAGGGAATGCTTTCAGTTTTTCACCGTTTAGAATGATGTTGGCTATTGGTTTGTCACATATGGCTTTTATTATGTTGAGGTAATTTCCTTCTATGCCCATTTTCTGGAGAGTTTTTAGCATAAATGGATGTTGAATTTTGTCAAAAGCTTTTTCTTCATCTATTGAGATGATCATATGCTTTTTACCCTTCAGTTTGTTAATATGATGTATCACATTGATTGATTTGCATATATTGAAGAATCTTTGCATTCCAGGGATAAACCACACTTGATTATGGTGTATGATCTTTTGAATGTGCTGTTGGATTCTGTTTGCTAGTATTTTGTTGAGGATTTTTGCATCTATATTCATCAGTGATATTGGCCTATGATTTTCTTTTTTTGTGACATGTTTGCCTGGTTTGAGTATCAAGGTGATGGTGGCCTCATAGAATGATTTTGGGAGTGTTCCTCCTTCTGCTATATTTTGGAAAAGTTTGAGAAGGATACGTGTTAGATTTGCTCTAGATGTTTGATGGAATTTGCCTGTTATGCCATCTGGTCCTGGACTTTTGTCTGTTGGGATATTTTTAATCACAGTCTCAATTTCCTTACTTGTGATGGGCCTGTTCATATTTTCTATTTCTACCTAGTTCAGTCTTTGAAGATTTTACTTTTCTAAGATGTATCCATTTCTTCCATGTTATCCAAATTTATTGGCATATAGTTGCTTGTAGTAGTCTCTCATGATCTTTTGTATTTCTGTGGTGTCCATTGTTACTTCTCCTTTTTCATTTCTAATTCTGTTGATTTGCAACTTCTCCCTTTTTTTCCTGATGAGTCTGGCTAATGATTTATCAATTTTTTGTATCTTCTCAAAGAACCAGCTTTTAGGTGTATTGATGTTTCCTATTGTTTCCTTCCTTTCTTTTTCATTTATTTCTGATCTGATCTTTATGATTTCATTCTTTCTGCTCACTTTGGGGTTGTTTTGTTCTTTCTCTAATTGATTTAGGTGTAAGGTTAGGTTGTTTATTCAATATTTTTCTTGTTTCTTGAGGTAGGACTGTATTGCTATAAACTTCCCCCTTAAAATTGCTTCTGCTGGGTCCCATAGGTTTTGGGTTGTTGTGTTTTCATTGTGATTTGTTTCTAGGTATTTTTTGATTTCCTCTTTGATTTCTTCAGTGATTTCTTCACTGTTTAATAATGTATTGTTTAGCCTCCATGTGTTTGTATTTTTAATTTTTTTTCCTGCAATGAATATCTAGTTTCATGGCATTCTTGTCAGAGAAAATGCTTGAAATGATTTCAATTTTCTTGAATTTACCAAGGTTTGATTTGTGTCCCAAGATGTTATCTCTCCTGGAGAGTGTTCTCTGTGCATTTGAGGAGAAAGTGTATGGTGTAGATTTTGGATGGAATGTGCTATAAATATCAATTAAGTCAAGATGGTCTCATGTGTCATTTAAAGCTTGTCTTTCCCTATCTATTTTCTGTTTGGATGATCTGTCCATTGGTGAATGTGGGGTGTTAAAGTCTTCTACTATTATTGTATTACTGTCAGTTTCCCCTTTTATGGCTGTTAGCATTTGCCTTATGTATTGAGGTGTTCCTATGTTGGGGGCATAGATATTTACAATTGTTACATGTTCTTCTTGGATTGATCCCTTGATCATTATGTAGTGACCTTCCTTGTCTCTTGTAATAGACTTTACTTTACAGTCTAAGTTATCTATGAGTATTGCTGCTCCGGCTATCTTTTGACTTCTATTTGCATGGAATATCTTTTTCCATCCCCTTTCTTTCAGTCTGTGTATGTCCTTAGGTCTCAAGTGGGTTTCTTGTAGACAGGATATATAAGGGCCTTATTTTTGTATCCATTCAGTCAATCTGTATCTTTTGATTGGACCATTTAATCCATTTACCTTTAAGGTAATTATTGACATGTATGTTCCTATTACCATTTTCTTAATTGTTTTGGGTTTGTTTTTGTAGGTTTTTTCTTTCTCTTGTGTTTCCTGCTTAAAAAAGTTCCTTTGGCAATTGTTGTAATGCTGGTTTGCTGGTGTTGAATTCTCTTAACTTTGACTTGTCTGTAAAGCTTTTGATTTCTCCAACAAATCTCAATGAGATTCTTGCTGGTAGAGTATTCCTGGCTGTACACTTTTCTCTTTAAGACTTTCAGTATATCCTGCCACTTCCTTCTTCCCTGCAGAGTTTCTGCAGAAAGATCAGCTGTTATCTTTATGGGTTTTCCCTTATATGTTATTTGTTGCTTTTCTTCTCTCTTTTAATATTTTTTCTTTGTGTTTAATTTTCATTAGTTTGATTAATATATGACTAAATGTATTTCTCCTTGCGTTTATTCTGTATGGGACTCTACTTCTTGGATTTGATTAATTATTTCCTTTCCCATGTTGGGGAAATTTTCCACTATAACCTCTTGAAATATTTTCTCAGACACTTTCTTTTTTTCTTCTTCTTCTGGGATACCTATGGTTCGAATGTTGGTGCATTTAATGTTGTCACCAAGGTCTCTGAGACTGTCTCCCATTCTTTTTATTCTATTTTCCATTTCCTGATCTGTGGCAGTTATTTCCCCCATTCTATCTTCCAACTCACTTATTTCTTCTTCTGCCTCAGTTATTCTGCTGTTTATACCATCTAGAGTATTTTTATTTCAGTTATTTTGTTGTCCATTACTGTTTGTTTGTTCTTTAGTTCTTCTGAGTCCTTTTTAACTGTTTCTTTTATTTTCTGTATTTCGTTATTGAAATTTGGATCATCTTTACTATCATTACTCTCAATTCTTTTTCAGGCAATTTCCCTATTTCCTCTTCATTTTTTTTTTTTTTTTTGGTCCTATGGGTTTTTTTCCTGCTCCTTTGCCTGCATGGTGTTTCTTTGTTTTCTCATTTTGTCTATTCAATAGTATTTTCTGTCTCCTTTCCCTATGCTGCATAGTAGTAATTCCTCTTGTTTCTGCCCTCTGCACCATGTGGTGGGGTTTGTCCAGTGTCCTGAGCAGGCTTCCTGGTGGAAGTATCTGGTCCTGCTTTCTGGTGTGTCGATCTGAGTCTTTTCTCTCTGATGAGCAGGGCCATATCAGGTGGTGTGTTTTAGGGTATCTGTGAGCTTAATATGGTTTTAGGTAGTCTGTGTGCTGATGTATGGGTTTGTGTTCCTGTCTTATTTGTAGTTTGGTGGGAGGTATCCAGCACTGGCACTTGCAGGCAGTCGGGCAAAGCTGGGTCTTAGACTCCCATAGAGGGCTCTGTGAGAATTCTCTGCAGTTAATTTTCCCTGTGGCTGAGGACTCTAGTTGTCTAGCATTCTGGATTTGGTGCTCCCTCTCCAGAGTTTCCAACTTGACTTCTGGTCAAGTAATCCAAACTGCAGAGGTTGCTTGTCCTGGCAACAGAAGAGATTAAACAACTATCCAAGCCCCAGACTAGTAGCAGAGTGATGAGTCAAATAAATACTAAATTAAGGAAACATGTACACGCATAAGACACACAATTACAAAACCCAGTAGAATATAAAGCACTAGAGAAACCTTACAGAAGAACCCCAGAATGCAATCAGAAAATCAAAGAGAAAACAAACAGAAATTCAATACTAACTAAAAAACAAACAAACAAAAAACCACACCCACACAAACACAAAACCAGGGAAACTGTGAAAATGAGGATCAAATATAATGAAAAGCAAGAGAATAACCAGGAAGATGGAAGATCCCCAAAATGAAATCAAACAATTATAATTAGCACCAAAATAAAGACAAAACAATAAGAAAAACCAAAGCACTGTGTCATCTGGAGAATAAAGCAAGGAAACAGAGCAGACCAATAATATTGATTAAAAGTATATTAAAATAACATAAGCTAAAAAAGGATAGAAGAGAGAGCAACAGAAGAGTGTAGTATGACTGGAAATATGCAAAGAAAAAGAAAGAAAAAAAATAGAAAGGTATAAAAGATAAAGAGAAAAGAAAATAGGAGAGATATAGTCAGCACTATGAAAAACTTAACTAGATATATAAATATATAAAATAGGTATAATTAAAAATAGAAGAAAAATAGAAGAAAAAGTATGTTATAAAACATGTAGATCCCTTAGGACTCATATTTTAATTAAAAAAAAAAGATAGAACTGACCACAGAATGGACCATATCAATAGAATTAATAACAAGAATTCTGTTTCATTGGGGTCTCAGGTGTAAGTGTCCTTCTTGCCGCCTTGGTCCTCAGGTCACATTTGCCTCCCCAAGAGGCCCTTTTCTGCCTCTGGGTTGGACTCTGGACCTGCTGTGGTTTCTATAGGGTTCACTTAGGTTCAGATCTGGCCCAATTCCTATGTGTGCTTGCTGCCACACTCTACAGCTGCCAGAGTTAGACCTTTTCCATTTGTGGGAGCATTCATTGTTTACTCAGATATTCCAAAGACATAGGGTCTACCTAGATGATCATGGGGATTTTAGACTGCAGTGTGTTTGTCCAATGGAAAGCTTTTTGAACCTCTTCCTTTGTCCCCCTGTCCCTGGTGTTCAGCTTTAGTTATGTCCCTGCTTCTGCATGTGGTCTAACCACCAGTCTGGTCCTGAGGCTGCCTTGGAACTCTTTGGGTCTGCCTCAGTGAGGGTTTCCTTTATTGTTCATCTGCATACACTGGTGTGTGGGGAGAGAGAGGCTTTGATAGTGGTTCCTCTCCCCATGTGTGACTCAACAGTAACACCCTACTTGGATCGTGGGAGCTCCAGGGGTGCTGCCAAATATGTAGGGATGCTGACAGCTGCAGGTATAGGAAATCTGGCTTTAGTGTGGTTCTTTACTAGTACCCAGTGCAAGTTGCCTGATGGGCAGCCCTCAGGGGCTTTTGTATTACTCTGTGACCAGCAGAGCTTCCTTTATTGTTTGTAGGCACCGGAGCGTGGTAGAAAGAGGGTACAATAGTGGGCTCCTTTACCTGGGAGTGAGAGAGCACTAGCACCCTGCCTGGATTGCAGGAGCCCTGACAGCAGTGGTGGTGCATATTGCAGAGGGAAGCCGGCAGGCTCAGGTGTAAGCAGAACATCTCCAAAGCTGGGCCACTCTGCAGACTTCTGGCTCTCGGCTGCAGGCACACCAGGGCAGCCCCGTCAGGGGCTTTTGCTATCCTTTGTCCCTTGTTGACTGTGACTGCCAGGCCAAGAGGGGCCTCCCTTTGTTTGTTGCAGGCACCAAAAGAGAGACTACAACTGTGGCTCCTTCCTCCATGTATGATCTTGCAGTAACACCCCACCTGGGTCAAATTATAAATTTTTAATTCAAGGGTTACTTAGATTAGTGTCTAAGATGCCATCTCCCAATTCTTCTACCTCACTGGCCATTCCTTCCTTGACTCCTTTATTAGTTCCTCCTCATCTCCCAGACCTGTAAATATCTATTTTCTATCTATGTTCCTATTCAGTTTCATGGCTTAAAATGCCATCTATGCATTGACAGGTCTGAAATAGATACCTCCAGCCTGGCCCTTACTCCTGAATTCAAGGCTGTATGTCCAGCTATATAAATCTCTTCCTGACATTTTCACTTCGATGTGTAATGAAATCTCAAACTTTAAATGACCCACAACAACTTCTGATATTTCCCCACATTCACTGAGTCAAGGATTCTCCTACAATTTTCCTCATTTCAGTGAATTGGAAATTCATCCCTGTAAGCTCTTCCTGCTAAAAACTGAATCAACCTCGATTCCTCTTTTTTTCTCTCACAGCTCACCCAATCAATCAACAAATCATAATGGTTCTGCTTTAAAAATGTATCCACAATCTCATCACTTCTCATCACTCCCACTGTACACCCTGGTCTAAGTCATCATCACCTCTTGCCTGTATTATTCCAATACCCTCATAACAGCTTTCCCTACTTCTCACTTGCAGAATATCACAGTCTCAATACAACAGTCAAAATAATCCTTCAAAAATGTAAGTCAAATCATGTTACTCATCTATTCAAATCCTTCCAATGACTTATCTCACATAGAATAAAATTCAAAGTGCTTAAAATCTAAAAATTTCTCCCATACATGATCTGATGTCCTCTCCCTACTATCTCTCTGACTTCATCCACTGCTTTCTGTCAGAATCACTCTGTTCCAGCCTTTCTGGCCTCCTCAATTTTTCTTGAGCAAAGCTGGCACATTTCTACTTCAGGGCATTTGCTTTAGCTTTTCCTTCTTCCTGAAATGTTCTTTTTTTTTTTCCCAGATAGCCACATGGCCTACTCCCTTACCTTCAAGTTATCTCTGGGAGGCCTTCTCTCCCCACTTTGTTTAAAATTGTATACTCATTTCACCCCCTGCCCCTACACCCACTGCTGATACCTCCTGTTCTCCTTCCCTGCTTTACCTTTCTCTATAACACTTATAATTATTAACATAGTATGCATTTTACTTATTTAAATTTGTATTGTCTTCCTTGCTTCAACTGAATACAAGCTCACTGAAGGGTCATCATTTTGCCTGTTTCATTTACTTCTATTTTCCTAATGCCTAGAAGACTGCATGGTATGTATTAGGTGTTCAGTAAATATTTATGGAATAAATGAAAGAATATTAAGTTTTTTCAATTTCCAGGTAGGTAAATGGGGATGGGTCTAAGTATTTGTTGTTGATTTTTATTTTTATTGTATTTTAATCTTGGGAAATTTATTCAGTTTTGTTTTGGCTATTTATTCTCCACACATCCTTTGTTCTACCACTTTTCTTATTTTGTGATGCAGTTATATATATATGTATGTGTATACATACACATACACATTTCAGATGCTTTTCCATCACAGGTAGTTCCAAGATATTGATTAAAGTTCTCTGTGCTATACAGTAAATCCTTGTTGTTTATTTTATATATAGTAGCATGTATCTGTTAATCCCATACTCCTAATTTTGTTTTGGCCTTTTATATTTAAATTGTTCTTTGTGAAATTTTACATTTAAAACTTAATCCTATATTTAAATAGTTTCATGCAAGCATGTAAAACTATTTTTTTATTTTTATCTGATACATGATAAATGTATAATGACACACTTTACCTGAAGAATTAAATGCTTATTCATACCAATAGCATATTTTATGATTAGGACTTTTTCTCTGTCATTTATGCTATTCTTTTACACACAAGAACACTGATCAAGTGTGTTGATATGTTAAAATGGTCTTTTCTATCTTTCATCACTGTTGCCTTCCTTCTAACCACCTTAATTTTTCTTTTTTGACATTTTTAATTATTTTTTATTTCCTACAGTCTGGGGATATTACCAAGTAATTAAAAATGGCACAAAAACACCACCAGGATGAGGGAATGAGAATTTTAGATAATTTATTCAATACAAACTGAATTTTTTTCTTTTTCATTCCCCTCTGAATCCTAGATCATCAATTTATGTTTATGTGCTCTGTCCTTGCTTCTATTTTCTATAGTTTTGCTTCTGTGCTTGCTTCCTCAAAATAAATTCAAGTTTTATGGTAGCATTTCTCTCTCTCTCTTTTTTTTTTTTTTGGTCTCTCAGCTAGGGCCACTCCATTATTTTAATCCATTTTTATTTTCTTCTTTCATTGTTTTTGTATTTGAAATCCATGTTTCTTTACTCTGAAAGTTCAATTATTGTCTAAATTTGCCTTTATTTCCTCATACAAATTGTCCAAAGTTTGCTCTTCATCCAAGTTTGCATGTTGTATATCTTTCCTTCTTTTTTGTTGAAGAAATTTTTATTGATCCTATTTTTTCTGCTCATCTTTGAGTGGAGCAGTTCTACCTATCTTTGCCCCCCAAAGGGTTTTGATGATTTCTATTTGATCTCCTTCCAGTTTATCTACAGACCATTTAAATACTTAAACTACAGAGCTGAGTTTATGGCTTACATAATCTGTTTTGTCATTCAATTGTCTGGAGTAGAAGGGAGTAGTAGCTGACAAGATCTGAGCCATTTGGATGCCTTTAATCAGGGATCTCTCTTATGCATTCTTCCCATACTTATGCAAACTCTTGCACCTGGGGCCAGCATTATCTCTTTGAGGAATATATATTTTACCCACTGGAGTTATCCTTTGGAATTAATTTTGAATCTTTCCTTTTAGATAAGCTGACCAAATTTTTAAAACATTGGATTACTTATATTTGCCTTGATTTGTGGGCATTTTGTTTGATTTGACTATGTATTTTCCTCATAAAAATTTGCCTTTGTTTTGTTGCCATTTATCTTCACCATGAAAAGATCTCTGATGAATCTATTTTATGTCTCTTATACCCCTTTATCCTTTCACTTTATGGATTAGCACCCTATATCAAAGCAAGTCTATAATCCTTTTAGGAATACCTGTCACAAAACACCAGAGAAAGGAAAGACATGTTAGCAGTTTCTCTGTAGCACTACTTGCATAGCCTTGGAGTGCTATTGCCTTCTGCCTTCTGGTTGGAACAAGGACTATATGGAGAATTCTTCATAGTCCCTGTTATCTATTCATTATTCCAAAATTTCCTCTAAATAGAATGATGTTAATGTGTGTTCTTTTTCTTCAGAATTTCTTCCATGTACTTTCCACAAAAGTTCTCCTCTATTTCGGGAATGATGACTGTTTTTAAATTCCCAGGGGCTTAGTATAATTTGATTTAATCAGTATTACATTTGGCGAGTATTGCTTGCAATTTATTGTTGAGTTGGTAATGATCCCCAATCTCACTGTTAACTATGTTCCTTTTATTCATAACTTATTTTGGTCAGTGTAGTGATTTAAGAAGGTGTCCACAAATTTGATATACTTTCCTTCAAAAGGTGGAGCCTAATTTCCCTCCCTTTGACTTTGAGCTGTACTTTGTTACTCAATTATAATAAATAGAATTAAGTAGAAGTGATGGTGTGTAACTTCTGAGACCAGGTAATAAAAGTCACTGTTCCTTCCTCCTTTTTCACTCTCCTGAATGACTCACTCTGAGAAAGTATAACTGATATTTTTAAGAACACTTAACCAACTTCATGGAGAGGCCAACATGGCAAGGAACTGAGGCCTCCTGCCAACAGCCAGCATTAACTTGCTAAGATGTTAGTGAGCCATCTTGGAAGTGGGACCTCCAGTCTTGGTGAAGCCTTCAGATGACTGCAGGCTGCCTGGCATCTTGATTACAGGCTCAGTATAGACATTGAGCCATCACTCATTCAGCTAAGCTATTCTTGAATTCTTTACTCACAGAAACTATAACTATAGAGTCAGATGACTGGTTACCTGCCTGAATACCACTTTTTTCTTACTACCTCTCTTACTATTAAATTTATCACTACTACTATATCTCGTATTATAGGCATATGTGTATGTGTGTTTGTGGATGTGTACATAAGCATGCACCAAAATGACAGCTATGATTATTTCCAGGTTGTGGGATTATGAATGTCTTCTTTTCTTCTCTTTGTTCTTCTGCATTTTTTTTCACATTTTCTACAATCATTCATTTATCAAATGATAAATGAGCAACTTTTATATTTTAGACACTGTTCTAGATGCTGGAAATATAGCAATAACATAAATAGGTCATTTCTGGCCCACATTTACTTAAACATATGACTACCATACATGCTACTTCATATGATGATAAATATTATGGAGAAAAAACATTCAGGAAGAGGAAGAGAAAGTGCTGGCAGGATAGCAGTGATATTTCTATTTTCAATGAGGTGGATGAAGAAGATCTCCATGAGAAGGCAATAACTGAAAATCACCTGAAGGAAATGAGAGAAAGAGCCATGAAGATTTCTTGGGCAAGAACATTCCAGGCAGAGAGAAAAGCAAGTACAAAGTCCTTGAGATGGTTGTATATCTAACATGGTCAATGAATAGTCAGGACGCCAGTGTGGCTGGAACAAATTGAGTGAGAAGGAGAGTAGTAGCAGATGAGATCAGAGATTAATGTGCACAAGATTACACTGTACAATCTGGGTCAGTGAATATTTAGCACTTTTGTCATTAAAAAATATACTATGAATAAATTTTTTAATGGTTTAAACAAAACTCCTAAAACCATTGATATAAACATTGCACTGAGAATTATAAATGTATCCATCCAGTGAAATGAGAGCACCAAAATTATTTTTAAAAGACCTTTGTCAAGGTTTATAAGTGTGATATCACAAAGCTGAGGAAATGTAAGGAACATTATCAAAGTATCTTGGATAAAATTAGTCTGTTTTTATTAATATGATTTTCTCATCTATTGGCTATTTTAATACTAATTAAATCCAAATTAAAAGCTTAGATTAGGCTCCAGCACTCAGACTGGATATTTCATTACATTACCAATCAACAATGTCTCCATCCAAAAAATCCTATCTCTAACTCTTTCATTAGAAATTCAATTTTCAAAATAAAAATGATAATTTCCATTTTTAAAAACTCTTTCTGAGCTAAATATATTCCAGACTTCAACTTGAAATATTTTTACCCAGAGAGAGAGTGAAGACTGAGAGTCAGAAATTAAAAATAAATATTTCTACTGAAAAAGTATAAATGAATTCCAAACTGTGAGGATAACACAGATATTATCCTGACAACTTGTAAAAGCACATCAGTTGCTTCAATGACATGACTATCATTACATGTGGGTTCAAACATGTCCTAAGACTAGTGAAACAATACAGAAGCTTTTCTTTCTCCATTAGCTTTCTCTACATTGGTTCACAAGGCAGAGGAGGGAAAGGGGCAATGGCCAGAACCATTGGGGATTTCCCATAAAAATACACACTCTGCTGTCAAAAATAAACATTGAAGTACACTCTGTGGACTACATTTAAAATAATACTTGATAATAACTATAAATGGAGTATAACCTTTAAAACTTATGAAACAGTATTGTATACCTGTAACTTATACAATATTGTACAACTATGTTTCAGTAAAAATAAATAAATGGAAAGAAAATTACTAATATTTGTATACTCCCTGCTCTGTCATAAGCCTCTGAAATAACAGTAGATTAACAAGAAAATATAAACTTTCTTTTCATGATAACCTTCATTTCTGCATGCATGAAACTTATTACTGGTGAATAAAATCCAGCAACCCTAAAGACTGATACCTCTCCACATTCATGGCCTCCAACTTCATCAGGGCCCACAAAGCTTATTGACAGTCCTTCTACTCACCCTTGATCAGCTCCCATTCACATTCCTCTCAGCCAAATATTATATATCTTCACAACTCTATGCAAATCCTCTGTCCTCCCACTCTTGGTATTTACATTTGGTTCAATTCAATGTTTGCTCAGTCAGATGTGTGCCAGTCACTGTGTTAGCCCTGAGGATACAGAGATGAATGTCATGATCCCACCCTCAGCAAACCTATGGCTTAGTTTAGCAGTTCTCAAACCTTTTGGCCTTAACAGCCTTCTACATGCTTAGTAATTGTTGAGGATCCCTGAATGATTTTGTTTATATGGATTATATCTATTAATACTTATCACAGGAGAAATTAAAACTGAGAAACTTTTACAATTTTATTAACTTGTTTTAAATACCAGTAATAAATCCATTACATAATTACATTATTAATATATATTTTATGGAAAATAATCACATTTTCAAAAACAAAAATAATTAACAGAAAAAGTGGCATTATTTTACATTTTTCAAAACTTTAACATCTTGTTTAATAATAAAAGAGCTGGGTTGTTACAACTGTTTCTGCATTCAATATGTTGCAATATGTTATTTATTGAAGTATATGAAGAAATTTGACCTCACAGAGATGTGTACATGGAAAAGGGAGGACCTTTCAGACCCCCAGAAAGTATCTTGGGGAATTCCTAGGGGACCTTGGACCATACATGAATAATCTCTCATTTAGTGGGTGAAAAAGTTACATTAAGAATTTCAGTGTACTGTGTGCATTACAATTATAGGTAATATGCACAAGATGCTGTTGGCACACTTCTGTTCTTAATCAGTAAAATGTAGGCAACCAAGTGTGAAGTTATTCAGTTTTCAACCCCAAGTACCTACAAATGTTTTCCTACTCACATCCCAAATCATTTTCTTTCTCCAGTATCAGAAGATAGGTATTTTTGGTATATTTCCTCCTCTTTAAAACTAACCTTTCAAACTGTTCTTTCCTTTTTATTATATATATGCATTTCTTAGATGATCTTGTTCCCCTTCAAGTTTTTTGTTTGTTTTATTTGTTATTTATTTTTTAGTTTTGTATGTATTCCTTTAAAAACAAAGCTTTGTTTAAGTATAACTTGCATACCATAAAAATCACTTGTTTTAGATGTACAAGTGAATTTAGAGTTGTGCAACTATCACTACAATTCAGTTTTAGAGCGTTTCCATCACCAAAAAGAGGTGAGAAACCTCTGACTTTCACTAACATGTATTATCTAGTGTGTCTCCAAGTTATGTCTCTATACTTGATGTGCTGGATATGGTCTGTTTGCTCCTCCTTCTAGGTTCTACATTCTTTTCCATTTTACTCTCTGTCCTAAGGGTGTAACATATGTGAATTATGCCAACAAATAGGCTTACATGACCTCTGGCTTTCAATTGGGTTCAGCTAATGGGAAAATCCATCAAGAGATTGGATAAAAGAAGGAATGTAGAGTTAGGGTTCCTGCTTCCTCATCTGTGAAGTCTCATCTTGTATGTGTCCCCCACACAAGATCATGGGTACCCTCAAGGTGCTTTACTTTAGCAGACTCTCTCTTTTCAGCTTCTGGTAACCATTCCCTCCCCTTGCCCCTTCAGACCAAGGGGTGGCAACAGTTTCATTGCTGCTACCCTTGGTTCCAGAAAAATCCCTGGTAATTCCTATATATCTCCCCCATACCTTTGTAATTAACCCCTTTGTAAATAATCCCTCTTTGAATTATCCTAATATTAATGTAACATTGATTTCCTTTTGGGACCCAGTGATATGCCTGACTCTCCAAACCCTCCTCAACCCAAACACAAGACCAGTATTCTAACTTATTTGGGGGCATCTCCATTTCAGGAGGGGAGAGCAGTGGTATTGGGCTCTAGCTGATGTTCTTCCTGTACATAAAGTTCTTGACCATTGACAGAAAAATCCAGCACTATTCCCTGTCCCTGCTGATTGGTCTTTAGTATGACTTAATGGAGCTTAAGGTGATTTTATTTTCACAATTTATTTTATTCAGCATTAGTGCTTCATTTGTAGTTTTATTTCCCCCCTGGGTTTCTCCTTTGGACATTTTATTTCTGAATATTTTAGAAGTGATATAAGTTCTCTCTTAGGCACACACTCAAAATAAAACTAAAAAGATTAGTTTTATCCTAGGGTAGACCTTTCTCTCAGTTGGACATTCTCATTTGACATTCTGACTCCTGAAGTGTTAACATATTTTGACAATTGCTTTTGTTTGAATTTGATAGGAAACAGCATTTCATCATGATTGACAGCAAAGAATTCTGGTTTTCATTTCCAAAGTGTAAGCTAATCTTTACAATGTGCTTCTCTTATATTAAAAGAGAGAGAGAGAGAGAGAGAGAGAGAGAGATTGTTGCTGATAACCAGAGTAGTTTATATTTAGGATGTGCTTTCTTTTCAAGTGGAATGTTTCAGTCAAGGAGATGATGGGAGTTGGGGGCGGAGGGCAGCAAATGCCACTACTGGAACTATTACCAGAGAATGTTCTGACTGCAGCAGGAAGGCATTTGATTAACTGACTACAAGAGAGAGTTCAATGAATAATGAGACTTCAAAAAAGATCACTTTTGACAGTAGTTATTGAATAATGCTTAATGAAGGACATAACTGGAAACTGAGAAATCTCAAGTATATTTAAGAGGCTTAATCATATATTAGGCTATGGCATTCAAACAAGGTAGGAAATCTAAAAATAATATGTGACTTTTAGATTGATATTGAACAGAACCAATATAACATTTAACTATATAGTTTGAATAATGCAAAACAAGCAACATTGATTAATGTTTATTGGAAAGCAGTTTTCATTGAAGCTATTAGTGAATAGCTATTACACTCAATTTTTAAAAATCAACAAATATTGCATCCCTGAGTTTGAGGCACATGAAACCTCATGGATGTATCTACTACATGCCAATTAGGTGGATGGAGACAGAAACATTTAGTGACATTGGGACTGGTTTTACTTTGTGAAAGAGTTGCACCATTTTCCCTTGGCTCAAGTCCCTGTCCAGAATGCTGGGGAAATCTCTCTTCTAAAAGTTAACAGTAAGTATAATCTTCACCTAGCAAGCACTCTGGCTACTTTCAATGGAAAGGATTGCTTATTAAAGCAGAAGAAAAATCAACAAAAACTCTTTTTTAGTGCCCCAAACACACTCACTAAGAATTCTGACAAATAATTGTAGCTGTTCTAGAGGTCATAGAGCAGGAAATAAAATATTATATTGATTACCTTCTTTTCATCAATTTACAATTCTGTAGTTTGTACATACACAGGGCCTTATCCTGGATCTGGATCTTTTCCTCTCATAGGGTGATACCTCATCTGTGGCAGAGAAAATGTTATGTGCTCAAAAAATCCATTTCTTTTTCTTTTTTGGTAGACAGCTAAACCACATTTCTTGGGTATTCCTGAAATTAGGTAAGGACATGTGATTGCATTCTGGCCAGTGGAATATGGGCAAAAGAAATGCACACTACTTCCAGACCCAACCTTTAAAACCTCTCCTGAGATCCTTCATGTGGTCTCTCTTTCTCGCTTCTCTGTCTGCCAGAAAAGCAGATGATCCAGTGGAAGGCTCTAGAACCTTACAGGATTTTTGAGCCACTAGATGGAAGAAACCTGGACTCCTGATTAAGATCATAGAAAAGAGTTCTTACTTCTCACCAACCCATATTGGACTGGAACATGAGTGACAAAACTTTATTGTGCTTAATTACTAGTTGTTGGGAATGTTTGCTGCTGTCTTTAATCTACTTTTTGGAATGCAACATCTACCTATAGAATAAAGGAGACTTAGTAGTACTGACAGTTATTCAGTGCCTGTGAAACTGCATTCCTCCTCAGATGGGACTTGAACTCAGCCACACCTCTGTAGCATCTGTCTTGATAATATGTAAAGTCTACATTATTTGCTCACTCTTTTTAAAAGATTATTATAATTGTGCTTGTGAGGGTACTTAAGTGACTGTGAAAACAGAAGTGAGGTCAGTATGAAACTGCACTCTTGCTTGGATGGGACTGGAACCCAGCCCAAACGGAGATTGAGACTTGAACCCACAATCCCCAACTTAGGAGGGGACTTGAACCCACTGTCTTTTACTTGAAACTGCTCACCTGGTGTCAGGACTTACTGAAGCTCAGGTTCTTTTGTCTCATTGCAGAAAGAATTCAGCGTGAGGCCAAAGGACAGGAAAAGAGTCAGTTTATTAGCATAGAACACGTGTGAGAGATACAAGCGGGCTGGCAAGAGAGCACAGCCCCGAGAACAAAGAGAGCTACTTTTTTATAATCAAAGAAAAAGTGGGGAGGGGAGAAGACTACTTTCTTCCTCATTTTGGGGCAGATGTCAAGGCTTACATCATTAGTTCCTCCTCTGGCCCTATATGGTTTAACTGGTACTGTCATGGCACTATTTAAATCATATGTATATTAGCAAAAGGGTGGTTACATATACTAAAATATGGTAATATATCTCAGATTTCAGTACAATGTCCCTCTTCACCTAGTTTCTTTCCCCTTTCACCTATAGTCCTGTCTTGGCTACGTGCAGAAATGCTACTCTTTAAGAACCGTTGACTCCCCAACTTCATGTAACAAGATTCACACCCCATATCTATTGTTTTGTGTTTTAACTATCAGGACTTTTGGCTTGAGTATTCCTGGCACTTAAATGCACCTGGTCTTCTTTCAAGGTAGAGTAGATTGTTGCTAGGTTACTGGATTCTTTTCTTGAGTGGTCATTAGCTTACTACAGTCTCCCAAACTCCCTTAAAATTCATTTTCTGTCTTTAATCCACTAATGGGATTTTTAACCTAACTATTTAATTATACTCCTCTATCCCAATCACCTGGAAACTCATCCCAACCTGGTGTCTTATTTAGATCCTCAGTGTTTGGTCACACCTCCTATAAAAGATTAACTACTATTCATTCAGGACTAGCAAAGCCTCTTATTACCCTACCCAAGGTCATTTTTATTAGTTATTCAACAAGAATTTCTAAATCATCTTTAGCTTTCAGTGACAATTATAATTTACCACTCTCCATTTTCTCCATTCCAGTTGAAGCTGTATTTGCAGCTTGTACACTTTTTTATAGAATGCTCCTCTGCCCTCCTATCCCCCTACTCTGCCTATATTGTGCCTACTCACCCACTAATATTCATCTCAGAGGTCAAACATTCTAAGGAAGACTTTGCTTCTCCCCTTCCTTGTGTATTACTTTAGTCTGGCTGCCCTTCCTCTGCACTCACAAGACAGCCTAGAACTACATATTTCTCTCACAGAACATCCTAAGTTTCTTTCAGGCTGTGAGCTTTTTGAGGCAGGGATTATAACACCAGAACTCAGTATAGTATATGTGCTAAGTAAATGTTTGTTGAATAAATAAAATGATTGAAGCTACTCCTAAAACATTCATTCACTGTCTTCAGTTATCCCTATCCATGCTGGTAAACATCTCAGAATCTTTGCACTAACCTCAGTATATCTGGAAACTTTATTGTTGCCAACAATTTCAGTATTTCCAAAGTTTTATGTAATTGAACTAAAATATAATCACCTATTTTTTGGAGCTTAGGTAAACTCAGACTGTTGTATGAGTCAGGGTTCTTCTTTTATTAGGCACTACCTGGAAAAGAAGCCATTACCACTGCTCCATGGCAGTACTGATAATGGACATCCCTTTGTTTTAACTCTAGAGAGTCAAACAGTAGCCAGGGACAAGTGCTGGTCTTAGGTTTGTGGCCTTGCTACCTAATATGGTAGGGAAAAGGAAACCTGTACACTTCCACTTCTGTTTGTAATGAGAAAGAGGGCATGCTAATCTACTATTATTCTGTATAATGCAGGGTTCTCCAGTAGAAATGGACAATTGGATGCTGGGAAGCACTCCCTGCCCCTGCCCTGACTCCCATGGTAATGAAAACATATTCTTTATATCTGTTTTGAATTCTTCCCAAACACTAACTGCAGAACTTCTCCAGGTGGCCTGCCATAGTCCACTGCATCTACCTATGCACTGGTCCTCAATCCTTTGGGACCTGATTTATCTTGACATTAGTTGAGTATCATATTTTGACAGAAAGAACTTTGGAAATCATCTCATCAGTCTTTATAAGATCTAGGACTTGACTCCAAGTTCAGTGCAACAAAACTCAAATTACGCTCTTTTACAATATTTAAAAGGGAGAGATGTGCCTAATGTAAGTAGACAATTACTTAATTTGAAAAACAATTTTAATCTTTTTGCATATGTGTTCTCATTTTAAATTGGTAGCATAAAACTTTATTGAATACTGCATCATGCTTATTTTCAGAATGCATAAGTCAAAGTAAAATGTGACTAAATATAAGAACATGCATTAAAACAATTTCCCTATGAACTGAGTTAGAGTATATATAATCTTATAATAGCTGGTTTATACTAATTAATTTCATGATTCATTTATATTGTCTTTCTTATTTTTAATAGACAGAACTATATCAAATAAATTAGAATAATTTTAAAAATTATGCAATGTTGTTTCATTCAAAAGAGTTTAAGAATTTGGTACCATGTGCTGATACTACATCATCATCATCATCATCATCATCATCGTCGTCGTCATCATACTACATTGCTTTTCCAAAGCATTCACTATCATGTTCCTTAAAATTTCTCAGTGAAATCAAGAGGGTCGAGTTCACTAATACCATTTGCTAGGTAAGGAAATTGTGACAACTTTCAGTGACTTGTCTAGGATCATCAAGTTTGTAACAGAGCACATGCTAAACATCAGTCTTCTGACTTGAAACCAATGATCTATGTATGTCAATACAAAATATAAAAAGTGTATATACTGTAAATAGGTAAGATAAAGTATAAAAGAAGTGCCAAAAAATCTATTGTTGTGTAACTAATACCAGTTTGGTTGTTTCAGTAGTCATTTTGGGCAAAAATTGTTAATTTACAATTTTTCTGTGTCTTATTTACTTAGTTCTTTAAATAGCCAGGTACACATACAGAAGGTGTCAGTGAATGTAAAATTATGAAATGAGCCATAGTTGCTCAGATCTTTTAAATATTTTAATAATACCATGATATTAGTTAACGTGAACACAGAACTTACTGTGTACCAGACACTGATCTTTGCACTTTATATAAACTAATGCATTTGATTTTCACTAATTCTATCAGATAAATACTATTGTAATTCCATTTAAAAATCACAAACTGAGGCTCAGAGAGTTAAAATAGTTTTCCCACAGTCACAAGAGTTGCTCAGCCAATAATCAAACCTGGGCAGTCTGGCTCCAGCACCTGCCCTCGTAAGCACTACAATATTTCATTATCCACATTTTAAAGATAAAGAAGATGAGGTGCAGAGGTTAAGTTGCCCATGGTCAGGAGTCAGTATATTAACTTGAAGAGTCTGGATCTAGAGTCCAGGATCTGAACAATTGTACTGTACTGGAAAAACAACTGCCTTTAATTCTTAATTACAGAGATTTCTTTATTCCATTTGTTAACACCTAGGGGAAATTTTGCCCCAAGAGAATATTTGGCAATATCTGTAGATATTTTTGGTTGTTACAACAAGGTGGTTGGGGGACACAGAGGCGGGGTGGAGTTGGGGGGAAGAGGTGCCACTGACAACCAGTAGGTAAAGTCCAGGAATGCTACTAAACATTCTATAATCTAAAGTACAACCCCCCACAGCAAATAATTATCCAGCCCTAATTGTGAACAGTACCAAGATTGAGAAACTTTGTTTTTGCTGCTATTATCTTTGTTTATAAATATAAACAAGGTTAGGCATATTCCTAGATAGTATTTTTGTTTATAACAGAAAATAATTTTGAAATATTCTAATAATATCAAATAAAGGTGCAGCACAATTAAAAAGTCTAGAATAACTTTGAAAAACTGTCCCCTCAATTTATATTTATGTATTTATTCAATGAATTATATTTTTAGAATTGTAACTTGGTGATAGCAATATTCTCATCTAGGCAAACTTTCAATTATGTGGTGGTGGTGGGGATATGGTAACACTTCCTCATGGGTTTAAAGCCTACAACATAACTGTCTTAGAAGATAAGAACTAGTTTTGTTTTGTTTTGTTTTCTTGTAAGTTTCCAGTCACTCATATAATCAGGTTCCAATGCTTTCCTTTATATGGAAAAAGTGGTGGAAAGGCAAATTAATCAAGCCAATAATTACTTGAGAATCAGTGAGGGGAATAAAGTGAGATTCTCTTTCCTGCACAAATCCAGAGGGTAAATTACTACATGCTCCTGAGCTTAAAAAGCAAAATTTTTGAGTTGATTTATTTTAGCATCATTTTTGTATAAACTACATTTTAATTATCAAGTTGTTTGGTTGTTGGTCAATATTTCAGGATTAGTATTTTTTCAGGTACAAGTCACATTACACCCAGAACTCAATAAACATTACTGGGTAATGGTGAAGGGGATGGCAGTGATGAGGATGATGTCGATTAAATAGCATTAGGATAATAAATTTTTATATAACAATATTAATTCAAAATAGATCTTGTAATTCAAGCCATGGAAGAAATAAACCCACTTAGAAAGCTCAGTAGGTGGCTAATTCACTTTGTAAATGGTAGTTAATTTATAATACACATCATAACCTCAGTAATTTGGAAATATAAATATGCAAATGATGCACCAACTGGTTTGCAGGGTATTTAAACAAAGGAATTTCTTACTTCAGTTCTTGTTGCATAATTGACTTTCTTTTTAAAATATATAGCGTTTGGTCAGCAAAGGCCTTGATGTGCTAAACTATTGAACAATAACATAACTAGCTCTTCTTAGTTATTATAAAACTATTTACAAAATAACTGTAGATAAATAATTGAGTAAGCAGCTGATAATTAAAATCAGACTAAATTTCAAAGAATTATAGTTTAATAGATACTGCCTTGTAGGTTGAGTACACTATTTCCAGGGAAAGAAAGAAAATTTTACTGAGACATTTAATAGCCATAATTTTATTTTCATTGAGTAGAAAACATAGACTTAAATTTAACTATAGGTGCTCTTGGGTTATTTAGTATCAGAATTCTATGTTATCTTGCAACTTTATAATAGAGGGTACTTTATTTTCCCATGTGATCCATCCATAGCAGAAGTTATTTTATGATTCTCAATGATGCTGTCATGGAACAATTCAGGGATGAAGAACAAGTAGGGAAAGTTTTCTTTCCTTGTCTATTTCTCTCTGTTTCCCAATGACTAGCCTTACTACCAGTTTTTCTGTACCAAATGATAAGAAATATTTCCAGCTCATCACACAAGGACTTTGAAAGAGGTCATAGCAAATAGCTATCATAGAAGAGACTCAGAATGATAAATCTTTCTCAATCATATATATATATATATATATATATATATGGGGGGCTGCACATGTGCACACATGCACTTTAAATGCATAATGAGAGTGAACTGCTCTCACCTGGACCACATGGAAGGGACAAGTACATGATCATCTGTCTACTTGGAACAGACTCCTAGTCTCCTTCCTTTGCATAAGTTCAGGAAGAGGAACCCCTCACTTAACTCTCTCATCATTTCTCTTGTTGTATGTGTTTTCCGTAACCTATGGCTAACAAAAAAAAAAAAAAGGCTTTGATGAGCAGAATGAGGATTTATATCTATAACAACTCACTTTTCTTGATAGCACAAAAATACTAAAGCTGTTAATAGAAACATAAGAGCTGATTTCACAGGAAGTAGGAAAGATAGCATGAAGGAGACAGTAGTGTGGTCAAAACACAAAATGGTGAGTCTATCAAGAGAAGGACGATCTAGTCTCTTTTAGGCTAGTAAATTCTTTACTATACACATGGTCTATGAGATTATCTCCAATAGTCTAAAACATATATTTTCTCTTCAATCTCCAATCTTATTCTCATTACCTGTCCATTGCAGGGATGCCAGGATAAGAATATGTCCAGCAAAGTTACTTTTCATTCAATTACTGCCTGATAGGTTTTCATCCAAACCTATACGCACCGTTGGTCCCATCAAAACATTTGCTCTTGGACAGTGATATTCTCCATACAATAAAGAACACAAGATAAGTTGGATGGGGGAAGGAAGGTGATTAAATTGTTCAGGACTTGTTTCAGTTTCTGCATCTAGAAGTTCTTTATAATATCAACGGAGTAGATGCATATGTCATTTGAAAGTTTATCAAACAAAGTCTAAAAGAGTTAATAGTCCTTCCCTCATTTATCAAATATGGTTACACTTATGGACACACCAGTACTCTCAGTGTATTTTATCTTTGTTGTAATATACAAACCAGGGAGCAATTTTTATCATTTGTTCTAAATTTATCTTCCTCTCCTCCTGGCCAAAACAATGTAACCCTCTATCCTTCCAAGGCTAAGCTTTTTTCCTGTGCCTTCTAGGATCTCATGTGTATTGTTTATCTCCTACCTTTGGTCTCATCCTCTCTGCTAAATTCTCTTCATTACTCCACATTGTTCCCAAGACCTCTTTTCCTAACAGCAATACAAAACTCTACTTCCAACCTAAACTCTCATTTGACTTAGGCATTGTTTACCAGCACGGAACAGAAATCTACTAAAAAAATTCAGATATAAAGGAGATTTGTTGAAAAATCAGTTATCCTAAGAAACCAAGAGAGTGCATGTGAACCTTAGGGGAACTGGATACTTGTAAGGCAGCTAGTGTCTCCCATATGTGTGCACATGTACACACATGTTCATACACACACATGAACATATATACATGTAAATGAAGTCATCCTATATGTATTTTCTGTGATTTGATTTTTTTATAGTAGATCATAGAAAAATTTTCAGCAAATGGCATAATATCTCATAGTTTAAATGTACCATAATTCAGTAAATAATTTCCCCACTGAGGGACATTTCTCTAATATTTAATTTTTAATTTATTACAAAATCACTGTAATAATTTGTACCATATTTTCATATACATTTACAAGGTTGTCTGTGAAATATAATCCCAGAAGTAAAACTGCTTGATCTAAGGCACACACAAGGCTTTTAGTACATATTGTCAAACTGCTATTTAAAGAGGCTTTATGGGAAAGCAGATGAAGATGGTGGAATTATCAAATTTGGAATTTTGTTTTTTAGTTTTTTATTTGAAAGTCTATTTTTAAGAGCAGTTTTAGGTTCACATCAAACTTAAAAGGAAGATACAGAGATTTCCCATTTATCCCCTAACTTCCACACAAACATAGCTTCCCCCATTATCAACATCCCTCACTAGAGTGATACATTTACTACAATTGATGAACCTACATTGACACATCATCACCCAAAGTCCATGGTTTACATTAGAGTTTATTCTTGGTGTTATGCATTTTATGGATTTGGACAAATTTATGACAAACATCCACCATTATAGTCTCATACAGAGTATTTTCACTGTTCTTAAAGTCCTCTGTGCTCCACTTATTAACTCCTTCATCCCCACAACTCCTGCAGCATTCTTTTTAATGGAATAGAATAGAATAGGATAGGATAGGATAGGATAGGATAGCATAGAAAACAGAATAGAATAGAATAGAATAGAATAGAATAGAATAGAATAGAATAGAATAGAATAGAATAGAATAGAATCATTCAGAGTGTACCGTATTTAGGATGATTCTAATGAGTGACTGAGTGTGTGTATATACTGGATTACTACATAAAATATATTTTTTACTGGAAGTTACAATAAAACATTTGAAATCTGCTCTTCTGGTTGTAGTGAACTTAACAAAGTGCTCCCTTGTGAGGAGCCTCTCTGGACAACTAGCCAACTTTCCAAAGGTGATTGACAACTAACTCATTGATGAATCATACAATGTGCTCCTTTAAAACTGAAATACAAAGCAAGCTAACTAACACATGGTAAGACTAATACATGCTCATTGAATAAAAATAAATGAATGCCCAATATGCTAGCTCAGCAGAATAGATCATGTAATACAAATAGAAAAAATGAATTGATTTCATTAACATTATGGCCAGTATTAAAACCCAAACTAGATGCCAAGTTTCCTGGTCTAAAGCAGTACTCTTTCTACTATACCTGGAACTTTTAAACTTTATCTTTCTGAGCACTAGAGGACTCTTAAAAATATGTGTGCATTTGTCATAGGGAGAGAAAGGAGGGCAAAAATGTGGAGCCCTATGCATTCTAAACTATTTCAGTTAGAGAGATTTGTTTATGACTGTTTTATACTTTGAGATTTTCAAATCTTAAAATAAAAAAAACACTATCTTTTAAAACCACTGCAATAAACCTTGCAGCTTCCCTCTACTCTCATGCCCCTAATTGGACAGGACTGAAAATTTTAGTCAGTATAGCACCTGTATCACACACTGTTCTCCTGCTGAGTTATACATATAGAAATTAAATGCCCCAAACCCTCTTCTCATGTGACATTAACTTTTTTATGAAAACAGAAGCATGAAGACATTATTCTCAGGGAGATGTGCTAAACAAAGGGAGTCCAACTCGAGGATGGAAGATGCCTTAGAGGACTGGGGCAGGGAGGGTGGGGGGGAATCGAGGCGGGGGTAGTCAAGGAAGGGAGGGAATATGGGGATATGTGTATAAAAACAGTTGATTGAACCTGGTGTACCCCCCAAAAAAATAAAATAAAATAATAAAAAAAAAAAAGAAAATTTAAGATAATTTATCCTAAAACCAGCCTCTGGTGCATATCAAAGACAATTTAGTTCTTAAATGCAAAGATTTACACTATGAAATAAATATCAAATACATTCCTTTTTCAGTCCACAGTCCACAGTAGCCTACTCTACCTGCTTCTATTAGCCCCCTTCAAGCTAAAAGAGCATTTTTACTCTTATATTTCTAGCATGAACCCATTCCTTCCTTTAAAACTCTCTTCTTATGGCACCCTATTCTCCCCATAACACGCATATGTACCCTTGATAATTTTACATTTCCTCCAGATTTTCCTCAGCCTTATTATGCCTTTTCTCAGGGGGCAGTGACTGAAAGGGCCAAATAAAAGTGGACACATCATGGTTTTATAGTATTAAGGATAATGTTTCCATTCTGGTTTTCAGCATCCTTTCTGATGCTTCCCAGCATTTCATTGATCTTTTTCAACTTACACAGTGAGCTTCACTTTTGAAGGACCAACAAAGCTACCACAGCAAAATCTCTTGTTCCTATCTAAATTTGCATTGGCTAATTGAGATCCAAGTTTGATAAAAACAAATAAAAATTTTCAGCTCATTTCTCTGATCCAAGGATAGAATGATGAGTTGTACTCTGTGAACTTTTAAAAGGAAAAATCAACACCTAACATTAACTGCGGATATTTTAACCATAAAAATGAATGAATGTCATGCAATACATTTGCCAGCTGAGAAGACAGCATTAGACTTAATGTTTGTTAGTCAAAATTAACTATATATCCACATATATGTATATGTTACATACAAGTAACATGCAAGGTATACATATATATTAAATTTATGAATTAACTATAATCATATATATTCAATAAATGTAGTTGAATCCTACTATTGTTTAAATACACATAGACTTATTTGATATTCTAGACCACAACTCATATTATGCATAGCTGAGGGTCTCCAAACATTTTTTACATTCACCCATATCAGAAAATATATAATATATATATATATAAAATATATACAATACAGACATATTCTATGGCAAATTATAAGGCATATACAAACAGAAGACTTAGAATGAGATAAAAATTATTTCATTGTATTTTAGTATCAAAAACATCTTGCTATAATAAACTATCATTAATAATTGTAAGAATGGATAAATAAATGAAAACCCAACAGTATACAGTAACTAGAGACTCATTTTAAATATGACACAGAAACATTTAAAGAGTAAAGATTTAAAGGAGAAAGATACACTATGGGAACACACATTAACATAAAGGCAGTGAAATTACACTGAAGATAAATGGGCAAAGTCCTACTGTCAATCCATTGTAATAAAATGATTATAAATTGTATGCACCTAATAAAATCACTTCAACATATAAAAATAATAGAAATAAATTGAATAATAGAAAAACTAGAATTCATAGTAGGACATTTTAATATACTTCTCTCAGCATCTCATTAACTGATAGAATAGGCTAACAAAAATATCAGTGAGTACATAGAAAATTTAAATAATGTGATTAACAACCTATTACACACACACACACAACACACAATGTACATCCATTTCAAGTACACATGGATGTTTTTCCAAAGTTAAGTGTATCTTTGGGCTGTTAACTATGTAACAACAAATTTCAAAGTATCAAAATCATACGGAACATATTCTCTAAACACAAAAGAACCAAAAAGATGACCAGAAATGATATCATTGCATAACAATGAAAACATATCTCTAAGTAAGCCATAGATGGAGGAAGGTGTACTAATAGAAATTAAAAAATGCTTTGAAATGAATAAAATGGAAATAGCAAGATCTAAACTTGTGGAGTGAAGCCAGAGCCATGCTTGGAGGGAAATTAGTATACTTAACTGCATTTATGAGAAAAGAAGAAATGCTGAAAAATTAATGATATAAGCATCTATTCTAAAAAACTTAGGAAGTGAAGAGCAAAAGAGACCCAAAGAAAATATGAAGGGAAAAATAAGGATAACAACAGAAATAAATTAAATAGAACACCACCATACAATAGAGAAAACCAATAAAAATACTGATTTGAAAAGACCAATAAAATCAATTAACTCTAAGCAAGACCAATCAATGAAAAAAAAGAAGGCAAATATATCAAGAATGAAAAAGGAGATGTAACTATAGGATCTAGAGGCATTCAAAAAGTAATGTGAAGATATTATGAACAATCTTACACCAATATATTAAAATATTCAGATGAAATGATATATTCTCTGCAAAATGCTACTTACTGAAACTGACAAAAGAAAAAATCTGGAGGGTAGTATATTTATTAAAGAAATAGAATCTATAATAAAAACATTACTACAAGAAAACCAAGGCTGAGGTGGCATCAACCAGTGAATTCTTCAAACCATTCAACAAATAATTCAGAACAATTTTATCCATTCATCAATTGGGCATTTGGAATTTTTCTACTTTATGACTCTTACAAATAATGCTGCTATGAATATTCATATACAAATATTTGTGTGGAAGTATATTCTCAGTTCCCTTGGATGTATACCTAGGAGTGGAAATGCTCAGTCATGTGTTAAATTTATGTTTAACATTTTGAGGAATTGCCAGATTTACCCACAGCAGCTGTATCATTTTAAATTCTACCAGCAATGTTATGAGGGTTCTAATTTTTTCATATGCTTATCAACACTTGTCTTTTTGGTTATAGCCATCTTAGTGACTATGAAGTGGTATCTCATTGTGGTTTTGATGTTTCATTTCCCTAACAATTAGTGCTGTTGAACATCTTTTCATGTATTTATTGATCATTTGTATATCTTCCTTGGTGGGATGTCTATTCAAATCATTTGCCCATTTTTAAATTGGATTGATTTAAAATTTGAATTGCAAATGCTCTTTATATATTCTAGATACAAGTCCCTTATCAGATATATGATTTGTATATACTTTGTCCCACTCACTGGGTTGTCTTTTCACTTTCTTGATAATACTATTTGCGACACAAAAAGTTTTAATTTTGAACAAGTCCAATTTATTTTTATTTTTTAATTTAATTTTTATTTTATATTGGGATATAGTTGATTTACAATGCTGTTAGTTTCAGGTGTATAGCAAAGTGATTCAGTTATACATACACATGTATCTATTCTTTTGCAGATTCTTTTCCCATATAGATTATTATAGAATATTGACTAGAATTCCTTGTGCTATATAGTAGGTCCTTATTATCTATTTTATATGTAGTAGTGTGTGTATGTTAATTCCAAACTCCTAATTTATCTCTCCTCCTCCACCTTTCCACTTTGGTAACTGTAAGTTTGTTTTTGAAGTCTGTGAGTCTATTTGTGTTTTGTAAATAAGTTCATTTGTATCATCATTTTAGATTCCACATATAAGTGATATCATATGATATTTGTCTTTCTCTGACTTACTTTATCTCCAAAATATACAAACAGCCCATTCAGCTCAATATAAAAAAAGACAAACAACCCAATCAAAAAATGGGCAGAAGATCTAAATAGACATTTCTCCAAAGAAGACATACAGATTGCCAAAAAGCACATGAAACATGCTCAACATGGTTAATTATTGGGGAAATTCAGATCAAAACTACAATGAGGTATTACCTCACATCAGTCAGGATGGCCATTATCAAAAAGTCTATAAACAATAAATTCTGGAGAAGGTTTTGAGAAACAGGAACCTTCCTACACTGTTGGTGGAAATGTAAGTGGTACAATCACTATGGAGAACAGTATGGAGATTCCTTAAAAACTAAAAGGAAAGCTACCATATGATCCAGGAATCCCACTCCTGGCATGTATCCAGAGAAAATCATAATTTAAAAAGGTACATGCACCTCAATGTTCATTGCAGCACTGTTTACAAGAGTCAAGACATGGAAGCAACCTAAATGTCCATTGACAGATGAATGGATAAAGAAGATGTATGTATATGTATGTGTGTGTGTGTGTATACACAATGGAATATTACTCAGCTATTAAAAAGAATGAAATAATGCCATTTGCAGCAACATGGATGGACCTAGAGATTATTTTTCCTTTTGTTTCACCTGTGCTTTTGTGTCATCTAAGAAACTGTCGTCCAATCTAAAATAATGAAGATTTATATCTATGTTTTCTTAGGAAAATTTCCTATTTGTAGCTTTTACATTTAGGTCTTTGATCAATTTTGAGGTAATTTTTGTGCATGGTATAAGGTAAATGTCCAACTTCAGTTTCTTGCATGTGTATATCTAATTGTCTCAATACCACTGCTTGAAAAGTCAATATGTCCATTGAATGGTCTTGGCACCCTTGTTGAAAAATCAGTTGGTCGTAAATGTAAGTTTATTTCTGGACTCTTAATTCTATGCAATGGTCTATATATCTATCCTATGCCAGTACCAGACTGTCTTAATTACTGTAGCTTTGTGTTAGTTTTGAAATGGGGAATGGGAGTCCTCCATATTTGTTCTTCTTTTTCAAGATTGTTTTGATTATTCTGAGTTCCTTGCATTTCCATACTGATTTAGGGTCAGCTTCTCAAATTCTGCAAAAAGGAAGCTGAGATTTTGATAAGGATTGCATTGAATATGTACATCATTGCTTGGTAATTTTATTCCTTCTTTATGTCCTTGAGTTTTGATTTATTTAATTTACTCTGCGCACTTAGGTTGCTGTTTAAGAACTATGGTTTGTATTCACAGCTAAGAATTCTAATCTTATGGGCATATTACAGGCAGCTTGACGCAGTCTGCTTGCTTGGTTATTTCTGCTTACACCCACCATCTTACACAAGAGTGCATTATTGGCTGAGGCTCCAGGTAACAGTTAAAAACTGTTTTAATCTTAGTTCATGGGTGGAGACCCCCACTCAACTACTTATTGGGAAACTCTTGCTATTGATATAGGGCATTGCCGTGCATGCCATTGACCATTTGGAATAAGAATTGAAGCCACCTCTGCCTGATTCTATTCCTAGAACTGAATAAGACCTTTGCACAAGTTATCATTTACTACTGATTTCACTGATCCATTCCTGGTTCATGGAGATGGTTATCTAATTTTTGATCATGAATGAATTATTAAATAATTTAATAAGTATTTTATCTATCATTATGCTGTGTTGGGGGTGATGACTTGTGAGCCTCCATATAAGTCCATCTTGACTGAATATCTCCTCCTAATATATGGATAAATAAAAACAGATATTTACAGAATAACAATTATAATTTTACATTTTGAAATTATATATGGTAACACATACACATATGTGAGTATGTTATCCAATTCCAGTCTGCTCTTTCCCTGCCCCTAACACATTCTTCACAATGTTTCTAAAGCAATCTTGTAAAAATTATACATTAGATAAATACTATTGGAATTAACCCAAGCTATCTGTACCATTTCCATAAACTCTAATACAGGACTCCCAAAGTTTTTTTCTAGTCAACGTGGAATACAACGTCTGGTGTTCCTCTTGAACACTAACTCTTCAACTTCGCAGTATGTCTAGACTGATAAACTGGCTTTAGTGAAGTTTTCATTTTTCAAACTGATCTCCTCTGCCAGCATAATCACCTTTTATTTCTCTGTTCATGGTGCATCCATTCCATAGTGCCCAAGTGTCCATTTTATGCTTCAATGTTACATTTCCAGCAACTAATTGCAGAGAAACTTAGATTTTCCAGAAATAATTGGAGCTACTACCTATATATTTATTTATCTGTGATATTAAGGGAATCTGAAGTGTTTGGCCTAACCATTAGACAAGGGGAATACCACATGCTTTCTTTTGCTTTCTGGTGCTGTGCATTTTACCTGTGCTCTGACTTGAAATCTCTTTTACTTGTAAGGCTTATTTTTCGATGGAGTCATTTTTAACAAGCACATTTTTTCTGCAATTATAACCTTTGCTTTCTTATAATTATAATAATTTGGCTTATGATTTAAAGTATTACAACACTAGCTCACATTGTGAGACTTCCTCTTATTGCACTTACTTTTCCATTGGTATGTTGTGCTTTTGCAACCATTGGCCACTTCCACAGTAGCTAAAAAATTTCAGTCTCTGGAAAAAATAAAATTGACTGCAGACTAATGTTGCTTTTCAATTACTTCAGTGTACAAAGCGCCAGATTCACTGCTCAGACAGTTTAATCAGATATTCACCCAATTACAAAGGAATCAGCAAAATCTTCCTTTATTATCAGTAGATAATATATTTCACCTGAAAAATTTTGGTAAACTCTTACTTCACAAGACCTTCTTTCTCATTAGTATCTGAAATTCAGAGGGCATTTTATTATCACTGAAAACTAGCATAGCCAAGAAGACTAAAATCAATTGAGAGATCAAGCCATAATACTTTGTATTGACCTGTTAATTCATTTACCATATTTTGCATCTATTACCATAACCAGTGGATTATTTGTTGAAACACATCAATAATTATATAATCATACAATATGAATTATAAATTATAATTCCAGGATGCTATGAATACTATAGTGTAATGGGGTTATAAATCCATTTTCAAGTGTTTTAGTTTAGGCTCTGATATTCTAAGGAGGTCAACATAAAGTTGACTTATGGCTCTGTTAAGACCTTCTAAACAGTTAAATTACTATGTGCTAACTTGGAAAATTATGGAATATTTACAGCACTTAAGCTAATGAGAAGATGATATTCAAATGATGCAACTGTGGACATAGTGCTCTTCTTCTTCTCTTACTTTTCATGTTAGTCACCTGCATTTACCTTATTTCTATTCATAACTGATCCAGTAATACTTTCTCCAACATATCAATTTTAAATTCTCTCTCCCTTCCTCCACTTAAGTTATTATTCTGTTTTCATATATTTTTTCCACCATCTCACAGTATGTGCCACAGTTCACCTGTTTGAATATCTGAATTTTATTGATACCTTAAATTCTCGTTATTCAAATTCTGAGCTCTTCTCAAAAAATAATTTCTCTGCATACAATGTAATTTTTACTTCTGCTATCCATGTCCTTTATTTTGGACTCAAGATTTAATTCTCCCATTATATTAATTCATACTTCAACTTTACTTTCATTTAAATTATATTGTTTCTCTTACAAAAAAAGGTTTACATAATTTATTAGTCATCTGTGTTTCTAGTTTTGTATATTTCCAGTTGAGAGCATGAACTCTAGAGCCATCTATGTTTAAATCATGGAGTCATTATTTACTGTTATTGTTGTTGTTGTTGTTTTTACCTGAACAAGTTACTCTGTGCTTCTTCAGTTCTAAAATGTGGATAATGAAGGTAGTATTTGTGCCAGGATCATAGAGGTGTTATGATGCTTAAGTGGGTTTATATTTATACAACATTTGAAAATACTTATGTTAAGTACTGCATAAGTACTATTACCAGCATTAATACTAATATTTTCTGTTTATTTATCTTTTTCATTTGTATATAGAAAATGTTGATCTAGTATGGATATTAACTTTTATTCTTTGATGTAATTAGTTTCATTCAGTGCATTGGCTTTTTGTTTTGTTATTAAATCTTTATTTCTGGTGTTAATCACCAAACAGAAATTACTTCTTTTTATTTAGTCAAACCTGTCATTTTCTGTCACATTTCCTTTATCAACTCTAGGTTTTGTGCTTTATTTCTGAAAGGTCTCATTCATCCCAATATTATAAAAATATTCTCTGATACTTCTCTAGTTCTTTGAGTGATTGCACTGCACATTTATGTCTTTAATCCAGCAATTTTCTTTTGCATTGTGTGAGTTAGGATTCTAAGTTAATGTTTTTTTGCTATGTGACTATTCAGTTTCCCTAACACTTAAACTGGCGATGCTTATATATTTTCTAGGTTTCTAGGTGCTTCTCATATGTGATACCTTCTGTTCCATTCTAACCAATATGCTTTGTCCTGTTATGAAAGTATATTTCTATTCCTAGTTGACTCAATGTTTTTATTAAGGTCTTGAATATTGATTAAAAGCTTTTTGATAATCTGTTGATATTATAATAATTTTGCTCACTTGATTTATTTCTGTCATTTAAAAAAAATGATGCTTTGACCACTGTTTCCCCATTTGTGAATTTCAAACAGTTCTCTGCAGTTCCACCTTGATCAGAGGTGAAGTTTCCTCTTTTCCTAATCCCATTCAACAATATATGTTAGAAAATCTCAGTTCCCCTCTTGTGTTTCTCCTTTACTCTCACACCACAACTATGCTCACATTTCTGACACCGGATGTGTGGTGTTCTTCCCAACACCAAGCAATTCTCTGTGACATCAGCTGGGTGTCCTACAATTTAACTCAATTCTGATGCTATGTACCTAGAGATAGTGTCAGATCCCACAGGTTAAGTGCTCAGTCTCACAAGACTGCCCCCACTTCAAATGCCAGTTGCAAGCAGTAAGTCCCCAGGTTACCCATAACTTCTGTCCAATTTGCTACACATTGTAGGTTCCCATGACCTCCTCAGTCTTGGATTTGGTTATTTGCTAGAATAGCTCACAGAATTCAGGGAAACATTTACTTACCTTTATCAGTTTAGTATATAATAGAGGATATCACAAAGGATACAGATGGACAGCCTAATGAAGAGACACAAAGGGGGAAGTCTGGGAGAATCCTGAATGCAGGAGCTTTTCTCCCCATGAAGTTGAGGTATGTCATCCTTCTGGTAAGAGGATGTGTTCACCAACCAGGAACCTTGCCAAACCCCATTATATTGGGGTTTTAATGGAGGTTCCATCATATAGATATGATCAGTCATTAACTCAGTTTCCAGCCTCTTTCCCTTCTCTGGACAATGGGGAGTAGGGCTGAAAATTCCAAGCTTCCAATCATGGCTTGGTCCTTCTGGTGACCAGCCCCCATCCAGGAGCCCACCAAGAGTCACCACATTAAAGCAAAGGACACTGCTATCACCCAGGAAATTCCAAGAGATTTAAGGACTCAGTATCAGGAACCAGGGTCAAAGACCAAATATTAGAACAAAAAATGCTCCCAGTGCTATTATCACTTAGGAAGTTATAAGGATTTTAGGAACTCTGTGCCAGGAACAGGGAATAGAACTACTATATGTATTTTCTATTACTTCACACCCATATGTTGTCCCTTGCTTACAAATATCCAGAACTACTTCTCATACACCTCTGAGTTAGTGAGGAATCCCTATTCAAGGACAATTTCATCTACAAAACCAAAGAATATTCTTTCCACTCTGCATCCTGATTTAGTCCCTAAAAATTTCCATCACAACTCTATCTTATTTCTCCCTGTCTCCCAGCCTAGTATTATCTAGTCAAATAGAGGAAACAAACTAGCTCTGCAAGCATTCATGAGAAAATCATCATTTGACCTTTAGATAATCTCTTCTCTTTTAATCTTTGTTTCTGCTTCAGTGTAGTCCTCTTCCTGCTTCAGTGTTGTCCAGGAGATGAAATAGTCTGTGACATACTGTTGATGGAGAGGAGGGTCAGAAAAATACACTGAAAACACACAGATTGATACTCTGAGATTTAATGCTTTCACAAAATGAATTACAGTACTGGATTTACTAATATTATGTTTCTTTTAAACATGGTAGATTGAACATACATATTCATATTAGTATTCTTTAAAGCACCATTAAAGTTGCAACAAAGGAATAAAGCAATATAAACACACAAAACAAAATAGATGAGGAGATAATGAAAGACATTAGAAATCAACAATTTGGAAACTAAAAAGAAAGTGAAGTAATGGCAACTTACCTTGATGACCAAAGAAAAGTGAAACCTAAGCCTGCAGAGGAAAGCCAACAAAAAGTGAGCCATTGTCCCCACAGAGTTCATAAATGGCTTAGGAATAGCCTGGTGTGGCTTTGGAAGGCAGGAACACAAGCCTACTTAGAATGTGGGGCTTCAAGGCAAGGTTGAAAACATGTGTGTATGTATTGGTGTGTGTGTGTGTGTGTCTGTGTGTTCCAAATGTTGAATCATTTTGCAAACATCATGATATTTTACCCATCTTCTTATCTTTTTAGAACAAAGAAATTCCCCTGTATAATCATACCACTATTATCAAACTGAACAAATTTGATATTGAGACAATAATACTACCTAATATAATAGTCCAAGTTCAGATTTCCTCAGTTGTCACTGTAATGTTCTTTTTGAATGTGTTTTCTGTTGTGGTCCAAGTGCAAATTGAAAAAAAAAATTCCAGACACAAGGCAGAATGCAAGGAAGATAGAGTTTATTAGTGAGAAGGGACGCTGCAAGAACAGTGGGCTGACTTCCTGGTAGCCAGGGAAAGTCGACTCTGAGCATGGGTTACTTGCCTGTTTTTATAGCCAGGGAACCTGCAGTTATCTGCTGACTTGGCACAGAAGATATACTTCTAGTGTGCTAAGTGGGAGGAAAATGGGGCAAATATCTTTCCTTATATGGGATGGGCAAGGGACATGGCATGCTGCTTGGGAAAGTTTTGGGACATTGTAATTGTTGCATTGTACAGAATGACCGGAGTCCTGTAACTTTGTTCTGGCAATATTGGCCCTTTGAGTCTGTTTTGTTCTTTGTCCTTGAAGCACACCACATTTTCATTTATTAAATCCAAGACACATTTGAGAATCATAATTTATATGTAGTTATCAAATCTCCTTAGTCTCCTTTAATGCAGAACAGTTAGCTTCTTTTATTTGTTTGGTTGAATTCTTTTGGTTGTTTTGAAGATTCTAAGCCATTGTATTACGAATGTTTTTCGAATCTGGAATTTTATGCTTGTTTCCTCAAATTCAGGTTAAACATTAGTGTCAAGAATACTATAGAAGTAATATTGTGTACATACTATGGCATCATATCAGGAAGCATAAAATATCAATTTATAGCTTACTAGTTGCTAGGGATACTGAATTTGATGACTTGCTATCCCCACATTTCACCATTGTGTAAAAGTACATTTTTCTCTTTGTAAGGTTTTGAATTGTTTCTTTTACACTCGTTCTTTATGTTATAAATTTGAAATACATTTAGGTTAATCTCTGTCTGGTATTTTAACCAATTTTATAGTTCCTTAAAATTATTTTTATTGACAATTTTATTACATAGAAATGCCATACAAATTTGAGGAAGACTTCTTTCCTTCACTATTCCTTCCATTCTGTTCCCACCTATCCTCCACAGAACACAGTTGTCGTTAGTTTCTGTTTTATTTTTCTTATGTTTTTTTGTTTTGTTTTGTATTTGTGTGGAGATGTACTTGCAAGGCAAATTCCTAATATAGACATGGCTGAGTCAAATATATATGCAAATGGCAATTTGTTAGATATTGCCAGATTCCCCTCCTTAGCTTTGTACCATTTTACACTTCCAGAAACAATGTGAGTCTTTATTTGACCAGAGTATCACTAGCAGAATGTATTGCCATACTTTTGGAAGTTTTGCGTCTTTTATTATGAGTGAAGTTGAGCAATTTTTATATTTGCAAATCCATTTGCATTTCTGTACATTTGAACTGTCTATTCATTTAATTTTCCTCTCTACATTTTTTATTGATTTTAAGATTTATTTATATATTAGAGAGGTTAGCCTTTCATCTATGATATATGTTGCAAATATATTCTCTTGGTCTATTGTCTGTGGCTTTGCTTTTGGTGCCTTTTGCCATTCTTGTAGTCCTGAAAAATAAATCTCACTTGATGTAACAGCTTTTGTTGCCAAAAGAAACACCACAAAACTTGGTGGCTGAAAATAACAACCATTTTATTACAGCTCATGAGTCTGTGAGTGGGTGGTTCTGCAGTCAGCTAGAAGGTTAGCTGGGTACTGGTAGGTCTAGGATGCACTTGCATATTTGGTAACTGGTGCTGGCTACCAGAACTGACCATCAGTTGGCACAATGGGGTGAATGTGCCATGTGTCTCTCATCATACAGTGGGCTAGCCTGGACTTTTTCATCCAGTGGTGGTTGCAAGAGTCCCCAAAATCCTCAAAGTGGGCAAACTCCAGTGCACAAGTTCTTTTAAAACTTCTACTTGCATTGTGTTTACTAATGTCCCATGGGCAAAAGTAAGTCATATGGCCAAGTTCACATTTAAGGGGAGTAGTCTCCACTTTTTGATAGAAGAGTGCCAAAGTCGCATCACAAAGAGGTGTGTATAGATGGATGAAAGGAGTATGTGGCCATTTTTGTAATATATCCCAGTTGTCATGTATTATTATTTTTTTACTGTAGTGTTGGATTCTGCTTGCCAAAAATTTATTAAGGATTTTTGTATTGACATCCATAAATGAGAACTGTAGTTTTCCTTTTTGGTGTTACCTATATTGATTTCAGTGTCAATGTTATATTGTACTTGCTTCACGTAAAGGACTTGGAAATTGTTTTTTCTCTGAGCTTTCAAAAATGAATTAGCATTAGCATTATCTAGTCTTTGAAGTTTTGTTGGCATTTCTATATGAACTTATCTGAATCTGGTGAATTTTTTTTTTTTTTTTTTTTTTTTTTTTTGCGGGGTAGGGCAGGTAGATGTTTTAAAACCTTCTCTAGTACCTCTATGGAAAATGAACTGTGAAAAATGTTATGTTCTACTGGGCTCAGTTTTGGTTAGTTGTATTTTCTTAAGAAAATGTCAACTTAATATAGGTTTTCAAATTTACTTGTAAAGAGTTATGCAAAATAGTCTTTTTGATTTCTAAAATTTCCCATAGTTCAATGATTATTCCCATTATCATTTCTCATTTTGCATATTTGTTATTTTTTTCCTTCTTTTTCTTGGGGATTTTAGCTATTAGTTTGTATAATTTATTTTTTAACAGAATTGCAGTTTGATTTCTGTATTAGTTTGACTGTTTTCTACCCCATTTATTTCTGCTTTTATTATTTAATTTTTACTGTTTACCATTATTTTATTTTTTATTTTATTTTTATTGTTTCCTTACTGTCTCCTTCTTTTGGTTTACCATTGTCTTTTGCTTTAACTTTTTGAGTTAATGACTAAAATTCATGGATTTTAATTTTCATTCTTACTGATATAAGCATTTAGGGCTTTTCTCTTGTTACATGTTAATTTTATCCCACAGGTTCTGATATCCTATACTTTTTAATGTCAATGCATTTTAATATTTGTAAATGAAGTTTGTATTTTTCCCTTTGCCCAAGAGTTCTTTAATAGAAACTATAAATTTCCAGTTCAAAGGCAATATTAAATTGGCGTTTGAATTTTTACTAATTTCTAGTTTTATTGCATTTTGGTTAAGAATAGTTTTTATATTATTGAAGCTTTTCTTTATGAACTAACGTGTGGTCATTTTTTGTGAATGTCCCACGTGTGCTTGAGAAGAAGGTATATTCTCTATTCCTGAAGCATAAATGTTGACACATAGCTATAATGTTTTCATTATTATGACATTTGGATCCTCTATATTCTTCTTATTTTTTGTTTACTTAACTTTCAATGAATGATGGGGACATGATCACCTTGGATTATTGATCACAATTCTCACTACCTATAATAGGATTAAGCATCCACACCATTTTTCTTGTAGCTATGCAGTACCTATAGTGCCTCCTACTGTGAGTAGAGTATGTTTCCCCATCTTAATGATATCTGGCATTGTCATGTGACTTGTTTTGGCCAGTGGAATGTTTATGGATGTGACATCAGCAGAGCCTTTAAACTTGTTTTCATGTTTTGGCTTGTGCTTTTGTACTCCTATGATCTGCCATGACAAGCATGCACTCCAGGTAGTTATTGTCAGTGTAGCCTAAGCTCCAAAATGAAGAATAATGGGGCAGATCTGAATCCAACCTGTAGTCTATAGCCAGGACAGGCTTAGTGGAGGTGTTACCCTGCAATGTTCTACAGTTGCTATTTTGAACATTTTAATAATTTTATCTTTGAACTTAATGTCCTGAAAGTGAAATCTGATGAGATTGTGGAGCATGTGCATGATCATAGGAAATACTGAAGGCAGCAGTGTGCATATGCCAGGGCTCAGGCCCACAGGCATGGCAGACAGTGTGCATACCAGGAAGTTGGCCTGACCTCTGGTGCAGGCATGATTTCAGCAATCTGAGGGAGCAGCTGGGCTAGGATCTGGACCCAGATTAGTGGTGGCAACAGCTGCAGCATCAGCAGAAGCAGCATTAGCAGCAACCATAGCTATGGGAGACAGGTGAAATTTTGCAAGGGGGCAACACTAACCTTTGCAGGGAGGCTGTCTTGCTGGTCCATTGAGGAGCTGGCTTCCATGGTATCTGCACAAATATTAACTCTCCAGCATGACTGCAGGGACAGAAACTGCCAGCTCTCATGCAATACATTTTGTCAGTAAATTATTACAAAATAAAAGCGTATACATGGATATTGCAATAAGGCATATCAGAGAGTTATTGGAATTAATCAATGAAAGTATAATCCCTGGTTTTGAAAATTACTGCAACATTGCAAAACAAATATCCACAGGTTTAGAAATTGAAATTAAATTGAAAGATTGTTGCATTAGATGGAAAGTACATTATGTTTATATGAAGCTTGGAATAAACCAAATATTAATGAAGAAGATAGTTTTAAATTATTCTTTCTTTGTAATTAAATACGGCAATAGAATGTATAAACAGATGGTTTGAATAATATAGAAACCATGAAGCCACTTTTGTTTTTATGTATGAACTCAAGAAGCTATAGGGAATCTCAGAGGAAACCATAAAATTCCATTCCATGAATTTACCTTTAACATTAAATTTAGACTTATGTGAAACTGGTTTGTATGTAGAGTTAAAGCTTTTTAGAAAAATATTTCTACAAAAATCATAAGCTTTAGCTACACTAAAATTTGTATTTTGAAAAATTTGGTCAGAAATCTGTCTTGTATTCACCTGTAAAAGAAGGAAACTTGACGCCTATCTTACAGCACTCACAAAAAATTAACTCAAAATGGATTAAAGCCTTAAATGTAAGACCTGAAAACATAAAACTCCTAGCAGAAAACATAGGGAAAAAAGCTCCCTGACAGAGGTCTTTATAATGATTTTTTTTGGAAATCACACCTAAAGCACAAGAAACAAAACACAAAATAAACAAGCAGACTACAACAAGCTAAACGGCTTCTGTACAACAAGAGAAACAACCAACAAAGTGAAAAGACAAACTATAGAATGAGAAAAAATATTTGCAAACCATATATCTGGTAAGGGGTTAATATCCAAAATATATAAAGAACTCATACAACTCAGTAGCAAAAACCCAAATAATCCAATTAAAAAATGGGCCAATGACCTGAATAGACATATTTTCCAAAGAAGATATATGAATGGCCAACAGGTACATGAAAAGGTACTCAACAACACTAGTCATTAGGGAAATGCAAATCAAAACCACAATGAGATATTACCTCATGCCTGTTAGAAAAACTGCCATTGAAAAAGACAAGAGATAACAAATGTTAGCACAGATGTGAAGAAAGGGAACCTTCCTTGTGCACTGTTGGTGGGATTCTAAATTGGCATAGCCACTATGGAAAACAGTATGGAGGTTCCTCAGAAAATTAGATATAGAACTACCATATGATCCAGCAATTCCACTTATGGGAATATATCCAAAGAAAATGAAAACACTAACTCAAAAAGATATCTGTATCTCCATGTTCATAGCAGCATTATTTACAATAGCGAAGACATGGAAACAACATAAGTGGCCATCAATGGATGAATAAATAAGGAAGTTGTGGTATATGTATGCAACAGAAATTTATTCAGCCATAAAGAAACAAGGAAATCCTACCATTTGCAACAACATAGATGAAGCTTGAAGGTATTATGCTAAGTGACATAAATCAGAGAAAGACAAATATTGTATGATCTCACTTAAATGTGGAATTTAATTTTAAAAAACTCATAGAAAAAGAGATCATATTTGTGGTTACCAGAGCCAGGTGTTGGGGAGAGGAGGAATTGAAGGAAGGTAGTCAAAAGGTACAAAATTCCAATTATAAGATAAATAATTACTAGGGGTGTAATGTACAACATGATAAGTATGGTTAACACTGCTGTATGATAGATAAGAAAATTAAGAAACTATATTCTGAGTTCTCATCACAAGAAGAAAAATTTCTTCTCCTTATATTGTATCTATATGAGATGATGGATGTTAACTAAACCAACTGTGGTCATCATTTCACAATATATATAAATCAAACCATGAAGCTGTACACCTTAAACTTATACAGTGATGTATATCAATTATTTCTTAATAAAATGGGAGAAAAAAGAAATCATGCTGATGTTTTTGCAGCCTATAAAATACCCTTAACAGCACCAGTAACAGCTGCAACAGCAGAAAGGTCCTTCTCAAAATAAAAATAATTCAAAATTTATTTGCAGTCTTGCATTTTGCCAAAATAATCTGACATTACTGCTAGTTATATCAGTTGAAATAAATTTTCTAAAAGTGCATTTTGATGATCTAATAAGTAAACTTGCAAAATGGTGAGCCAAAAATATTCTATGGTTAATAAAGATAACAAACTGGTAAAACCCTATTTTTTATTGTATTATATACAGTTGTGATACCAAAATGTTAATTTTTTGCAGTTGTAAGATTATAGTTACTCATGTATCACTATTAATTCTATTGTGTTTTATACATAGTAGTATATCTAAAGAAAAATGCTTTTCTTAAGAAAAAGCTTTATATTTTAGTAACTTTAATGGGACTTTTCCCTTGGATACTGAATAAGGGGTCTCTTTTTTTCATTTTGCACTGGACTGTACAAATCATGTACCTGGCCCTGCCTATACCTGTCAAACTAACCTACAACCTGAGGCAGAGTACCCTTAGCCAACGCAGACCCGTAAACAAGAAAAAAAAATGTAAAAATGACAAGAGATTGAAACTGCTCTATATGCAGTATTATCTCAGAAATTACTGACTTGATACAGGTGTTTTAAAGGTTTCTGTTGTGAGCATGGCCCCTTTCCTCTGGGCATTGCCTATAGTTTTTGCTCTGTGGAGGTTGTTGTTGTGTTTAACAGATTTTGGCCTGAATTATACTTACTCTGCTATCAGGACCATAACCACTGCTTTTTCATTGCCTAGGATACCTTTACCATCCCTTTATTGTTAGCTTTTCTGAATTACTTTGCTAAGTCGGTTTCTTACACAGAGTTGCATTTATTTTTGTGAATCAGTCTAAAAATGCTTTTAATAGGTGAGTTAAGCCAATTTATATTTACTGATTTGACTGATACATCTGATTTCAACTAAGTCATATTATTTTGTTATATGCGTATTATTTGTTTACTATGTTTTTTAATACTGTCTTGTTTCTTTCCTTTTTTTACTAGTTTTTTTGTATTTAAAACACTAATGCTGCTTTATAGAAGTAACCTGTACAAGTATATGTGTGTATGTGTGTGTGTGTGTGTATCAAGTTACATTCCAACCAACAGTGCAAGAGGGTTTCCTTTTCTCCACAGCCTCTCCAGTATTTATTGTTCCTAGATTTTTGGATGATGGCCATTCTGACTGGTGTGAGGTGATACCTCATTGTGGTTTTGATTTGCATTTCTGTAATGATTAGTGATGTTGAGCATCTTTTCATGTGTTTGTTGGCCATTTGTGTCTTCTTTGGAGAAATGTCTACTTAGATCTTCTGCCCATTTTTGGATGGGGTTGTTTTTTTTGTTTTTTTGTTTGTTTGTTTGTTTGTTTTTTGATATTAAGCTGCATGAGCTGCTTGTATATTTTGGAGATTAATCCTTTGTCAGTGGTTCTCTTGTAAATATTTTCTCCCAACAATTTTCAACTTATTTATGGTTTCCTTTTCTGTGCAAAAACTTTAATGTTTCATTAGGTCCCATTTGTTTATTTTTGTTTTTATTTCCATTACTCCAGGAGGTGGGTTAGAAAGGATCTTGCTGTCATTTATCACAGACTGTTCTGCCTATGTTTTTCTCTAAGAGTTTTATAGTCTCTGGCCTTACATTTAGTTCTTTATTCCATTTGGAGTTTATATTTGTGTATGGTCTTAGGGAGTGTTCTAATTTCATTCTTTTACATGTAGCTGTCCAGGTTCCCAACACCACTTATTGAAGAGGCTGTTTTTTCTCCATTGCATATCCTTGCCTCCTTTGTCATAGATTAGTTGACCATAGTTTATCTCTGGGCTTTCTATCCTGTTCCATTGATCTATATTTCTGGTTTTGTGCCAGTACCATACTGTCTTGATTACTGTAGCTTTGTAGTATAGTCTGAAGTCAGGGAGCCTGATTCCTCCAGCTCTGCTTTTCCTTCTCAAGATTGCTTTGGCTATTCGGGGTCTTTTGTGTTTCCATACAAAACTGTAAAAGTTTTTGTTCTAGTTCTGTGAAAAATGTCATTGGTAATTTGATAGGGTTTGCATTGAATGTGTGGATTGTTTTGGATATTATAGTCATTTTCACAATGTTGATTCTTTCAATCCAAGAACATGGTATATCTCTCCATCTGTATCATCTTTGATTTCTTTCATCAGTGTCTTATAGTTTTCTGAGTGTAGGTCTTGTGCCTCCTTATGTAGGGTTATTCCTAGATATTTTATTTTTTTTTGCTGCAGTGTATATGCTTATTCTTATCCCATGACACATTAAGATTACTGTAGCTTCATATCAGTTATTGAAATCAATTAATGAAGTCCTCCAATATTATTTTTGTTTTTCATAATTGTTTTAGCTATTCTGGCTTCTTTGCATTTTTATGCATAGTTTGAATAAAGTCATCAATTTCTACAAATCAACTGCTGGAATCATGTTTGATATTGCAATAAATCTGTAGATCAATATGGGGAGAATTGAGATTTTAACTATGTGGAATCTTGTGATCCATGGACATAATTTATCTTTCCATTAATTTTTTAAAAATTTGTCCCAGCAATATTATGTATGTAAGCATCAAACATATTTTGATAAATTAATATGTATGTCTTTTATGTGTTTGATGCTATTGCAACTGTTTGTTGTTTTAATTTCCAATTGTTCATTGAAATTTTACAGAAATACAGTCAATTTTTTGTGCACTTACTGTATACTGCAACCTTGCTAAATTCACTCTTTTGTTGATTTATTATTTTTTAGCAATGCAATCATGTTTTCTGTGAATATTTCATTTTCAATTGCTATATTTTTTGTTTCTTTTTTATTTCCTTATTGCACTGGCTGGCTCCTCCAATAGAATATTGAATATAAATAGTGAGAATGAACATTGTCATCTTTTTCCTGACCTTAGGGGGAAAGGATGTGTTGTTTCACCATTAAATGTGATGTTAGCTGAAGGTTTCTCATAGACATATTTTACCAGGTTGCGGAAACTTCCTTCTATTGAGCAGTCTTATTGAATTTTTTCAAATGTTTCTTGGCATTTAGTGAGTAGATATAATGGTATTTCCTGTTTATTTTGTTAATAAGATGAATTATAGCAACTGTTTTTTTAAATGCTAAATCAACCTTGTTTTCCTGATAAAATAAACCTCACTTATTCGTGTTGTATTATTTTATATATTTTTGGATATTCACATTTTGTTATGGTTTTTGTGTTTATCTACATGAAAGCCATTGGTCTATAGTTGTGCTTTCCTTGTAACGATTGTATCTGGTTTTGGTCTCTGGGTAATTCTGAAATCAAAAAAAAACAAAATTTGGGAAATGGCCTCCCCATCTTTATTTTCTAAAAGAATTTGTGTAGGATTGGATTTATTTTCTCCTTAAATACTTGACAGAATTGAACAGTGAACTTATCTGGACCTGGAATTTTCACTATGGGAAGTTTCTTAATTATAAATTCAATTTATTTAATAAATATAATGCTACTCATATTATATTATCTATTTATTCTGTCTCATTTCTGAGAATTTATCTTCTTTAAGGAATTTGTAGAGGTTATTGGAAAACACTGTCCCTAGTATTCCCTTATTAGGGGAATTCCCTATTAGCTGTAAGGTATGTAGTGATATCCCCTGTTTCATACTGATACGGAAAATTTGTGTCTTCCCTCTCTTTTTTTCTTGATTAGGCTAGTTTATTGACCTTTTCCAAGAACCATCTTTATGTGTCCTTTATTTTCTCTATATTTTTGTCTTAATTCTAATGATTTCTGCTAGTTGTTATTTTTTTTTCCTTCTTACTTTTGGTTTAATTTGCTCTTTGTTTCCTTGTTTCCTAAAATTGAAGCTTAGTTCACTCATTTGGGACTGTTCTTCATAAGCGTTTTATATTCTAACATAAGTATCTAAGCACTTCTTTAGCTGTATCCCACAATCTGACATGTATTTTGATTTTAATCTTGTTCAAAGATTTTCTTGCTTCCCTTGGAAGTTCTTTTTTTGATCCATGTGTTACTTAGAATTGTCTTTTATAAATTTATCAGTATGAGGGGGGTTCAGTTTTTTCTTTTTTTTTTTGAAAATGATTATTAATTGCCTTCCTTTTTGATTAGAGAATATAATTTTTTATGATTTAAATTCATTTAGACTTAATGAGACTTGTTTTATTGCCTAGCTTATGAGGTATTTTGGTGAATGCATCATGTGAATTTGGAGAGAGCTGAGCTCCATTCCAATTTTTGCTGAAATGACTGAGTGCTTTACATGGAGAATGAAGGAGTAGGGAGGTGGAATGAGCAGGGGTTCAAGTGGAATCAGGGAAGTGAAAAATTACAAAGCATTGTTCAGTGTAAGTGCAATTAGGCCATCTATGTCTGCTTAGCTAGCAATTATGAAATTTAGGATTCTATCCTCCCACAGAAAGAAGACAGAGACCACTTTTTTCCTAATGATTACATTTCAAAGGAATGAGAAAGATATTCCTGAGTTGTATGATATATAGATAGATAGATAGATAGATAGATAGATAGATAGATCTCAAAAAGACAGAGGAAGGATTTAGAATTGTAAACCCTTTTTAGTAAATGCTCTAAGAAAGGGAGGTCAGGGGCCTATGTCAGGTGTTCTCTAGAACAAAGAGCAAAATTTTTTGACAGCCCTGAATGTTTGTAAATTTGTATTCAAAAGGGTTCTGGATCATCCCAAGAACCCAGTCTTAGGTCAAGAATCTTAGTGCAGGAGTTTGGATGGAGTATTTTTGTGTTAGGGTTCTTTACAGTTCTCAATCATGTGTTCTATATCCTTACTGATTTTCTGTCTACTTGTTCTATCAATATGGAGAGGTGGGTTTTTACATTTCCATCCATAATTGTGAATTTGTTTATTTCTTTCCTCAATTCCTCATGTAATTTTAATCTATATTGCGATATATATATATACTTACATATATATATATACATACATATATATATATATATATATATACACATACATATATACATGTATATATATACATACATACATTTGGGATTGTTTGTGCCTCTTGATCAATTGATTCATTGATCTTTTTATCTTTATTCCTGGTGACATTCCATGTTCTGAAGAAAATTTCATATGCTGTTAATATAGCCATTCTATTTCTATTTGGAATATGAATATCCAGTTGTGCTGGCAACATTTCTTGAACAGACTCTTCTTTCCCTCATTGAATAGCCTTGTACCTTTGTCAAAAATCAATTGACCAGGATTTCAGAGAAGGTGACAAAATAGGAAGTGCCAGGAATTTATTTATAACTCCACCTTGGCAACAATTATACTGACAGAAACTGTCTGAAGTAACTATTATGTAACTCTGGAGTCTATCTGAACCCTTCCAGCTTTGGTGGGGAAGCATAGCTTGCAAATTACAGTTCATTATTCTCAATTTCAGCCTTTAGTACTCTAGAAACTACCCATCTCTCATCCTTCTAGCCACATGGCAGGCAACCATGCCCATATTTTGATATGGCTTACTTGATCTAGGGTGAACAATAAGAATATCATAAATATAACAGATACACTTAAAAATTAAGCTCAAATATGAGCATACAAGTACAACTGGATATCCACATAAATGAGAATGAAGTTAGACCCCTTCCTTATGCCAAATTCAAAAATTAGCTAAAAATGGATCATAGACCTAAATATAACAGCTTAAATTATTTAAAAAAAAAAACCTTAGAAGAAAATATAAGTGTATATCTTTGTGACCTTGGGTTAAACAAAATATTCTTAGGTATAATACCAAAAGCACAACTGAATTGTATTTGCTGGTTTCAATAAAATGTTTGGTAATCTGGGAAAAAAAGCACAATCAACAAAAGAAAAAATATAAAAAGAGTAAATTGAACTTCATAAAAATCAAAAGCCTTTGTGCTTCAAAGGACACTGTCAAGAAAGTGAAACGACAACCCACAGAATGGGAAAATATGTACATATTATGTATCTGATAAGAGACTTGTATCCAGAATATATAATGAACTCCTATAACTCAAATATAAAGTTATATCCCTATTTAGAAATTAGGAAAGGATTTGAACAGACATTTCTTTAAAGAAGACTTGTAAATGACAAACACATTAAAAAGATGCTCAACAGCATTAGTCATTAGGGAAACGCAAATCAAAATCACAGTGAGATGCCACTCACCCCTATTAGGATGGCTACTGTGAAAAAGAAAAGTATAGGTGAAATATGAAGAAACTGAAACTCTCATGCTCTGCTGGTAGGAATGTAGAATGATACAGCCACTGTACCATATGGTACAGTGTACCACTGTACAGTTTGGTGGCTTTTCAAAAGTTACACATTGAACTAAAATAGGACCCAGCAATGCCACTCCTAAGTATATATCCAAAATAATTAACAGCAGGGACTAGAATAGATATTCATGCACCAATGTTCATAGTAGCATTATTCACAATAGCCAAAAGTATAAACAACCTAGGTGACCTAAAAAACATGAATGGATAAAAAAAATGTGGTATATAAATACAATGAAAATTGTTAAGTCATGGAAGAGAATAAAATTTTAATACATACTACAATATGGATGGACCTTAACAACATTATGCTAAGTGAAATAAGGCAGACACCAAAGAATAAATATTGTATGGTTCTTATATGATATACCTAGAAGAGTCAAATTTATAGAGACAGAAAGTAGAATAGAGGATTTCAAGGGCTAAGGGAGGAGAAATGATATTTACACAGCACTGTGGTGTATTTAATGCCTCTGAAATATACAATTACATGTGGTTAAAATTGTATATATTATGTTGTATATATTTTACCACAATAAAAAAATCAATTGACCATCGACATATGCATTTATTTCTGGACTCTCAATTCCATTTCATTGATCTCTATGTCTACTGTTATGCTAATACCACACTGTATTGATTACTGTAACATTGTAGTAAGTTTTAAAATTGAGAACTGTGAGTCTTCTAACATTGTTATTCTTTATCAAGTTTGTTTTGACTATTCTGGGTCCATTGGACTTCCACTTGAATTTTAAGATCAGCTTGTCAAATTTCTGCAAAGAGGTCAGCTGGTATATACATATGGATTACATTAAATGTGTAGATCAATTTCTAGAGGATTGTCATTTTAACTACACTAAGTCTTGCAAACCATAAATGTGGGATATCTTGCCATTTACTTGTCTTCTTTAATTCTTTCTAAAATATTTTGTAGTTTTCAGAGTATACGTTTTGTAAGTATTCTGTTAAATTTATTGCTAAGTATTTTATTAATTTAGATACTATTTGAAATGAAATTGTTTTCTCAATTTCCTTGTCAGTTTGCTCATTGCTACGGTATAGAAATACAACTGATTTTTGCATATTAATCTTGTATCCTAAAAGTTCCCTGAACAAATTAATTGTTCTAATAATTTTGTAGTGGACTTTTTAGAATTTCTTACATAAAAGATCATACCATATGCAAATTGAGATAATTTTTGTTCTTTCTTTCTAGTATAAATAATCCCCCCCTATTTTTTTGCATTACTGCCCAGACTAACACCTCTAGTGCAATCTTGAATGGAAGTGGCAATAATGGACATCCTTGTCTTGTTCTTTATCTTAGGGGGAGAATGTTCATTCACCATTAAGTATAATGTCAGCTGTGGGATATTTGTTAATACTTTTATCAGATTGAGGGCATTACCTTCTTTGAATAGTTTGTTGAGTGTTTTTTTTTATCGTGAAGGGACATTGAATTTTGTCAAATGACTTTTCTGCATCTTTTGAGATGATCATGTGAGTTTTGTCCTATAGTCTATTGATATGATGTATTACAATTAATTGATTTTTCATGTGTTTGCTGAAACTTCCATTCCTGGCATAAGTTCCAATTCGTAGTGGTGTATAATTCTTGTTATATGCTGCTGAATTTAGTTTGTTGGCATTTTGTTGAGGATTTTTTCATTTATATGCATAAGAGATATTGCTGCTTTTTTTGTATGTATGTGAGTATATGATGTCTTTGTGTGGTTGTAGTATCAGGGTAATACTGGCATCAGAAAATGAGTTGGGAAATGTTCTACACTCTTCTAAATATTGGAAGTGTTTGTGAATAATTGATATGAATTTTTCCTTACATGTTTGGTAGAATTCACCAGGGAGGCCATTTGATTCTGGGATTTTTCTTTGTGAGCAGTTTTTAAATTACTTATTAAATCACTTTACTTGTTGAAAATCTATTCATATTTTCTTCTGAGTCAATTTTGATAGTTTATCTCCTTATAGTTTATCCCCTTATCTCCTTTGTTTATCTATTATCTAATTTATTAGCATATATTTTTATGATATTCCATATAATCTTTTTTATTACCATAATGTCAGTAGTAATGTCCCCTCTTCCTTTCCAGATTTTAGTAACTTGAGTCTTCTAACATTTTTTTTAGTTGAGCCCAGCTAAAAATTTCAAAATGGTTGAAATTTTCAAAGAAACAACTTTCAATTTTGTTTTTTGCTATTCTTTCTTTAATTTGCTGCCACTATAATCTTTACTATTTTCTTCCTTCTGCTTGCTTTTGGTTTAGTTTGCCCTACTATTTCAAGTTTCTTAAATTATAATTTTGAGTTATTGATTTCTGATATTTTTTCTTTTTTAATGTATGCATATACAGTTATACGTTTTCCTGTAAGCACTACCTTAGCTGTTTTCCATAAACTTTCATATATTCTTTCTTCCTTTTTATTTACCTCATGAAATTTTCTCTGTTCTGTGATCTGTTGCTTATATGGGAGTGTGTTGTTTAATTTCTACATATTTGTGACATTCCTAAATTTCTTTCTGTTATTAGTTTTCATTTCACTCTTGTGATAGGAGAACATACTTTGTGTCATTTCAATCCTTTTAGATTTACTGAGGCTTGTTCTATAGCCTAGTATTATATAGCTGGGAGAATGGTCCATGTATATTTGAGAAAAATTTGTATGTTATTGTGGTTGGGTGGAATGCTCTATAGATGTCTGTTAGATCTAGTTTGTGTATAGTGTGGTCCAAGTCTTCTATTTGTTTGTTTATATTATGCTTACTTTGTCTATCCTTTATTGAACCTCTAAAAATTATTACTGGAGTATCTATTTCTCCTTTCAATTCTGTCAGTTTTTACTTCACAGAATTTGAGGCTCTGTTGTTATGTGAATATATATTTATAATTTTTATATCATTCAGAAAAAACTTACACTTTTATCATTATAAAATGTCCCTCTTTATCTCTAGTAACATTTGTATCATAAGCTCTAGTTTGTCTGATTAAATATAGCCACTCAAGTTTTCTTATGGTTGCTGTTTACATAATATATATTTATCCAACTTTTTCACTTCAATTGATTTGTTACTTTGAATCTCAAATGTGTCTCTTGTAGACAGTATATAGATGGATTACTTTGTTAAAAAGTCCTGTCTAACCCTCTTGCACTGTTGGTGGGAATGTAAATTGATACAGCTGCTATGGAGAACAGGATGGAGGTTCCTTTAAAAAACTAAAATTTGAATTGCCATATGACCCAGCAATCCCACTGCTGGGCATATACCCAGAGAAAACCATGATTCAAAAAGACACATGCACCCCAATGTTCATTACAGCATTACATACAACAGCCAGGTCATAGAAGCATCCTAAGTGTCCATTGACAGATAAATGGATAAAGAAGATGTGGTACATATTTACAATGGAATATTACTCAGCCATAAAAAGGAACAAAATTTGGACATTTGTAGAGACATGGATGGACCTAGAGGCTGTCATACAGAGTGAAGTAAGTCAGAAAGAGAAAAACAAATATTGTATATTAACACATATGTGAGGAATCTAGAAAAATGGTACAGATCAACTGGCTTGCAAGGCAGAAATAGAGACACAGATGTAGAAAACAAACATATGGACACCAAGGAGGGAAAATGGGGGGTGCAGTGGGGAGGTTGGGGTGGGATGAATTGGGAGATTGGGATTGCCATATATACATTACTAATAAGAAAAATATCAAATTGTACATTTTAATATATGCCATTTGTTGTATGTCAATTATATCTCAATATAAGTCCTTAAAAAATCCTGTATAACAATCTTTACCTTTTGATTGGGTTGTTTAATGCATTCATATTTAATGTTATTGTTGATATGACTAGGTTTATGTCTGTCTTTTTACTTTTTGTTTCATATACGTCTCACATATATTTCTGTTCCTCTATACCGCTGTGGGAAGACATTCTGGAACCTTTTTGAAGCATTGAAAGTGTTGAAGTATGTGGGCCGAGCGATGGGATTCAGAATGTCCTGCTTGAGCAGTGGAGAAGCTGAGGGTGCGGGGCATGGAGACTAATATCACCCTGTTTGGTCCTGAAGGATGGCTGGTTAGCCAAAGATGGGTAAGATTCCTCAGAGGAGGAACAACCTAAGACAGGCACAGCCGCAGAGGGGCCAACAGGGGTGGTGCATAGAACCTTCCTTATATCACCGTGTTTGGCCCTGGAGGATGACTGGTTAGCCAGAGACGGGTAAGATTCCTCAAGGGAGGAACAACCTAAGACAGGCACAGTCGCAGAGGGGCCAACACGGGTGGGGCACAGACCCCTAATATCTGAGAGAGGTCTCCTGCCCCCAGGGCTGTTTTGCTCTCCACCCCCAGCTCAGATCCACACCTGCTCAACTCGGACCCAGGAAGTAAACAAAGATAATTGCCTCAGTCATGTGAGGCCTTTGATTGTTTATGAGTGTAACCTGAGAATGTAAGCCCACGAACTCAATAAAAGCAGCCTGGGATGAGTCAGCGGGGCTCTTGATCCTAGAGGTCTTGAGTCCCCTGGTCCCATCTTTCTCTTCAGTCTGTGTCTGTGTCTTCTTCAAGCTTGCGGCACCCGTCACTCACCTCGAGTCGCCGAGTTGATCCCGGCATACCGCCAATACTGGCTTATTTTGCACTAAATGAATGTTTCCTAGTGGAATAACTCCTTGCTTTAATAGTGTTTTATTATTTTTAATTTACTCCCTTAATAATTTCTCTAGGGTTTACCATATACATCTTATCAGAATCTATTTTAGCTTTGTACTGTTTAATCACAGTGAGATATAGAATCATTACATTAAATAGCTCTATAATTTCTACACACCTTTTGTGCTATCATTTTTTAACATAATATATATATAAATACATTATAAACCCTACAGTATATTGTTATATGTAATTTTTTTCAGTAAGTTCATTTTTTAAAATTAAGGTATAATTGACAACATCATATTAGTTTTAAGTGTACAAAGTAATGATTTGATATTTGTATATATTTCTAAATGATCACCACAATAATTCTTTACATAATTTTATATCTGTTAAAGAACCTTAGAAAAGAAAGGAAAGCAAATAAATGTTTATAGAGTTTGTTATATTTACCATATTATTTATCCTTTAAATTTCTTTTCATTTTTCCTGTAGATTTGCAATACCATGGGCTGTCATTTTGTTACTCCAATACAACATTACTCTCATCCACCTCCTTTGTACCACTGTTCTCAAATATATTACTTTCCTGTGTGTTAGAAACCCAACATACAATTAAAATCATATTTTACACAATGTTTCTTAAATCAGTTGAGAGCAGGAAGAATAAATATGCATTTACACAGTCTTTCATAATTGCATGATAACTTTTATTTGTGCTCTTTTTATTTCTGTGGATTTGAATTTTGATCTATGGTCACTTTCTCAACCTGAAGAACTTCTTTTGGCCATTTTTTATAGAGTGGGTCTATTAGCAATGAAATAGCTCAGTCTTTGTTATTCTGGAATGTCTTTATTTTGCATTCATTTTGAATGATATTTTTGCTGTAGATAAGGTTTTTGACACTGTTTTTTTTTTTCTGCCTCCTAGCACTTTGAATGCATCATTACACTGCTTTCTAGCTGTCATGGTTTCTGACGAGAAACTGGTTGCTAAACTTACTGGAGTTCTTTGTATGTGATGAGTTGTTTTTCTCTTGCTACATTCAAGATTTTCTCTTTCAGTATTTTTACTATAATGCATCTGGACATGGATCACTTTTTGGAGTTTGTTGAGTTTCTTGGATGTGTAGATTAACATTATTCACCAAATTAAGGGAGTTTACAGACATTACTTGGTTAAAGATATTTTACTGCTCCTTTGTTTTTATCCTGTTCTTCTTGTACTCCCATTATGTGCATATTTGTATGTTTACGGATGTTGCATATTTCTCTGAGATTCTTACATTTTCTTTCTTGTCTCTGTTTTTTAGATTGTATAATATCTATTAATTTATCTTCAAGTTCTCTGATTCATTTTTCTTACAGGTAAAATCTACTGTTGAAATTCTCTAGTGAATTCTTAATTTCACTAATTATATATTTTAATATCAGCATGTTCATCTGGTTCTTTTGCTTTAATTCCTAATTATTTATATATACTATTTGATGAAGGATTTGCAGTATACATTTCTTTACTATTTTATGCATGATTTTCTATCTCATAAATTTTTTATTAAAAATTGTTTACATTTGTTGAGACGTTTTATGGCCTAACATAATATTGCACATGCATTTGAAAAGAATATGTATATTCCCCTCATTGGGTGGAAGGTCCTACAGATGTGAGGTAAGAACTACACAAACACACACTAGAGACAGAAAAAGCATTTGAGGAAACTCAATGCCCCTTCATAATAGAAATACTAAAAATAAGTAAATAAATAAATAAATAAATAAAAGAATGAATGAATACATAAAATGAATAAAATATAGGAAAGCAAGGGAAATTCCTCAACCTGATAAAAGTCATGTGTGAAAACCCCACAGTTAGCATCAAAGAGGAAATTTAAAAACAATTCCATTAATGATTGCATCAAAAAGAATAAAATTTTTTGGAATAAATTTCACAGAATGAGTGCAAGAAAAGTATATGGTGCACTGAAAACTATAAAACATCATTAAAAAATTAAAGATGATTTAAATAAATGGAAAAACATTCTAGATTGGAAGACATTATTATTAAGATGGTAATACCTCACAAATGTACTTACAGATTTAACATAATCTTTGTTATAATCCCAGCTGTCCCCATTTGAAGAAATTTTCAAGCTGATTTATTCATATGGAAAGCCAAAGCACCAGAATATCAAAAACTATCTTGGTAATGAAGAAGAATGTTGGAAGATTCACACTTTCTGATTTCAATATTTCCTGCAAAGCTACAGTGATAAAGACAATGTGGGAATCATATGAGTGTTCATAAAATTCAATTGTGAGTCTAAAAATATATCCTGCCTTTTATGTTCAACTGGTTTTTGACAAGGGTGTCAAGAGGATTCATTGGTGTATTAATAGTCCTCAACAATGGTGCTGCACCAATTGGATTTCCACAAGTAAAAGAATGAAGTTGAAACTCTTCCTGATACCATATGCAAATATAAATCCAAATGGATCAAAGACCAAAATGTAAAAGCTCATATATATATATAGAAATATATATATATACATATATTTATATTAACTTTAGAACACATAATAGTAAATCCTTGTGACCTTAGGTAAGACAATACCTACTTAGTTTGACACCAAAGCAAAACAAAGGGGGATAAAAATGGATAAATGGAACTTCAAGAAAATTTTATAAACTTTATGGTGCAAATGATATCATCAGTGAAGTGATAACCAACGAATGGGAGAAAAAAAAATATATATAATGTATCTTACAATGAAAGGGTATCCAAAGTATACAAAGAATAGGAATAAATGGCTCATGCAACTCAATATCAAAAAAACAAACATAATTCAAAAATATACACACACCCTAATGTTCATTGCAGCACTATTTACTTAATAGCCAGGACATGGAACCAACCTAAATATTCATCAACAGAGGAGTGGATAAAGAAACTGTGGTACATATATACAGTGGAATATTATTCAGCCATAAAAAGAGAATAAAATAATGCCATTTGCTGCAACACAGATGGATCTAAAGATTGTCATACTGAGTGAAGTGTCAGACACAGAGAGACAAATGTTATATGATACCACTTAAATATGGAATCAAAAAAAAAAGGGTACAAATGAACTTACAAAACAGAAGCAGAGTCACAGATGTAGAAAACAAACTTATGGTTACCAGGGGATAAATGGGGGTGATAAATTGGGAGATTGGGATTGACATATGCACACTACTATATATAAAATTGATAACTAATAAAGACCTACAGTATAGCACAGGGAACTCTACTCAATACTCTGTAATGGCCTATATGGGAAAAGGATCTAAAAAAAGAGTGGATATACGTATATGTATAATTGATTCCCTTTGCTGTACACCTGAAATTAACACAACATTGTAAATCAACTATATTCCAATAATTTTTTTTAAAAAAGCAACAAAAAAGAAGGGGGGGGGGAGACCTAAAAAATATTTTTCTGAAGAAATAGGCACACAAAAAAATGCTCAACATCACTAATTATTAGAGAAATGTAAATCAAAACCACAATGAGATATCGCCTTACTCTGGTCAAAATGGCTATCATCAAAAAGTCTATAAATGATAAATTCTGGAGAGGATGTGTAGAAAAGGGAAACTTCACACACTGTCTGTGAGAATGCAAATTGGTGCAGTCACTATGGAAAACAGCATGGAAGTTCCTTGAAAAACTAAAAATAAAGCTACCATATGACCCAGCAATCCCACTCTTGGGTATATATCTGGAAAAAAAGAAAACTCTACTTTGAAAATATATATGCACCCCATATTCATAGAAGTACTATTAACAATAGCCAAGAGATGGAAGCAACCCAAGTATCCAAGTGCCCATCAACAGAAGATTAGCTTAAGAGGATGTGTGGTATGTGTGTGTGTGCATGTGTGTGTATGGAATATTTATTTATAAATGGAATATTAGCCATAGAAAAGAATTATTGTCATTTGCAGCAACATAGATGGACCTAGAGAATATTAAGCTTAGCGAAATGTTAGACAGAGAAAGACAAATACTATATGATATGACTTATATGTGGAATCTAAAAATAAAACTGAATTTACATACAAAACAGAAACAGACTCACAGACAGAGAAAACAAAGTTATGGTTGCTAAAGGGGGGAGGCAAGTTAAGAGTATGGGATTAACAGATACAAACTGCTAAACACAAACTAGATAAGAACAAAGATTTACTGCATAGCTCAGAGGATTATACCCACTATCTTGTAATAACCTATAATGGAATATAATCTAAAAAAAAGGATAAATCATTATGCTATACACCTGAAACTAACAAAATATTGTAAATCAACTACACTTTAATAAAAATAAATTTTAAGAAATAAAATAAAATTAGGATACTTGAAAACAAGGACAGGAATAAATGTAACAGAAGAAATGAAAGTCTTAGACAATGAAAACTACAAACAATGTTGAAAGAAATTGAAGAATACATAAGCAAATTAAAAGATATCCCATTTTATATACTGGAAGACCTAATGCTATTAATATGGCAGTGATCCCCAATTTTATCTACAGAATCTTTACAATCCTTGTAAACACTCAACCTATTGTATTAGCAGGAATTTAGAAACTAACCTTAAAATTTATACAAAAACACAAGGTACCGAGATTAGCCAAAACGATCTCTAAAAAAGAACATATCTGGAGAACTTACATTTCCCTGTCTTAAGACATACTGCAGTACTACAGTAATCAATCCATGAATGGTACTGGCACAGGGATGACATACAAATCATTGTAATAGAATGGACAGTCCAGAAGTAAAACATCACATTAATGGTCAATTGATTTTCCACAAGTGTTCCAAGACAATTCAATGGGGAAAATGATAGTCTTTTCAACAAATGGCACTGGGACAACTGGCTATCTACTTGCAAAAGAATAATCTACCTCACATCACATACAAAAATTAATTCAAAATGGATCATAGATCCTAATCTAAGAGCTAAAACTATAAAACTATTAGAAGAAAACAGTAGTAACCTTGGGTTAGGCAATGCTTTCTTAGATATGACACTGAAAGCATAACTGACAAATAAAAATTAGATAAATTGCATGTCATCAAAATTAAAAACATTCATGATAAAAAAGGACACCATAAGAAAGTAAAAACAATCAACACCATGAGAAAATATTTTCAAATGACATCTGACAAGGGAATTATTAAGAATATATAAACCCTTGGTTTACAGGCTCTTTAGTGGGGCTAATGGCAGACTCTGGGAGGGCTCACGCCAATGAGCACTTCCCAGAACCCCTGCCCCCAGTGCCCCTGTCTCCTCAGTGAGCCACAGCCACCCCCCACCTCTGCTGACACCCCTCCAACACCAGCAGACTGTGGACTGTTGAATATGGGGTTGGAGCCTCATATTCCTATCCCAGTGCTGTGCACAGAGCAGGCAATTAGTAAGTGTTTGACAAATTAGTGAGAGAATAAAAGAATATATGATGGGACTTCCTGGGTGGTGCAGTGGTTAAGAATGTGTCTGCCAATTCAGGGGACAGGGGTTTGAGCCCTGCTCTGGGAAGATTCCACATGCCACAGAGCAACTAAGCCTGTGTGCCACAACTATTGAAGCCCACGTGCCTAGAGCCTGTGCTCCACAACAAGAGAAGCCACTACAATGAGGAGCCCATGCACTACAATGAAGAGTAGCCCCCTGGACTTCCTAGGTGGTGCAGTGAGTAAGAATCGCCTGCCAATGCAGGGGACATGGGTTTGATCCCTGTCCCAGGAAGATACCACATGCCGCGGAGCAACTAACCCTGTGCGCCACAACTATTGAGCCTGTGCTCTAGATCCTGTGAGCCACAACTATTGAGCCCATGTGCCACAACTACTGAAGGCCACGCACCTGGAGCCCATGCTCTGCAACAAAAGAGGCCACCACAATGAGAAGCCCATGCACCACAAGTAAGAGTAGCCCCTGCTCGCCACAACTAGAGAAAGCCTGTGTGCAGCAACAAAGACCCAACACAGCCAATAAAATAAATAAATAAATACATTTATTAAAAAAAAGAATACACAAATGAGTCACCTTGTACAAATCATATGCATTTGACTTTGAGTTTCTTCACCTTCAATAAAGAATTATTGTCAAAAAAAAAGAATATATAAACTCTTACAACTCAACAATAAAAAGACAACCCATTTAAAATACGGTAAAGGATTTTAATATACATTTCACTGAAGAAGTTGGATATATGGACAAAAAACATGTGAAAAGATCCTCAGTATACTTACTCATTATGGAAATGCCAATAAATACCACTTCACACTTAATAGGATGGTTTTAATCAAAAAGATAAGTTTTAGTAATGACATAGAAATTAGAACCATCATATATTCATTTCTGGTAAGAATATAAAATGGTGCAGCTGCTTTGGAAAAAGTTTATCAGTTCCTCAAATATGGTAACACATTCAGGCATATTTTGTAGATATTATGGGTTCAGTTCCAGACCACCACAGTAATGTGAATATTGCAATAAAACAAGTCATACAACTTTTTTGGTTTCCCAGTGCATACAAAAACATATTTTAAACTAGACTGTAGTATATTAAATGTGCAATAACATTATGTATAAAAATACATACAATGTACATGCCTTAATTAAAAATACTTTATTACTAAAAAATGCTAACCATCATCTGGGCCTTCAGAGACTTGTAATCTTTTTGTGGGTGGAGAGTTTTGCCTCGATGTTGACTGCTGCTGAATGATCATGGTGGTGGTGGTTGAAGGCTGCGGTAGCTGTGAAAATATCTTAAAATAAAACAACGATAAAGTTTGCTGCATCAACTGACTCTTCCTTTCATGGACTATTTCTCTGTAGTATGGAAAGGGGTTTGATTGCATTTTATTCATAGTAAAACTTCCCTCAAAATTGGAGTCAATCCTCTCAAAACCTGCTGCTGCTTTATCAACTAAGTTTATGTAATATTCTAAGGCCTTTATTGGTCTTTTAACAATCTTCACAGCATCTTTACCATCTTGATATTCCATCTTAAGAAACCACTTTCTCTGCTTATCTATAAGAAGCAACTCCTTATACATCAAAATCTTACCACGTGATGGAAGCGATTCAGTCACATCTTCAGACTCCACTTAGAAGTTCTCTTGCTATTTCCACCACATTTGAAGTTATTTCCTCCACTGAATTCTTGAACCCCTCCAAGTCATCCATGAGGATTGGAATCAACTTCTTCCAAATTCCTGTGAATGTCAATATTTTAACCTCTTTCCATGAATCACAAATATTCTTAATGGCATCTAGAATGGTGACTCCTTTCCAGAAGGTTTTCAATTGACTTTGTGCAGATCCATTAAGGGAATCACTAGCTATAGCAGCTATAGATTCACAAAACGTATTTCTTAAATAATAAGACTTGAAAGTCTAAATTACTCCTTGATCCATGGCTGCAGAACAAATGTGTTAGCAAGCGTGAAAGCAACATTAATCTCATTGTCCATTTCCATTAGGGCTCTTGGGTAACCAGGTGCATTGTCAATGAGCAATAATATTTTGAAAGGCATCTTTTTTCGTGAGCAGTAGATCTCAACAGTGGGCTTAAAATATTCAGCAAACTGTGTTGTAAATAGATGTGCTGTCATCCAGGCTTTGTTTCCAATTTATAGAGCACATGTAGAGTAGACTTAGCATAATTCTTTAGGGCCCTAGAATTTTCAAAATGGTAAATGAACATTGGCTTCAACTTAAACTCAGCAGCTGCATTTGCCCCTAACAAGAGATTCAGCCTGTACTTTGAAGATTTGAAGCCAGGTATAGACTTTCCTCTAGCTATGAAAGTCCTAGGTGGCATCTCCTTCCAATAGAAGGATGTTTCATTTACATTGAGAATCTATTGATTTTGAAATTGTTGTGTCTCAGGGAATAGGGAGTCCCAAGGAGAGGGAGAGAGATGGGGAAACAGCCGATCAGTGTAGCAGTCAGAACACACACATTTAGTGATTAATTTTGCCACCTTTTTATGGGAGCAGTTAGTGATACCCCAAAACAATTACAATGGTAACATCAGAGACCACTGATCACAGATCACCATAACAAATCAAATAGTAATGAAAAAGTTTGAAATATTGTGAGAATTACCAAAATGTGACACAGTGACACAAAGTGAGCAAATGTTGTTAGCAAAATGACACTGGTAGACTCAAAGGAACTGATAGACTCAATAAACTCTGCTCAATGCAGAGTTGCCACAAAGCTTCAATTTGTTAAAAACTCAATATTGGCAAAGCACAATAAAACAAGGTATGCCTGTAGTTGCCATGTGACCCCACAATTCCTCTCCTAGGAATTTCAAGAGAATTGAAAACCTATTTCCACACAAATATTTGTACATGGACATTTGTAGCATCATTATTCATAATAGGAAAAATATAGAAATGACCCAAATATTTTTAAACTGTTGACTAGATAAACAAAATGAAGTATATTGATACAATGGAATATTATTCAACTGTAAAAGATAATGAAGTACTAGTATTTGCAGCAACATGAATGAACATTGAACATGTAATGCTGAGTGAAAGAAACCAGACATATATTGTATAATTCCTTTTAAATAAAATGTGCAGATAGGAAAATTCATAGAGCCAGAATATAGATTAGTTCTTTCCAGGGGCTTGTTGTGTAGGTGGCATGTGTTGAGTGACTACTAATGACTATGGGTTTCTTTTTGGGGTGATGAAAATATCCTGAAATTATATAGTGGTAGTGGTTTTACAATTCTGTAAACAAATGAAAATTCACCGATTGTACACTTCAAAAGTATGATTCAATGGTTTATTAATTAAGTATCAATAAAGCTTAAAAAAACCCTGTTGAAGGGAGAATGCATTCTAAGAAAGTATAACTCAACAAGTAATAACCCCTTCCTCTGGTACATGAAGAGTTACATTTCCTAGTGCCAGGATCCTACAAATATTTATAATGTTGATTCTTGCATAGGCTTTTTGGGGGTAGAAGAATCTTGAGCTCCTATCTTTGATCATTGCTTCCAAAAGAAATGACAGGATTTTTCAAGGGCATTAAACCATCAACTGACCTTAACTCCTTCAGGTCTTAGCACCTTGAGTGGATCTAGCTCTGATCACACAACCGAGTTCCAAGAATGCTTACATGCATACTTAAAAATAGAATAGCAATCTGATGTCTTTGAGCAAGAAGAGAGGTACAGGGTAAACTTTTGGCCAGAGGTTGCAGAAACATATGCTATATATGAGGAACCAGTACAAAGAAGCATTTGAGGATATAGGGGTAAAGAGAGAGAGGGAGAAAGAAACAAATGACAAGTGAATAAAGTAAGAATTTCAGAGTGATAAGTGCTATCAAAGAAATAAAAGAAGGACATGTGATAAGAAGTAATGAATTTGGTATGCAACTTGGGTTTGTGTGATTAAGGAAAACCTATCTTAGCAAGTACTTTTTGAACTAAGATTAAGATAGAAGGAAGCAGTCATTTGCAACTTTCAGAAAAGAGCATTCTTAACAGAGGAGCAACAATTTAAAACTCCTTGAGCAGGAAGCAGCTTGCAGAAGAGTGACGAGGACCATGGACAATGACGCTACTGCCAAGTGAAAAATGCTATGAGAAGATGTTTAAAGATAATAGGTAAAGCAGGCTGTTGCTGGCCATTAGAAGAGTTTGTATTTTACTCTGCTTGCAAGGGGAAATGATTGTATGATTTTAAGTATAAAAGTGTCATGATGTGATTTGTGTTTGTTAAAAAGCCAGAAACATATTGAGTCACTGCCAATCTTTTCTAACCCGGATGTTTTATGTGACAATGGAATATTTGAACTTCAATGAAGAGAGGAGTTATAAACTCAAATTAATGTCAATGATACAATTTAATGCTTTATTCTGCCTCAACAGAGAAAATTTGTTTCTATAAGTGCTTATTACACTGAGATTTGGAGGTCAAAATTCAATTTCATCAGTAATTTTTAGTTTTGAAGATAGATATATGTTTAAATGCTTATGATTGTGTATTTGAGATGATGGTGCTTCATATACCTGCTAGTGTCTATTTTACTATAACTTCGACCTGATTACTCTTAGAACACACGCAAACTATGATAACTACAGTGTAAATGGATATCCACTTTATACTGTTTTAGAAAATGATGGGAAGACAATATGAGGAAATTGAATTTAGGCAGGTTTGAAACAATCTTATTTGACATGGTCAGATGCCAGGGATTCCTGGCTTCAAATTTTGATTCAACTCAGCCTACTGTAGTTGCCAAAAATGTGCAGGACTAACTTGTACTAGCTCTCAAGCAGGTAGGTGATATAGAGATAATTATTCTCTGGGCAACATCACACCAGCAAATTATTGACAAGTAAACTATGACTGTGTGGTTCTCAGAACAGTTTAGGATGTCTATAGGGGTATAAAAGTACCCTTCCCCAATCCTAGAAATGCCTGGATTGAGTTTCTCAAAGGACCTGATGAATCTTGATATTACACAGATGTTATTATCAGCAGTGGATACCTTCATGGGGACTTGAATACAAAGGGATAGTTCCCCTACAAAGGGGGAGAGTATTCCTGGGTCTCTTGTTTTATACAGCCATCATCATGCAGCTATCTTTTTGTTTCTTTTACTTACATTAAAGAGATTTGTATCCTTTGTCAGTGACTCTGGGTACCATCAACACTATTTCTATCACATACCATCTGTCAGTAACAAATAGCACCTTGTTCAATATCTGAGTCCCTCTCATTGCAAAACAGAAAGCCTTGTTTACATAAGGTTTATTTATTGGATTCAATTTGCTAATATTTTGTTGAGGATTTTTTTTCAAATTTTATTTATTTATTTATTATTTTTTTTGGGGTACACCATGTTCAATCATCTGTTTTTATACACATATCCCCATATTCCCTCCCTCCCTCAACTTCCCCCCCACCCTCCCCATCCCAGTCCTCTAAGGCATCTTCCATCCTTGAGTTGAACTCCCTTTGTTATACAACAACTTCCCACTGGCTATCTATTTTACAGTTGGTAGTATATACATGTCTGTGCTACTCTCTCACTTTGTCTCAGCTTCCCCTTCATCCCCCACCCACCCCAAACCTCAAGCTCTCCAGTCCATTCTCTGCATCTGCGTCCTTGTTCTTGTCACTGAGTTCATCAGCACCATTTTTAGATTCCGTATATATGAGTTAGCATACAATATTTGTCTTTCTCTTTCTGACTTACTTCACTCTGTATAACAGACTCTAGGTCTATCCACCTCATTACATATAGCACCATCTCATCCCTTGAGGATTTTTGCATGTAAGTTTATCAGTGATATTGGCCTGTAATTTTCTTTTTTTGTTGTCTCTTTGCCTGCTCTTGGTATCAGGGTGATAATAGCCTCATAGAATGAGTTTGGAAGTTTTCCTTCCCCTGCAGTTTTTTGGAAAAGTTTCAGAAGGATAGGTGTAGTTCTTCCCTAAGTGTTTGATAGAATTTGCCTGTGAAACCATCTGGTCCTGGAATTCTGTTTGTTGGAAGTTTTTAAATCACAGTTTCAATTTCAGTACTTGTGATTGGTCTGTTCATAGTTTCTATTTCTTCCTGGTTCAGGAAGAAATTTCTTGGGAAATTGTACCTTCCTAAGAATTTGTCCATTTCTTCCAGGTTGTCCATTTTATTGGTATACAGTTTTTTGTAGTAGTCTCTTATGATCCTTTGTATTTCTGTGTTGTCAAGTGTAACTTATTTGAGCCCTTTCCCTTTTTCTCTTTATGAGACTGGTTAAAGGTTTATCAATCTTGTTTATCTTTTCAAAGAATCAGCTTTTAGTTTCATTTATCTTTTCTATAATTTTCTTTGTCTCCATTCCATTTATTTCTGCTCTGATGTTTATAATTTCTTTCCTTCTAATTTTGTGTTTTGTTTGTTCTTTCTCTAGTTGCTTTAGGTGTGAGGTTAGGTAGTTTCTTTGAGATTTTTCTTGTTTCCTGAGATAATCTTATAACACTATAAGCTTCCCTCTTAGAACTGCTTTTGCTGTATCTCATAGGTTTTGGATCACCATGTTTTACTTTTCATTTGTCTCTAGGTATTTTCTGATTTCCTCTTTGATTTCTTCAGTGTTCCATTCGTTGTTTAGTAGTATATTGTTTAACCTCCTTGTGTTTTTGTTTTTACATTTCTTTCCTTGTAGTTGATTTCTAATTTTATAGTATTGTGGATGGAAACGATGCTTGATATGATTTCAGTTTTCTTAAATTTACTAAGGCTTGCTTTGTGGCCCAGCATGTGGTCAATCCTGGAGAATGTTCCATGTACAGTTGAGAAGAATGTGTATTCTGCTGCTTTCAGATGGAATGCTCTATAAATAGCAATTAAGTCCATCTGGTCTAATATGTCAGTTAAGGCCTGTGTTACCATATTGATTTTCTGTCTGAATGATCTGTCCATTGATGTAAGTGGGATGTTAAAGTCCCCCACTATCATTTTGTTGCTGTCAATTTCTCCTTGTATATCTGTTAACATCTGCCTTATATTTTGAGTTGCTCCTATGTTGGGTGCATATGTATTTACAACTGTTATATCTTCTTGTTGGATTGATCACTTTATCATTAGGTAGTGTCTTGTAACAGTCTTTATTTTAAGTCTATTTTGTCTGATATGTGTATTGCTACTCCAGCTTTCTTTTGATTCCCTTTTGCATGGAATACCTTTTTCCATCCCCTCACTTTCAGTCTGTATGTGTCCCTAGACCTGAGGTGAGTGTCTTGTAGACAGTACATATATGGCTATTGTTTTTGTATCCATTCAGCCAATCTATGTCATTTGTTTTAAATAGGCATGAGCTATCACTTAAAATATGCTCTAAGTTCATTCCTGAATACCTATAAGTAAGAAAAATATTGTCTTCTTGTTTTCCATTGGCAGAACACTGGATATTTATACATACATGTTATAATTTTATAATAAAATATATAGAACCAGATAAAAGTATACTTTGTATACCTGTGCTTATTACTTGCTTGAAGACCATTAATATTTGAGGCTAAGGACAAGTATATCAGGTTTAAAAATTCCCTAAGCACTTGTCAGTTTCAAAATATCCTACAGCAGAAGACACTGCATACATTTACTTTTCTCCATTTTAGTCTTCAAGCACTTGGTGATAGCTGCTGGCTTTGAGAAATGACCAGGTTGATCTGAGCTAAAGGCTGCAAGGAAGGGAGTTAGGTAACAGGTATGGATCATAGTTATGCCTCCTATCCTATGTGCTATTATTACATTATGATTAACACCTCTTGAATTCTGGAGACTTATGACTGGCCTGGCCAATAGATCATGATGGAAAGTTATGCTATTTGACTTCCAAGATGAGTTCATAAAAACATTATAGCTCCTATATGGAACAATCTCTCTCTCTCTCTCTCTCTCTCTCTCTCTCTCTTTCTCAATATTTGCTTTGGAGGCCCATGTGGAGAGGCCAGGTTTGCTTGTTCCAACCAACAGCCCTAGATAATATTTCAACCAACAGCCAGCATCTACCACCAGACATGTAATTGAGTGACCCTTCAGAATATTCCAAGCCCTGGACATCAAGTCAACCCAACTGGATGCCAAGTGCAGTACAGATATCTTTTCCATCAATCACAGCCCAAATTATAGATCTGTGAACAAAATAAATGCTGCCATTGTTCTAAGACACTAAGTTTAGGGGTAAATTTTTTACAGAACCATAGTAACTAGAACAACTCTAGAATTGTATATCCAACTGTGTACTTGCCAAATGTAATTTTAATATGATAAAAGCCAACTCCTTCTTATCTTTCCTTCATACCAGTTCCTCCATCCTTATCACAGCAGACAGCTACTCTGCTCTTCCAGTTTCTCAAACCATAAGCCAGAAACATCTTTGATTCCTCTCTCCACATCTGATATCTAATATGTCATTTTTTGCCTCTACCTTCACACTATATCCTAAATATGATTATTTTCTTCACATCTACCTCTTCCACCTGGTCCAATTCATCAACATTTCTCTTCTTGATTATTTCAGTAGCCTCAAAATGAGCTTCCTGTTTCAGCCCTCAAACATCTATACCCTAATTTCTACAATATTTCCAGAGGAATCCTTTCAGAATATGTCTGGTTTTATTATTTCACTGCTCCCTCTGAGTAAATATCAAAGTCTTTATTTAAAAGAGGTCCCCAGTTTCCTCTCTATCCTAATTTCCTCACACTCTCCTCCTTGCTGACTCAGCAGCAGTTACACTGGCCTCCTTGTTATTCCATGATCACATCAGGCACTTGCTTGTCTTTGTTGTTTTTGCTGCCTGGAGTCCTCTTTTCTTAGTTATCACATTGCTCAGTTGCACACGCCCATCTTCACAAATACCACGTCTTCATAGAAGCCTTATTTGGCTACTTTATCCCTTAAGCCTATTTTATTTCCTCTTTATTATTTATTAACATCTGACATTGTTACCCACTGTACATTTGTTTAGTCTCTTAACACTCACTAGAATGTAAGATTCATAAGGGTAGGGACTTTATTTTGTTTACTGGTATACCACAGCACCTAGAACAGTGCTTGATACAGAGTGCTTGCTCAATAAATATTTGTTGAATATAAGGCCAAGAGGATCCTAAAATCTCCTCATGTAGTGATCTTGAAAAACAAACAGTAGCTCTCTTAGGGTTTTTCTTAAGGCAAGGAAAAGGATGATGCTGAATATCTCTAAGTGTCTTTAGTTTCACCACAAAATGTGCAAATGCTGTGTGCTAAGCACTTATGCTTAGATAAAGGATGCACTGAGAAAACAGTTGATTAAAATATTCTGAAATCAAAGACTTTAAAAACAAGTGCAATGAAATGTAACAGGTCCTATGATAGAAATTTTAAAGGAACACAAAGAAGGAAGGAGTTGCTGATTGTATCTTGAAAGAAGCTTTCCTAAACCCCCTTTCCAGATAGAATTGATAACTCCTTCCTTATTTGTGTTCCTTTAAAGAAAAATGAGCAGTTTGTAAGATAAGTGGGAGAGGCAGCATTGCAAGTACAAGAAGACATTCCAAGCTGCAGGAGCAACATGAATAAAGGAGAGTCTGGGTAAAACAGTTTGGCATGTTCAAGGTCAGAATACCTCTCATGGATGGAGCTTATGTAAAATGTAGGGTTATATGACAGAGGAGATTGAAGACATAAGATAGGCAGAGGAAAATTTGTGACAGACCTTTTAATGCTATATTTATTTATACATTATTGTGTAGTGAGTGAAGATCCTATAAGGGTTTAAGCATAGCTCTTTCCTGTTTTCAGATTCTTAATGGCAAAAGATGTGGCTAAAAAATAGATCAGCCCATCACCTTGTGTTCTATTCACATAACACAAAGAGTTTCTAGAGACACAAAAATGCTTCTCCCAAATACTTCTCTAAGGAAGAAATTAGACCAGGTTAATCTATCAAGTCTAAGCAGGGTACAGTCATAAGTAACACTGTATTTTCTGTTAAAACAAAATGACAATTGTTTTTATGAGGTTAACATTGTGAAAAAACTGCTAAGTAGTTCTATAAAAAGGAAATGATTAAATGTCAAAATTATCTATTTTAGAATTAGACTAAATGTCAAGAAGAGTGTAATTGCTAATTAAATTATGATGGAGTACTATATATTCATTAAAAAGATAATTATAATGATATAACAAAGAGAAATGGTTTTATATATAATGATAATTTTAAAAGTAAAATTCAAAGTTTCATTTACCATAGAGTTTCAACTAAATAGAAAAAAAAAAAAAGCCATTGTGATAGACAGGCTCCAAAATGGCCCCCAATGATATTGCTTCCTGGTATGTATGACTTATATCATCCCCTCCCACACTGAGTAGGGCTGACTTGTGTAACCAATATAATATTGCAGAAATGACATTTTTTTGAGTTCCAAGGCTACGTCATAAAAGATATTATAGGTTCTCTTTTGCTTTCTCCAATTATTACCTGCTCTGGGAGAAGTCAGCCATCCCATCTATGAGGATACTCTAGCAGTCATATGGAGAGTTGCACATCATGAGAACAATTGAGACCCCCCTGCTGACATCCAGCAAGGACTTGGCAACCATGTTCATGAGTCTTGGAATTAGATCCTTCAATCCTAGTTAAGGCTTGAGATAACTGCATGGCATTTGGACTGTGTTGGGAGGAAGATTTTTCCTCTACCAACTTAGGTCCAAGTGGTAGTTATGTTGGTAGTGGGGCTGTGAATGAATTGATAACAGTTATATTAACAAGAGAAAACATGCATACTGGAGCACTTTATAAGAAGTGGCTCTCCAAACAATCAGGGGTAAGTGTTTATAAATAAGCTTAATGGAATGAAGGTGGGGATTTGCAGCTTAAGTGGGAAAGTGTGGAAGGTTCTATTGGGCTTGCTTACAGTTTTTCACCCTGGTGCCAATGGGCAGTCTCCTTTTTGACTGGAAGCTTCCCTGGAGGGGATTTATGGAAGTTTAATCCTCTAGAAAGCCCTGATTTAATCATCAATTAAAGGGATGTTCAGATAAGGCTTTTTCTGGTGCTGCTTGTCCAAAAGTTTTCAATTTATAATAGTCTTCATGCCACTTTGGTGGGTTATTTGTCCCTTCCACTGCAACATCATGAGACACCCAGTTAAGTCACTCTTGAAAACCTGATTCAGAGACTATGTGAGATAAAATGTTCACTGCTGCTATTTTAAGATTTAGGTTTTGATGTAATTTGTTATGTAACAATTGGTACAATTTGTTATGCAACAATTAATAAGTAATTCATCCATGCATTTTATTTCCCTAAATTTCTATAATGTTATTAATTTTATAATGAAATTCTGAAATAGAGATGCAATGAAAAACTTAAAACACTGGACTTAATCGGACCTGTCATTAACACAAAATTTGCATAAAACAACAGGGAACACTGTTATTGAATGCAAGTTTGGCTGCTCATTGCTTAAAAGCCAATAATCAAGAGGCAAGTGCTGGTAGAACGGAAAGTTGCTTTAATCAGAAAAGCCAGCAATCTGGGGAAAAGGCAGACTCATGTCCTGAGACAAACTCCAAAGAATCTGCTCAGCCATGAAAGTTTTTAAAGGGAAAAAAGAGGAAATAATCTCAGTTAATCATTAAGGTAGGAGTTCAGATTCTTTGTCATTTTTCTATTGCATACAGATCTTCTGATTTCTCCTGATCTTTCCTTGGATGCTATTTTGCCTGAGTGATCCACCTGCAAGTTTGCCAAGGGTGAAGCTGAGGATAAAGAGCCAGTCATTTTTTAACTACCTATTTATTTATTCCTACTCCTCATAATCCAGGAAAGGAATCAACAGGTTAGGCAAGGCATTCAGTAGAATAGAAGTCAGGAGTTAGGTTAAAGTTCACCTAGTGATCTCATTTTTATAATTAAGGTTTAAGTGAAATAGGTAAGCAGGGAAGGGGCAAAAATGCTGCTTACAAATCCCCACTTCTCAGACATAGCTCCATTTCCATGAGATTAAGGGTGAAGGTCTATCTTCTGTAACTTCTTCATGTTGATATAGAGTGCTGTATTCTCAGAGTGAGAGATGTCAACATGGGTCTGTAGCATGTCTTTGCTGACAATTTGAGTGGTCGGCTTACATATATGGGCAGAGCAAGCTACAATTATTTTGATGCCCACAAAGATGTAGATTATTATGGGCAATAATGTTAATCTAATACTCTTGAATCCAGTTCTTGGAATGGTACTAGCCATAGATTTAGTTTTGCTCAGGATGGAACAGCTTATGCTATGGCTACAATCTGGTCATCATGCAAATAACTTTTTCCCTCTGGTTGCAGTTATCGTATCTGTAAAATGACTCAGGAAAGTACATCAGATACTAAATCTGTGACTTTCTTGTCCTAATCATTAACTGCTTGAGCCTGATCTGTTGTGACTCAGAGAGGCCTAGGAGACATCAGATTTTCTACAGACAAAAGGCAGTAGACTTGGGAGAGCCTTTGTACTTGGTTGAGGGGAGGGTCCACAGGGTTCTTCTTGGTTTCAACACTACAGCCAATAAACCAATATTATAGTCAGATAGGGCAAGAGGTCCCCAGGGGAAGAAAACCAAGCATAGCTTTCTTAATGTAAGAGAAGCCATTTTAGGTCTAAGCCATTTTGTGATCTAAGGCTGGCCACAATGCTTGCTCATACAGAACAGGTCTCAGTAGCTAATGATTGTAAGGTAACAAAAGAATGTAGGAACAAACAGCTATTGCCAGGCCAGGGAAATAACCATATAAGAGACAATAAATCAGTCACTAAGACTCCCAGTTCTGGCACACATTTTTGAATTGTTTTACAGAGTCTGAACCTCCTTGAACAATCGGCCACAAGACAAACTGGAGACAGAGAATTGATGATGCTGACCTTTCCTGGCCCTTGTGACTTCAATTAACTAGAACCTGAATTCTGCCAATGTTTTCCCCAATTCTACACTAAATTCCTGTTTGTACAAGTCCCTTCATAAATATGCATGCTCCCTTAGCATAATACTTCTCCAATTTTGCTGTTTGGGGAGACACTGCCATGGGAAAGATCCTTGGTCTTCTCCTTATCTGTTACAAGTAATAAATCCTTCCTTTCCCTGCTCTGACTTGGATGTGTCTTTTGGCTTGACAGGAACCAAGAGGTAAAACCAGTTTTCAGATAACAATACCTCAACCAACAGAATAAGATTCACCAAAAAGAGGAATGTGTTGAAATACTTTGATACCAAGATTTGTTTAATGGAGAATCCAAAAACATTAATATGAAGATGGAAAGAATAATACCATAAAATTTTTTTACCTGCAATATTGGGTCAAAGACTGCAAGATATTTTTAAAGTATAAAATAATTCTGTTTTTCTCCCCTTCAGTTTAGCAAAGAGATTATGCCTAATCTTCCTCTGACTAGATAAAAAAAACAATCAAAGAAAGATTTGATAATATCCTCAAAGAAGTAAATGATATCTAGAATCAATAAGATGGCTTTGGTAAAATGTTGTACAATCATATTCTAAAGCATAAATAACTTCTTTTGGTATCTTGCTTATCTGGGTATGTCTAGATCTGAAAGCAGTCATAACAGACATTCAAATCAGCCACAGAATGTTAGGGAATTGAAGGTAAGTTTCAGTATTATATCATTAACAAAGATGGGGGACGTGACATAGAAAATGTATTCAATAATCTGAAATAAGGAAATGAGCTCATTTGCAAGACTTACATTGTGTTGCCCTTTTAAAAAGGAGAGCTAAACCCTTCCTTGATATTTTCTTTTCTTCCCTTAAAAACAAGATATGAAAAAAATACAAGGTTTTACATTCACCTTGAATCTCATCAGCTATTCTTGGCAAATTTGAAGACAATGAAATGCATCAGGAACTCATTATGGCTCCAGAGGAAAGTTAAAACAAGGAGCATACAAAACTAAAGAAAAAAAACTTTGACTTTTTTTTTTCTGGAACCTATTATTATAATTTAGAAATATTTGGCATTTATTGAGCATTTCCTATGTTCCAGATAATGTAATTGTAACAAGGAATAGCCAATCTTGACTCTGTGTTGGATCGGTTCCTTTAACATTTGCTTCCCATTATTTTCATTCACTAAAAGGATACTGTCTATACATAATGGCCTGCCTTGGGAACCCTGCCCCTCTGCCTGAATGTTAAACCAAAGTGCCTTTGTTCAGGGAAATATCCTGACCCTCCACCTGTGTATGCCTTCAAGAAAGAAGAAATTAACACATCCTCTCTTGGAGGCTGGCCACTCCAGGGGATATTTGCAAAACTTATGATCTTTCTATTTTATTTCCCCACCTTGTCACCCTCTCTGTTCTATAAAAGAAACTGGCATCCAGACCCTGATAAGATGGTTTTTTGTGACATTAGTCTACAATCTTCTTGGTCTGCAGGCTTTCTGAATAAAGTTGTATTCCTTGCCTCAACACCTCATCTCCCGATTCATTGGCCTGTTGTACAGTGAGCAGAGTGAACTTGGACTTGCTAACATAGTAAGGGCTTTGCTTATCATATTTATTTATCTTTTTAACCCTGGAAATAATGCTATGGAGTAGGCAGCATTAGTAATCCCATTTTAATATGATGAAACAAAATGTTTAAATATCTTGTCTAAATTGTTGCCAGTGTTTTAATCCATATGTGTAGAGCTTCAAAGTCAGGACTCATAAACACTTTGTGATATAAGAGGTTAAGCCTTTCTTTCTTTCTTTCTTTTTTTTTTTAGCTCTTTATTGGAATATAATTGCTCTACACTCTTGTATCAATTATTGAGGTACACCAAAGTCAATCAGCTGCATTTATACACATATCCCCATATTTCCTCCCTCCCGTGACTCCCCCCACCACCCTACCCGTACGTGCCCTCTAAGGCATAATCCATCATTGAGTTGATCTCCCTTTGTTATACAGCAACTTCCCACTGGCTATCTATTTTACAGTTGGTAGTATATATATGTCTATGCTACTCTCTCACTTCGTCCCAGCTTCCCCTTCACCCCCACACCCCCAACCTTGTGTCCTCCAGTCCATTCTCTGCATCTGCATCCTTATTCTTGTCTTGTCACTGAGTTCATCAGTACCATTTTTTGTTTTTTTAGTAAGACCAATTGCTATTTCAAGGACATTTCCAGATTTTCTAGAAGGAGGTCTACTTGAATTTATAATTAATTTACTAATTTTGATGGTGATTATGGTGGAAGATTTAGAAAAAAATTCCTTTTCTATTTTGGGATAAACAGTGTAATAGCTTCCCATTTATGTTAATACAATGCCAAAATCCTGTTCTCTAATGAGAAACTTAACTACTTAAGTGATTAACTACTTAATTACTTGTTCCCACATTCTAGTTAAAGCCTATGCACTGAGTATAGTAATATAAAAGTCTCTAGTGTGGCCTGAGTTGCTGCTTTAAAAAGTGAGCCATTATTATTCATCAAAGGTAAAGAATTTCCTTTTCTCCTTCAGGTGGGGCCAGGGAAGGAGATTGAGGACTGGGACTCTGGAAAGAGAAGACAAGGTCAAAGCAAACCCAGGAAGTGAGTTATTCAAGCTGTTCCTTGAACATGGATACAGGTGGGGGAAGGCAGACCAAAATAGCCAATTAGAAAGCTCCTATGGTAGGAGCTAGTCAATAAAAATGAGGTAAAATATGACACCCACTTTTTGGTGATTTTTCTCTTCATTGGCATTTTCTTTTTTTTTTTAATATATTTTATTTTATTTTATTTTATTTATTTATTTATTGTTTTTTGGCTGCTTTTGGGCCTTCGTTGCTGTGTGGGCTTTCTCTAGTTGTGGCTAGCTGGGGCGGCTACTCTTCATTGCTGTGCACTGGCTTCTCATTGCAGTGGCTTCTCTTGTTGCAGATCATGGGTTCCAGGTGTGTGGGCTTCAGTTGTTGCAGTCCGTGGGCTCAGTAGTTGTGGCACAAAGGCTCAGTTGCTCCACAGCATGTGGGATCTTCCCAGACCAGGGCTCAAACCTGTGTCCCCTGCATTAGCAGGGAGATTGTTAACCACTGTGCCACCAGGGAAGTCCCTTTTCATTGCCATTTTCATTATTTTATTCCTAAATCTCTATATGAATAATACTGTGAAATAAAATTCATATATTATGGCAAGACAAAAAAAAAATAAACATAAAATATTTTCTCTGCCAATTTGTTACCAGAGAACTGGGTTTGCCACTTCATGGGTGTCAAGCCAAGAGACACAACCAAGCCAAAGATGGGGAAAAGGAGATTTATTACTTGCAGCAAGTAAGGCAAACATGGGAGATCTCTCCCAAAGCAGTGTCTCCCTGAACAGCAAAATTGGGGAAAATTTAAGCTAAGCTCAAGCCCCTTCATGCATATTCACAAAATGGCTTGAGCAGAGGAGAATTCAGCATAAATTTGGGGAAAAGGTCAAAAGTCAAGAGAGTCCATGCTTTAGTTGATTGAAGCTGGAAGTCAGAATCATCATTCCATCCTCCACTTGGGTAGGGGCCTTAGTTTCTGCAGAACTCAAAGACCTATATCTGACTATTATCTACACCCCCTGAGGAAGAACTAGGACTCTGTTTTATCACTAAAGTATTGTTCTTGACTGCTTTTCCTTTGTTCCTCCATTCCCTTACTTCCCTTAAGATGATTCACTACTGAGGCCTGTTCAGGGACAAACACTGTGGCCAGACTTAGATCACAAAATGGCTTAGGCAGAAATGGCTTCTTTTACATCAAGAAAGCCATGCCTGGTTCTCTTTCACTGGTGATCCCCTAACCTATCTGCTTACACTTTGGCCTCCTCTCTCCCCTCTACATCATGCTTCGACCAAACCTCTCCCATTGGCAGAAATACCTGATCAACCATAAAGAGCAACATTTTCCTAGCACCAACAAGATAACTCCTTAACAGATACCATTTCTTCCTGATCTTTTAAGGGGCCACAATGATGACGCTTAGATCTGGATTGCATAAACTGTTAATAATATGTCATTTAATGTACAGCCTTCTGTCTCAAAAAACTTATATAACTGACTTGACTTTTAACTGGTGGAACAGTTCTCAAAGCTTTCTGAGATGCTGTTCCCAGCTTATAATCCTCAAGTTGGCTTGAATAAAATTTTCAATTTTTTCTTAGATTAATTTTTTTATCCACAATACTTATATATCACTTACTATGTGCCAAACACTGTTCTTAATATTCACTTGGGATTAGCCTATTTAATCCTCATGGCAGTCCTATGAGATAGATACTAGTATTATCTCCATTTTACAAGAAGGAAAATAGGCACAGAGAGTTCTCTAAAGTTCCACAGCTCCTAAGTCACCAATTTGGGATTAGAACCTAAACAGTGTGGTGTCAGTGTCCATATACTTAAACAGAATGCTGTAGTAGTAATTCTCAAAGAGATTTGTTATGTTCTTCAGCTTAGAGTTAGCGAAGATTAAGAACAGTAAGGAAGAGGCATTTGGTCACACTGAAGTGAAGTGGCATTGAAAAAGACAAAGCAACCTAGAAAAGAGAAGTCCAGACCAGTTATCTGGAGGAAGAGGTAAATGAAAACCAGGATGAATTTTGCTAAACATATAATTATTTCAAAGGGATAATCAGAGATGCTGCAGAAAAGAATGCCTTAGAAGACAACTTCTTACAATCTGGTAAAGTGGGAAATCAGATTAATTTATATATGTACTAAAGGGAATTTCTAGGGGCTTGAGAACTTGGAACTTGGCAGCATTCCAAAACACAAGTTTAATTTATTATTTAAGGGTTTCTTACCTCCTGAAGAGCGCTTGACTGGGCAACATCAAGGTTTGTTTCAGTACATCTCTATTTTTTTTTACCTCTTTATTGAAATATATTTGCTTTACACTCTTGTACCCATCTCTGAGGTACACCAAAGTGAATCAGCTGCATTTACACACATATCCCCATATCCCCTCCCGCCCGTGACTCCCCCCCACCTTCCTGGTCCTGGCCCTCCAAGGCATCTCCCATGAAGTTGTTTGCCGAGACCAGCTCGGCGACTCGAGGTAAGTGACGGGTGCCGCAAGCTTAAAGAAAACACAGACACAGATTGAAGAGAAAGATGGGACCGGGGGACTCAAGACCTCTAGGATCAAGAGCCTTGCTGATTCATCCCACGTTGCTTTTACTGGGTTCTTGGCGTAGCCTAAGGGTCTAATACTCCCAGGTTAGTCCCATAAACAATCAAAGGCCTCACATGACTGAGGCAATGATCTTTGTTTGCCTCCTGGGTCCGATTTGAGCAGGTGTGGATCTGAGCAGAGTGCGGATTTGAGCTGGGCATGGAGAGCAAAGCAGCCCTGGGGGCAGGAGACCTCTCTCAGAAGGATTAAGGGTCTGTGCCCCACCCCTGTTGGCCCCTCTGCGACTGTGCCTGTCATAGGTTGTTCCTCCCCTGAGGAATTTTACCCATCTCTGGCTAACCAGCCATCCTCCAGGGCCAAACAGGGTGATATGAAGTGTGCAAGTGAGAAAGGGGCTGCGCGCCCAGAGAGGGTCAGCTTTCTGCCTATGCCCCCATAGTCTCCACGCCCAGCACCCTTAGCTCCTCTACTGTTCAAGCAGGACATTCTGCATCTAGTCACTCGGCCCACATACTTTAATTACTTTTAGTAACATTTTCAAGGTTTCAGAAAGACTCCTGAATGTCTTCCCACAGTTGTTCTCCTTTTGTTATACAGCAACTTCCCACTAGCTATCTATTTTACAGCTGATAGTGTAAATATGTCTATGCTACAGAGTGAAGTAAGCCAGAAAGAGAAAAACAAATAATTTATGCTAACACAAATACATCTCTTTTTTTTTAAGTTGTCTGGTATAAGCCCTCTCCCCTCCTCTCCCCCACCCCAACATACTGCACCACCATGGTCCATCACCCCCACACAAGCTGAAAACACAGCTATATGTACACATTCCATCTTTAGATATGTTTTAAAAAAAAAAAAACCTTAAAGCTTGTTATCATTAAATCTTTCCCAGGAAAACTTCATCCCATTTCTTGAGTTATATAGGGGAAGAAAAAGTTTTCCTCCCTCCTCTTAGGTTCTCTGTCTGGGTTTGAAAATTAAACTGACAAAGATTAACAGGAGAAAAAGATACAAATGTATTTAATATAAGTTTTATGTGACACGAGAGCCTTCGTAAAGAAATGAAAATCCCCAAATGGGTTAAACCTGAGTATTTTTATGCTGGGTTTGATGAAAAGTGGACAGTTGTGGAGGAATATGATAGGTTAAGGCATATGAAGTAAGTGTAGTAAACTAGGGGAAAATTAGTGAAGCACATTTGTTTGGATCCATCTTAGCATCTCTTTGCCTATGGAGATACGGATGCTCCTTTCCTCCAGGTATAAGGAGGGCACCTTCCACGTAAGGGTTTTATGTCCTGTTTTTTTTTTTTTTTAAGCTCTTTATTGGAGTATAAATGCTTTACACTGTTGTGCCAGTTTCTGCTGTACAACAAAGTGAATCAGGTGTATTTACACATATATCCCCATATCGCCTCCCTCCTGCAGGGGAAAAGGGCAAGCCCTGCTCACTTGGAACTAGATCATTTAATCCTCAAGGGAAGCCAATGAGACATGTACTCTTGACTACTTTCTCAGACTCCTTCAGCTTAACATATTCAATATGCCAATGTACCATAATTTGGAGTAGTATGTTCTGAATGCCATCAGTTGGTATATCAATCCTTTGACCTATTAAGTGTTAATATTAACTGAATTTATTGAACAGTTTCTACATTGAGATACTACTGCTGTGTCTTTGTACATCTTGTTTCAATTTTTATCAGAGATGTCTCCAACTTGTGTCAATTTGACTTATTAGAGTACAGAGTATATGATATTTCAAAATAGCTTTTTATGAATTATGTATGTACTATTGTAGAAAAACAATACTCAGCTGAGTAAATTTTATTCAACAATTCATGAATCAAGCAGTATTCAAATTAACAGGTAGAAAAGAGCTCCAAGGAACTCTGCAAAATGAAAGATTTTTATAGGCAGGAAGGAGCAGGAACAAGGAAGTTATACTACACAAAAAAAGCTTTTTGGTTATTTCAAGATTACTTTCCTTTAGGGGGTGGCAGGGGTTTATCAGGCAGATGACCTCACTAGTGCAGATCAGGCAACTCTTGACTGACCAATTTAAGATTCCATTTCTGGAACAGCTGAAACTGTAAATAAGTTTGTTTGATGACATGGGGCTTAGCATAAGCAACTCCATTTTGGGCCTGTTTTCTTGTTTTTAACATTATCTTTTATTGTATCCAACATCAAATAAATATTTTGATTCTCTACCCAGTGCTTCCAGTATCCATTTTGTTAGTCAGACTCCACTACTCTCCATCTCCGCCAGCTAACCCATAGTGCTCAGGTGAATTCAGATAACATCATAAGACTTGAACCTCTCTGTTGACACTCCTTTTCATACTACATTCAGATCATTTATTCAATATACACACTTCACTTGCTCTGTGATCAATTCCACATCTTTTCTGTTTGCTTTGTATTTCTGATAGTTTCCTATGTTATAATATTTCTGACTCTAGAAAGTTACCCACTCAGTGAAAGAAGTTTCATTTATTAGATTTTATAATTTATATAAAACTTTGCTTGTCAAGCAAAGTAAAAACAAACAAAAAAATCCACATAAATTCCTGTACAAAGAAACTATTTTCAGAAAGACAACACAAATTTTTAATTTTAAGCCTTAATTTATAAATTCAATATTTATTGCACACTTACTACATACAGGTAGCTTGAACCATATGATCCCTAGCTTCATGGAGCATATTTTCTAGTGCGGGTGTCACAGAAAAGAATCTCATCTATGCATTCACATGCTGGAGGCACAGAGATGAATAAGATATTTAAAGATCTTGCCCTCATGAAATTATATTCTGGTAGGGGGAGACAGATAATAAGTAGGAGACTAACAAATTAAAAATATTTCATGTGTTATAAGTGCTATACTAAGACAAAGCAAGATAAATTATTTTCAAACAAAGAAACATGTATGATATAAACAAACAATTTTATTGACTTATTTCAGAAGAGAAAACACTATATGGGAAATTATAAAACATCATCTCCTTAAAGAAACTGAGTGCATGATATTTTTGCTCATGGTTTGGGCTGGGAAGCTTTTAGATTGAGATATGAGAAGCCATGTAGGGCATTGGATTGATTGATTCCCTAAAACAAAGGTAGATGCAACAGAGTCAGGTTAAAATGTTATATAAGTCACAGAACATTCTGTGATTAGATTGCTTAGTGACAGTGTGGCTGCTCTAATCCCCCATCCCTTTGGCCATCCTGGCCAGACCATAAAGTTAGCCACAAAATTATTCTTACGGCGGTTCTACACCACTCTTGTGGTAACTAGATAAGATCACTGCCTCAGAAACAACAGTATGGAGTTGGACCAGAATTTGACCTTTATGCTCCTTTTGTCAAATGATGAATTGTTGAATCATCTGATGTGACATTAGTGTCACAGCAACATATAAGTCTCTGGAGAGTACATGCCCGCCAATGACAACACACATAAAGACTAACAGGAAAGTAAGGGTTAAATTATATAGAATTCTATGAGTTCAAGATGCAAATGAACAAGTCCAGGTGAACAAAACAATCTCCCAAGTGACCAGCTGTTTAAATTTAGAGATTGATTGTTATACTTGGCAGTAGTATTTATCTGAATGAAACACTAGACACCATCCTGGTGAACAGAGAATCTGAAGTTATTCATTTGCCCATTATCTATTGTACCAAAAGAATTAGACTTGTCTTTTGAGCCTTGGGAGCTGTGGAAGTATCATTTATAACTTCAGCTACAGTTATTGATAATTGTCTGACCATTATAGAAATCACTATTTGGATGGTAGGCACAAAAGTGGAATAGAGTGTAATTTTCCATAGAAGACTTTATGTTACTGGGCTAATACCTCATTGAGACATAGTCCATAGGGTGTATACTGGTCTTGAATATATAAAGTCTCTGACAATTATCCCATATATACAAGTGATGTTTATATGTGGTAAACAAGAAAGGAGCTTGGTTCACATAAAATATAATATGCTTGTGGGGTAGAGATTATATTAGAGTTATACATATTGCTTAACATGACAAGAGTGCCCTAGTTAACTTCCTGGTTGAAGCTGAATACTTTCTATAAAGCAGGTTGGATCCTTTCTGATGAAAACAAATAGACTTCTATAGAAAAAATAGTGTTGAGACTTCCCTGGTGGTCAAATGGCTAAGACTTCACACTCCCGATGCAGGGGACCTGGGTTTGATCCCTGGTCAGGGAACTAGATCCCACATGCTGCAACTAAAGATCCCACACATGCCACAATGATGATTCCATGTGCTGCAACTAAGACCCAGTGCAGCCAAATAAATATATATATATTTTAAGTTATCTACCTTTAAAAAAAATAAAAAGAAAAAAGTGTTAATATTTAATCCTACTCCTGTTGTGTTTCTGACCTACATGGGCAATGCTATAATTATTTTTGACAAAGTATTTTTCTGTTTCATGATCAGGATCCAATTTTTATGTGACTGGAAGCTGAAGTTAATAATATGAGGATATTTCTAAATCCAGAAGTGTCCAGTGGAAGGAATATGCCTCTCTGAAGTGTTTGTATGAATGCCAATTAGCTTGTTTAATCTCTTTATGGAGTATAATTTCTATATATAAAAGTGAACATAAGTGAACAAATCAATGCATTTTAAAAAAAGACACACATATAACTGGCACCTAGATATAGAAGCAGAATACACAACAGCATCCAATAATTCCCCTTCATGTGCTCTTCCAGTCACCATTTCCCTTCAAGGATAGCACTATCTTAGATAACAATTATAATTATTATTATTATAAAGTAAATAGCCTTATATCCATCTTGCAGTTAAAGACATAGAACCTTGGCACTTACTCCAGAAGCCCTTCCATTTACCCCATGTCAATCATAGTCCTTTCCTCCCACCACAAGTCCTTTCCTGGCACCACAATTCTTTATAGTAGTCACTTTCTTATGTTTTAAAACTATTTTTTCACCCAAGGGTGCAACCCTAGATACTATAGCTTAATCTTCTCCAATTAAATATTTGATATGGCTTTTAAGTCTCTTTTAATACTTTGTTACAGTTTGTTTAAGAACCTAGATTTGACTTGCTGATATTTCCAGTCTAGGATTTCCTGCTTGTGTAATCATGGTGCAGTTCAGCAAGTTTCTTTGTATTTTCTGCAAGTTGGCAGCTGGATTCAGAGGTGTGATCAGAGTCAGATGCAATCCCCGTGGCAAGGCTATTGGTGGTGTTTTGTTGTTTCATCAGGAGGCACATGTCTGCTTTTCACACTTTTTTTTAACGTTAGCAGCTTTTGATCCTCAGTGCCTAGATCCACTTGGGGTTGCAAAGTGGCAACATTCTAACTTTATCATTTTGTTTGCTTTTATAGCCTGAAATAATTTTATAAGGAAACAGTTCTCATCTAATGTTTGGTTATTCAGTGGTACAATTTGTATAGGAAAGGCAGGGTAAATGCATGATCCTTTCATTTTATTTACAGGGTTTTCAGATAATGAATTTGTGTTCTGTCATTTTCAGAGGTAAATAATTATTTTTAAAATTCTTATAAAATTATGGGTTTAAACATATTTAATGTTTTCTATCAGTTTCAATTCTTATCCTCATTGAGGCTGAAACTGTATATTGTTTGACCAAGAGAGCCTCTTCAAATTGGCACCTAAGTCTTTTTGACATGACCTTCATAGTCTTTGATAGCTTCCTTACTATCTGACATATCAAGGGGTTCCAGACTCACCTTGTACATTCTCTGGTCCATGCCTTGAATCAACCATTTCTCTAAGAAGCTTTGTTTATATTAAATGGTATTTCTGGTATGTGACATGGTATTTCAACTTCATAGTCTGAGCACTAGGAATGCTCATTTTTAATCGGTTGGTCATTGTTTCTAGGCATTTTAATATAAAGGAGTTCTAGTAAGGGCAATAAGTTCTGCTATCTAGGCTGATTTAGTTCATGTTAAGGAATCATCGTCTAAGGGTGACATGAAATCTGCTATAGTATAGTCAGTCTGATAATTTCCTTTTTCTGGTTTTTGTTGTTGTTTGGTTCATTTTGGAGGGTTTTTGCTGTTTTTTGGCATGACCCCTCAACAGAGTCTGGTCTAAAGGATTTTCTAGTAAATTTATATGAGATATGGATGATTCTCAGGCAGAATCTAGACTACATGTTTTACTGAGAGAAGCAGTATTCAAAGCAGTATAGTAAAAAATAGTAATATATGAAGGATAAAACATGAATGTATCATAGGATGTAAGCCGGTTTGCCAAGAAAGCATTTTTGTTGCTGTTGTTGTTGTTGTTGTTGTTTTGTTTTTTCAGTAAACAACAAAGAGGGATTGCTTGTTCATTTCAAGAAAGAGCCCACAACTATGTCAGCAGAGGCTTCCACAAATTTGTCGGTGGCTGTCATAGTCTTAAGGTAACTAGGGCATCAAGAGAGAGACTAGGGTAAGCTATGAATCTTTGGTGGTTTCTATTATGTTTAGTTAGAACACCAGGGACCTGATCAGATCATTCCTAAATAGGGTGAAATGTTTGCAGTAGTAAGGCAGACCTGGGGGAAGGGGTTGGTGAAGAGATAACTATAGTTTGCAAAATTTCTATTCATGTTTGAGATCCCAGTGGAGGACTTTTTCAATGATAATTTAGTTAGGTTATAAATTTTGCAAAAGTTTGGAACCCACTATCTACAATAGCTGAGAAGACCTAGAGATATGCTGAGTTGTCTTAGAGTAACTGGTCTAGGGAAGCTTTGGACAGCTTATAGTTGATCACAGGTAAGAGACTGACTCCTCTGAGGTAGATAATGCTCCAAATAATGAACATTTTGCTGAAAAAAATGTAATTTTTCCTTTGGTAACATCTGTTCTTTATGGGCTAAGAGTTCAAAAGTACATAGAACTTATTCTAGAGACTTCTTTATTTTTGGAGCTTAGTAAAACATTACCCACATATTATATGAGGGGAAAATTACAAAAAAAAAATCTGATCTTTGAGATCCTGATTAAGATTCTATAAAAATAAACAGTAGTCTCAGTGAATCCCTGGCAAATGAGAGTCCATATATAATGTTGTTACTTCCAAGTGAAGGTGAACAAATATTCACTGCCTGAAAATCTAGGGACATTAAAAAAGGCAGAATATATATCCTCAACTGTAAAATGGGTGGCCTTAAGTGGGATCATGAAAAGAATAGCATATGTCTTTAGCACCACTGGAAAGCAGGTTGTAGTCATATTCTTGATAGACTTAAGAACTTGAGTGCATTTGAACCCTTGTTCATTGGGTTCCTTAACAGGCATGTCAGTATTATCACAAGTGCTAGTGTAAACTATGAGTATTATTTTGTTTAGCCCATCTACTGTGGGCCTTAATCCTTCTTTTCCTTAGGGTATTTTATGCACATTGGTGTAAAGGTATGGATGGGTGAAACTGAATCTTGATGGGTTCAGTATCATCGTCTGCCAATATATGTAGAATGTTTCATTCATAAAGAATCTGTTTTCTCCCAGGGATCTTCAAATTTTATTTGACTTAAGTTATAAGGATACCAGTATGCCTAGGTCCAATTTAGCTATGGTCTGATAATGACTTGAAAAATCCTTGGGAATTTCAAGAGGCCTACTAAATTAAACTGATTGGAGTGATATCACAAAAAAAGACCCGTTTCTCAAAGGACCAAGGGTAATTGGCTGGGAGATAAGGGGTGGCTGAGATTTCTTATGATAGTAAAATGGTAACACTGACTCTAAAAAAGATGGATGGACATAGTGGTAGGTTTATTGCACAAAGTGTAGGAACTGTAACTATAAGAGAACTGTGAACTTAGCTATCAATAGTTAACAAATCTTGCAAGTTTAAGGGAAAAACTGGAAGCTAGGTGCTACATTCTCTCTTGCTGGCCCCTAACTTTTGTCAGATTTGTCCCTGCCTATTAATTTTTGGGCAACACTGGGAAGTTGTTTACTTAGTATTCATTTTGTTTATAGTAATAGCAAGTATCCTTATCAGTGGACTCTTTTCAGAAGAAAATGGAAGGACATTGAACCATCCTATTGTTTTATTTGTAAAGCAAAAATTTTGTATTTTTTTCAGAACAAGTTTGGTTTTGTTGTAAGACCTTTTCGAAATTTCCAAATGCTATAGATCTGTTAGGTGACCTATTTCCTCTTCTAGGCTTTGGTTATGGCTAAATACCCCTATTTTTAGCTTAAGACTTGAAGAGGAACAAAATAAACCACCGCAAAATGCATCTCTAACATAAGATTTGTCTTGAGCTGATTATTTTTAAGAAATAGCACACACAGGAGAAATTTTGAAAACCAAGTAGAAGTTACCCTTTTGTAAGAGACATTTACATTTATAAGGGAAATCTCTAATTGCAAGGGTGACTTCCTCTCTGTACCAGGAAGGGGAGGATGACTAAATTTCCTGAAACTCTTATCAATGGAGAAGGCAGCAACTTAAATCTGAATAAGAACCTTACCTTTGTTTTTTTTAATTAATTATTATTATTATTTTTATTGGCTGTGTTGGGTCTTCACTGCTGCGCGTGGGCTTCCTCTAGTTGTGGGGAGCGGGGGCTACTCTTTGTTGCGGTTTGCGGGCTTCTCTTTGCAGTGGCTATTTTTGCTGTGGAACATGGGCTCTAGGTGTGTGGTCTTCAGTAATTGTGGCACTCAAGCTCAGTAGTTGTGGCTTGCGAGCTATAGAGCACAGGATCAGTAGTTGTGGCACATGAGCTTAGTTGCTCCGTGGCATGTGGGATCTCCCTGGACCAGGGCTTGAACACACGTCCCATGCATTGGCAGGTGGATTCTTAACCACTGCACCACCAAGGAAATCCTCTTACCTTTGTTTACTGTGCTTTTCCTCCTAGTCAACTATAACTGGCTCCCCTAACCCTTTACCCAACATCTTTTTTTGTCTTTAGCTGAAGATGGTATTTTTTTTTAAGCTCTTTATTGGAATATATTTGCTTTACACTATTGTACCAGTTTTTGAGGTACATCAAAGTCAATCAGCTGTGTTTATACATATATCCCCATATGCCCTCCCTCCCGTGACTCCCTTCCCCCTTCCCTGTCCTGGCCCTGTAAGGCATGACCCATCATCAAGTTGGTCTCCCTTTGTTATACAGCAACTTCCCACTAGTTATCTATTTTACAGTTGGTAGTGTAAATATGTCTATGTTACTCTCTCACTTCATCCCAGCTTCCCCTTCTCCCCCCACCCCATCCCCATGTCCTCAAGTCCAAATACCGTATGCTAACTCATATATATGGAATCTGAAGAAACAATACTGATGAACCCAGTGACAGGGCAAGAGTGGAGATACAGATCTAGAGAATGGACTTGAGGATGGTATTTAAGGCAAAGGCTTAGGCCTTTTTAAGAAGTTAGTTTTCTTGGGCATCTCCCATACATACAGCAGGTAAATATCTTATTAAACTCTTGTTTATTTTTTCTCATGTTAATCTGTCTTTTATTACAGGAGATCTCACCCAAGAACTTAGAAGAGTAGAGGGAAAATTATTTTCCCTCCCCTATAAACTGTTCACAATAAAAAAAAAAATAATAATAACAACAGTGTGGCATGAGCATCTGCCTCTATATCTACCATAGAATGTTGTTTGAAGGCATTGAAAAGACAGTCATTAAAATCTCCAATGGATTTATCTTTTATTTTCTTGCAAGAGTGGAGTATTGCCTACTCTGTCTTTTTTTCTTTCAATTGAGGTAAAATTTACTTGCAGGGAAATGCACAGATTATAAAATATTTTATGACTTTTAACAAATGAATACACAGATGTAACCAACACCCCCATATAAAAATAAATATAAAATATCTCCAAAACCACAGAAATTTTCCTTATGCCTCATTCCAGTCAACTCTCATCCCACACTGTTCTGATTTCTATTGCCAAATATTCATTTTGCCTCTTCTTCAAATTAAAATAAGTGAAATCACACAGTTGACATCCCTTTGTGTCTGGTTTCTTTTACTCATCATGTTTTTGAGATTTATCCATTTTGTTGTTTGACTCATTTATTTATCTCTTTTTATCCCTGAGAAACATTCCATTGTATGGATATACCACAATTTGTTTATCCATTCTTCTGTTGATGAACATTTTGATTGTTTGCACTTTCAAGTTATTACGAATACAGCTGCTTTAAACATTCTTATACAAGACATTTTTGTATATATATATATATATATGTATATATATATATATATATATATACAAAATATACATATATATGTCATACACAGAATGTGCAGGTATATGTCCAGTAAATATTTAATGGAAATACAAGTATAACCTTCAGAAAGGACCATTACATATCTTGTTTTCTCTAGTATCTGTTCTGTTCAGTGGACCTCTGGAATAGCTAAATTCTTTTCAAAGTCCTTGCAATTTACTTTGTTGAGGCAGGTTTTATTGTCTGAATGTCCTACTAACATATGTACTAGCTGTCAAAGTCAAGGAAGCTGAGGTTTTAGATTCCCAGTATTATTCAATATTGCCAGTAAACATCTTTCTCTTTTCTCAGGATTGAAGAAAATCCTTAATGATTGCCTTGAACCCAGACTGAAGCAAGTGTCTAAAATCTACCTGCAAAAGTTTACCTTTGTGTTTTGGCAATATTAGTATTAGAAAATTGTGGTTTGTGTACAGAATCAGAGATGAAAGATGATCAGAGATTGGGAAAGTCAGGGGCGAGGGATGAGAATTTGGAAGAAAGGGAGGAGAAGGTTCAATTGTGAGTGAGGAAGTGAGTGTAAAGGAGGAAGAATTTTATTTGATAAGGGCAATGACTAGAGAAACAGTATTACAATAGATCCAAAAGTCAGATTGTCTTGTTTTTCACATTTTTATTAACTGTATATAAATAGCTAGTGGGAAGTTGTTGCATAACATAGGGAAATCAACTCGATGATGGATGATGAGTAAGAGGGCTGGGATAGGGAGGGTGGGAGGGAGGGAGGGAGTCATGGGAGGGAGAGGATATGGGGATATATATATAAATATAGCTGATTCACTTTGGTGTACAGCAAAAATTGGCACAACAGTGTAAAGCAATTATATTCCAATAAAGAGCTTACAAATAAATAAATACTATGAAGGAGAGAGATTTGCAAATATCTCTGTTAAGAGTATTCTAGGCATATTAACCCAATGAAGATCAAGTTTAGCTAGATTATAGTGAGCAAGGAATAGAGTAATAGCAGATGAGGTCAGAGAGTGAGACAGAAGGCAGATCCAGCAGGGTTTTGTGGGCCATACTAAAGCCTTTCAATTTTACTCTTGATTAGTGGGGAAGTTACTAGGAGGTTTTGAGAAGAGAACTTATGTGATTTGCCTTACATTTTAAGTGGAAAATATTCTGTTTTATTAAGGACAAATATGGGGAGAACTGTTAGGGGGTGTATCCATCAGTGTCAACAGGAAAATAATGGCATGATCTAAGGGTTTAATTGCAGAGATTACAGGGGTATGGGTAAGTTTAGGGAAACCAAAATGAGTTGGTGAAACACCCACTGACCAGCAATAGTAGAAAGACCTTATCAATAGTAGAAAGATATTACCACTCTGTGCTGGATATTCTACATTTGTCACTTCAGATCCGCTCTCCAGTCTTCTCCACCCAGCTTTGTGTCCTAAGAACCTGATCTATATAAATGGCAATCAATAGGCTACTTTGTTAAATGACCTCTGTTTAGGTTTGGCAAATGAGTGGCAATGGCAAACAAGTCTAGGAAACAAACATAGGGGAATTTGCCCCCCCCCCACAACTCCACTTTCCACCACCCTCACACACACACACACACACCCCACCAATTCTTGCTGGGCTAAATTTTAGCAGTGGTTGCATTTCTCTAGGATTGTAGTACTTCAGGTAGCTCTTTATAGAGCTTCATTTTCTAGTTAATCTCTTTTACTAGCTCAGGGATTATGATTCACCCCTTGTTACTTTCTGTATACTTAACCACACCTTTGTCATAATATCATTATTAAACTGCCAACAAATCCCCCAATTTAACTGTGCTCTTTCCTGCTCAGATTGATGCATTTCAGCCCTGAAGTGACAGTGTTGGAAAGTGTTAGTGGAACACAGAGAGTTACAGCTGATAGGAGCTGTAATCCTAGAGAAATGTAGCCATTGCTAAAACACTGCAATGGTAGGAAAGGAGAGCAGGATATGTATGTCTTGACTTCCCTCTCTTTAAACAATACAATCTCTTGTTAATGTCTCCCATTGGTTGACTTCAACTTGAAGCTCAAAAGCAAGAGAGCCCAGGCAATGCTGTCAATAGAAGTCAACCCCTATACAGTCTATGGGGCACAAAAGAGTAGAGAATGACTCTGGGAGAGACAAATGACAATTAACCATCTAAGGAACTATTGTAGTAGCCTAGATATAAAGTACAAAAGATAATTACAAATCGTGATAGGAACTAGGATGCAAATAAATCTGCTGATATGAACAGAAGGAAGCTATTTTTTTTAAGTCACAGAAAAATTTTTTGAAAATTGGCATTTGTGCTAAGACTTGAATGATGACAATGATCATGTTTTGTGTAGAGTTGAATGAGAATATTCTAGGCAGAGGAAACTGGAAGGAGAAAGACCTGGCAGTCACAAATGAATTGGAACATTCAAGAAGCAGTAAAGTAGACCTAAATATTGCTGGAGTGTAGAATAAGGCATGAGAATACAGTTTCTATCTATGAGGGTGAGTCAAAAATTATCTGCACTCTGGCTGTAGAATTTATTTTAATTAACTTTTAGAAAAGACAAATCCATCATTTTGCAACATAATCTCCTTGCTTTTCAATACACTCTGTCCATCTGTCAACAAGCTTTCATATTCCCTCATTAAAAAATTTTTTTTTGCTGAGCTGTGAGCCACGAATGCACTGCTGTCTTCACTTCTTCATTGGAAGTGAATCTTCATCCTCATAGTGCTGCTTTCAGGGTACCAAACAGGTGAAAGTCCAATGGAGCAAGATCAGGACTATAGGGAGGATGCTTTAACACCTCAAAATGAAGTTTTTGTAGAGTGTCCACATTGTGGGCAGAAGTGTGTGGACGTGCATTGTCATGCAAGGTCACAACGCCCTTGGATAGCAGTCCTCTGTGTTTAATCTGAAATTTAGGCTTCAGCTCTTCAATAAGCATCTCACTGTAACGAGCACTGTTGATTGTTGAACCTCTTTCCTGATAATGTTCCAACACTGGCCCTCGAGAATCCGAGAAAACTGTTAAGCATCAATTTTCCAGCTTATGGTTGACTTTTGAACTTTTTCTTGGTCAGTAATTGACGATGTTTCTATAACATACTCTGCCGTCTACGCTCAGGCTCATAGTGATGAATCCATGTCTCGTCACCAGTAATGATTCTCTTTAAGAAACTTTCACCTTCCTTAGAGTACTCGGTCCAAATTTTGTTCGCAGATATCCAGACGCTTCTGTTTATGCGCTTGCATGAGTTGTTTTGGTACCCTTGCACAAACTTTTTGAAATCTAAGTCTGTCATGGATTACTTCGTTTTGAGGTGTTAAAGCATCCTCCCTATAGTCCTGATCTTGCTCCATCAGACTTTCACCTGTTTGGTCCCCTGAAAGCAGCCCTACGAGGATGAAGATTCACTTCTGATGAAGAAGTGAAGAGAGTGGTGCAGCTGCCTAAATAGCAGATGCTCGCAGCTCAGCCTAAAACATTTTTTTAATGAGGGAATATGAAAGCTTGTTGATAGATGGACAAAATGTATTGAAAAGCAAGGAGATTATGTTACAAAATGATGTATTTGTCTTTTCTAAAAGTTACTTAAAATAAATTCTGCAACCAGAATGTGGATAATTTTTGACTCACCCTCATATAAACACATTTGTTCTCTGTAAAAATAAAGAAATCTATCTTTGAGATGGAAATCACAAGCATAATTTTTACCATAGTTATAGTACTTCTTAGTTTGAAGTGGAAGGGATGCTTTTCTTAATGGGAGAAGAGTCAACGTTACATTATAAGAAGAACATACAAAATGAGAAATTTTGTCATAGTCATTTTGGAATAATACAATCTATTAATTTGCCAGCTAATGGTAAATAATGTTACAACATTTGATATGATAATTAAATGTAAAATTCCTGAAATATTATAAGTATCCAATAAATATCAATTAGCCTTTAATTTAAAGAAAAAGAAAGAAATCTACCTTTGAATTATGACACAAGTAAAAATTCTGTTCCTTACAGCTTATTTTAATACAATAAAACCTATATTTATTATTTTATCACCAAGTTATCTTTGAACTTTTTTTCATCTCTTTAACAAGTTAACATATTACTGCAGAAGCTCATATGTAACATTTTTTTTTCTAGCTAGATTATTGTTTGATCTGGCAATAGAAAATTATCTACTTCTTAGTTGCTCCTCTGAAATAGAATATACTGGCTGCTAACTGAATATTTTCCACAACTAGTAATAGGAGATACAGAAAAAACAAAAACAGTTTATACCTAAAGCTAAATGTTGTGGAAAGCAGTCATGGCATGGCCTGCGACCCCTCCTCAGGACTGCCCAGTTAGTGTCCTATGCCTAGAATATTCCCCTCCATGGAAGCCAGATACTGAGCTGTCATTCAGCCCTGGATTCTTCTTCCTTATTAGGAGAAATATTTTCCTTATTCTGGGTATTCAATGAACTTCTTTATTACTGTGTCACACTGCACCTAGCCAGCCCTACCAGTACATCTGCCCCTTGAAGGAAGGGAACAGGTTTTTACCTGTAGCACCAGAAAAGTGCATGCAGTCCATTGTCCTGTGTTGGGTATTGGGGCAAACCCACATGCCATGGGAGACTACCACATACTACAGATACTGATCTTGTTGTGTGTCTTCTCCTTTCTATGAGTAAAATGTTGTTCCAGCCAGCACCTTGTGTGTTGAGTCCTCCTTGGCAATTCCAAACATGTAGAATATGTGGTGGGCCAAGGTCTGTAGGCCCCTATTTCTGGTGCTTAGTATCATTGTGATCTTTGCCACCCTCCACGTGGTGGGTATTCTCACTTAGAAGTGGTAGCTAGATCTCCTCCTCAACACTCATGCAGTATTCGATGAATGCATGATCTGTTTGGCAAGACATTTTCTTACATGTAGAACTCTGACTCAGTCAAGGTAAGATAAAAGCTTTTTGCATTGATATTAAAAAACTCCAATAATGAAAAGAATAGAATATTTGTTGATTATATGCTTGTCAATCATTTTACAAATATTTATTAAGCATCTACTCTGTGCCAGGCTCTGCTCTAGGTCCTTGGTATATGGTGGTGAACAAAACAAAGGACTTGCTTTCATGGAGTTTAATATCTAATGAGGATGACAGACAATAAACAATAAAGAGATTAATATCTAGTAAAATATCATAAAGTAATGAGTGTTATGAATAAAATAAAACATAGCAAAAGGGTAGACAGTGATAAAGGTGGCAGTGACAATTTTAGGGTGGTCAGGGATGGCTTTTCTGAAGAGACTACCTCTGAGCAAATTATAACATTAAGTAAAAGCTCAATTAAAATGAACAAACTAGCCACAGTCACAAATATATAAATCAGAAATTGTGTAGAAAAAAATACAAGCAAATACCAAAGAATTTGCTGTTAGAAATGCAACAGATCAAAGCTTTTTCTTATTACTTCAAAGGAGTTAGAGCAGTGGTTCTCAGTTGGCTGCACATTTGAATCACCTGGGGAGCTTTAAAATTTACTGATGTCTGAGTCTCACCCCTAGAAATTGATTTCACTGAACTGGGGAGCAGCTTGTGAATTAAAGTTTTTAAATGCTCCCTAGTTGATTATAATGTGCAGACAAGGTTGAGAACCATTGAATTCTAAAGGATTCAAGAAAGTACACCTGAAATTGATATATTTAACTTTAATCACTTCTCCCTATTCGTATCTGCTTTCTGGTGAAGATAATAATCATCAGTAAAGTGGACAAAATGTAGGCAAAGTCTGTAGAAAATGTAAAAAATGCTTTGACAATGATCTTGAAAAAATAAGTATTAGCTACACTGCAAACTTTCTCTTTCCAACACAGAAGCAGTAACATTGAAGAAGAACCTAACACTAAAGATTGCTTCTACATGTCTAAAATATTCTAAATGATGTCTGCCTCATTTTGTTCAGATACAAAAGATCAAAACAATCACCTTATCAATCTTATTATTATCATTGTTCTTCATCTTGAGTTTAGCCTAGGGGTTTTAAGGACTTAGTATTCATTTGGATCTTTGAAATTTTTTCTACCAGTCTAAAAATCAAAAAAAGTCTATAGTCTCATAAAGCTATTTTTCCCCAAGAAAAATAATGAAGCTGTTCTTTTCCACCCAAGATCAAAACCCTCAAGTCCAGATGGCTAAAGCATCATTTCAGACAAGTCATCTGCCACACTTAGAGCATGTGCAGTTTTCAAAATCTGTACTCACATGCTTGGAAAAAAATGACTTGAAGAGAGGCAGCACCTGGTTTAAACCTGCATCATTAGCTCTAACTTTCTGAGTAATCATCTCAATCAGGCATAGGATAGAAACTAAATTAACTCTAATATTCCAGTGGGTGGAAGAAAAAGATAACAACTGTTTTTTTCTATAGTCTTCTTAAACAAATAGACTCATTGAAAGATTTTTGATATTTCAGAAACATGCCCAGGGTATACTACAAACTAAATAAATGAGGCAGTCTGTTATTAGCATCTCTATTCAACTAAATGTTTGCTGCCAAGAAAGTAACATAAAATTATATTTTAAGGTATACCATGAATACATCTTAAAGGATGTTTTTAAGATAGATCGTATGATTATTTTGAATAAAAAGAAAACCTTATCTCTACAAATGTACTTTGATGTCAAAAGAAGTGAAGTTAAAAAAGTAAACATATAATCATTCCCAATAGTACCCATCATGATCTTGAAAATGTCATATATAGAAGTATACTTATTTTTAAACCAATTAATAACCCTTCTTTTTCTACTAGTTAATTAAAAGGATTTTTTTTTCTTTTAAAGAATATTTTGAGCTCAGTTAGCGAAATGCTAAGAAGTTCCTTTGCTATTCTGACTGCATTTCTCTCCTGGTGTGTAAAGACATTGTGTAGCTAAGCAACTGAATTCTCTAGCTTCTTTTTCCCCATCTCTTTATCTGGTATCTAAGGTTTTCCAAATTCACTTTCTATAAAACATACCCAGAATGTTAGCTGAAAATTTTAACCATGTTCCAACCAAAATATAACACCTTAGAAACTGTTTTCCTTCTACCATTACATCACAGTAGCAATAGCTTCTAGAAAAGAAAATGAACAATTATTGACCACCTACTTATTTCAATTATTTTTATTCTACAGGTGAGGAAACTAAGACTCAGAAATATATCTTGTTCCAGGTTACACAGTCAGTAGGTGGTGGAAATCATATTAAAACCCAGATCATTCTGAGTCCAATACCCAAATTCATGCTCTTTCCACTGTACAGTGGTTATATTTGGATCTATTTTTAACCTTGCTGGCAGGGCTGGGGGTGAAGTGGGAGAGCAGAGGTGGGGACATAAACACATACCACTTTTGGAATTTTAAAACTGATTCTAATTTTATTCGACACCAATCTTGTTTTGTCCTCAGATATGTTAAACATTGCTGTAAGAGACTATTTCCTTTTCTTTGCTTTGAATTCCAGTTTTGTCTACTGCATCTTTAAGAATGAAAATCTTTGATCTTCTACTTTTTTTCTCAATATTGCTTCAACAAAATTGAGGTCTAACTTAATTCAGATACTCTTAATGATAGTTCTTTTGTATGTACAGTTATTAGAACAAGAGCTACAGTATTTGAAACACATGCATGTGCACATGAACAACTTCCTTCAAATTTGAGTGAAACTAGTAAGATTATATTAAGAGAAGTAATCATCAGTAGATGAAACTACATATAGACATTCTTTACTCTGCATTAATGACTGAAACTTTCCATAGGAAAAAAGAAAATTTTCAATATATTTCCTATGAATTCCAAGAACATAACTGAACACAGTTGTGTAAATTACTAAGAAATTAGTATTCCACTTTATATAAATATATTAAAAATGTTTAACTTGTATTAACCTGTAAAATTTTCTAATAATATACAGGGCCAAAATTTAATGTTTCTGTATCAAGTTGCTTCTTTTCAAACACATGTTTTTTGGTATGAATTAGCTAGAGTGAATAAGATTAAACATTCGCCTAGATTGATAAAAATCTTTAGTTACAAAATAAGCTACTGTGTCTTATAAATAAAAATCAAAACACTTCACAATGAATATTACAAATATTCACACAGCAAGGTTCTAAAGAGTTGCATATGTTGACCTTTCCAATAGAAATTTTATTATAAACAAAGCTGGAACCATATTAACTTGCAGCAGTTGTGACAAGGAGATACATTCTCATCTGATCTGTTATTTAGTATGATAACTTTTTCTGTAATTCAATAAAATCACCCTAGGTTTGAAATTTTTTTTCTTTCACATTTTCTCAAGTTGCTGTGAAGTTACTGTCTGTGTAGCTAATTTTAATTTTTTATATAAATAGCATATTCAAATGTTTCAAGATTCAAAAAATGAAAAGGGGTATAATGATAATTTTCTGCTCCTGTCCCCAGCTGCTCTCCCTTCTCACATAGTACAAGTATTATTATTTGGTTTTATGTCATTCCAGGGGTATTTACTTCAAATAAAAGCAAATTCATGCCTATATATCTTAATCTCACTCATTCTTTTTACACAAATGGAAATATACTAATTATACTCTTCTATATCTACTTTTTCCACTTGATATATTTTAGAGCTCTTTCTAGATCCACACATACTACTTTATGGATGTACAATTTTCCATTATACAAATATTAATATATCCTGTACTGTTTATTTAACTATTACTTTCTTGATGACTGCAATGAATAACTTTTTACATTAGCCATTTTTGTATGTTTACAATTATATCTTTAGAATAAACCTCTTGAAGGAAATTGTTTGGTATACTGTTAAATGCAATTATAACTTACCAACTTGGTTTCCACAGATGTTGTCTCAATTAATACTCTGTCTAGCAATGTATGAGAGTCTGTTCCTCACCGTGAATCCAATGTATCTTTTCCAGTCTTATAACTAAATCCTTAGGCTTCTCATCTCAAATTTTGGCATCATCATTGACAGCTCCTTTTCATTTACACATCACATCAAATTCACCACGCACTCTTTTTGGCTCTACCTTCACACTGTGTAGACAATCTGACCACCTTTTATACCTCCACCTTGGTCCAAGCCACCATTACCTCTTATTTGGATAATTGCAATTGACTCATTACTGGCCTCCCTATATTAGTCTCAAGTCTTTACACTCTCTTCTCCTTAGAACATCTGAGGTGATCTTTTAAAACTCTAACCCTAATCTATACAAATTCCTTGCTAAAAACCCTTCACTTGCTTGCAATATCACTCAGAGCAATTACCGAAGTCTTTAAAATATGCATCTGTATAATCTGCATATTTATAAGGGACAAATCTAGCTATTGTACCTGTCTTGGGCCATGTGGTCTTTTATCTCAGTTTATCTTTGACATCTACTTCTCTCTCCTGTTTCTTTATGGAGATCTCCCTTCTGCCCATCAGAGCACATGGCCTAAAAATTTGTTCATTTTTAAGATTCTCCAATTAGCAGTCTACAAATTGATTAGTTTAAATTATAAGGAAAGAATCATATTGGCTTGCCTATATTGGGGAGGGGTATGGATTTGGCATAAGCACTCTCTCAGCTGGAGATAGGGAGGCTACTTTCAAAGAAAGGGACATGGATTTGGCAGGCATTCCTCATATGTCCCCTATAGCCTGAAACACACTAGCAGGTAATGATCCTTCCATAATTCTAACATTTTTTCAATTAAAACTTCTCATATCTTTTTACAGCTCCCTCAGAAAACCTTTATATTTTAATGTGTCTTTTGTCTTTTATCTCAAAAGAGCAAATGTCATAGAAAAATAAGGCTTTGAAACAATTAGGTAAAAGAGATATAGCCTCAAGGCTAGAGAAGGTTCATTTAATTTTCTATAACCTCCACTGACATATGAATTGATAGCCACTAAAATGACAAAATATGTGTCTGATTTTCACAAAAATGTGTAAGAACCTCATTGGCTTTTGCAGTATGGTTTTGGTATAAAGTTGCCTGGAGGTAAGGGGAATGAAGGGAGGTGATCTTTTCAAGTAATTTCTGATCCCGCTGCTTTAGGTGTAATTTAAAAGATGCATTGTGAAATATTTAAGATAAACAAAAAGCATAAATAATAATTAAATAAACCTCCACTTACTAGCTTAGAAAATAAACTACCACAAATACAATTGAAAGCCCCTCTGTTCTATACAATTACTTTCCCCTTCAATTCCCCATACTTGCCCTTATCCTGACATCAGGGTAATCACTATTCTGAAATTTTTATTACACATTCTTTGGGAAGAAAAGACAATTGTTCATCATTATAGGTTTGTTTTCTCCTGCATCAGTTTATTTCATGAGAATATATTTATCTCCCCTCCCTTTTAATTAAAAAAATCTTTTCAAATTAGCTTTACTCAATTTTTACCATTAAAAACTCTTTTTTTTTAAAAACAAAGATATGGCAATGCATTTCAATTTATATAAATATTTTCATCTATTGGTTATCGTTCCTTTTTGGTGTCAGCTTAAATGAAAGTAGGAGAGACTCAAGTAGTTTATTGGACTGACTGAGATTTATCTTTTCCAATTATTGGGTGAGATGTGATAACCCAAGAGAGGCAATAAGAGGAGTTGGTAATTGAAATTTTTTCTGTCCTGGGGGATAAATGAAATTTCTTATTCCAGCACGCCATATAAATTTTTTTTTTTCAGAGTATGAAGACTTGGCTCCAATTTGTCTCTACTCTTTTGGTAAAAGTTGTATTTTTTGGTTCTGTTTTGTTTCAAGGTATATAAAATCATCGAAGATTAAATTGTTTTTCATAAGTATGTTGTATTTATTTTAAATCTTTGATTACTGGTTTGCAGAATGGTTTAGTTCAGAGAACTTTTTTTTAGTATGACTTACTCTATTATTATTATGTTTTTAATCCAAGACTCAACTTATGAAACTGTTTCATTCACATTGCTATTGCTTCCTTGACTTGGGCAAAGAAATCAGAACTCTATTTTTATATAGTAACTAAAAGATATTAAAAGAAAGACAACTATGTGCTTTACAGACATGAAGAGGGGTTTTTGATTATTTTTATAGTTATGTCCTGTGAAAGGCTATAACCAAGATTATATTGTAGGCATTCTAAATTGGGATTTTCATATAAACAAGACCTAATTTACTTTTGCAGGTATTTTTCAGCTTTCAAGAAAAAATATCCTATTTTGCTGCTATTTGGAATGTTTATATTCAACATATAATTTTCATTTTTGATCATATGGATAAACTTTCCCCTTTTAAGGTTGTAAAAGATGAGTTTCCAGTTTGGCACATAAGGAGCTTAGAATTGACTCTAATCTAACAAGTAAAATGCTGAACAAACTGAAAAATCAACAACTCTTCTTATATCTGTCAGAGAAGCGAGGTTACAGGACAAACCGTTATCCCCAAAATTGGAAAGGCAGACAGGCAGATACAGAGAATCACAATTTACAGGAACAAAAACCTATAAGCAGAGACCTCCATAAGAAGTGCAACCAGGAAAGGAAAACTTGAACTGTATTTGATGAATTGCTGCAGGCTCAGTGTGGACAACTCTGAGAATTAAAAGCTCCAGGGGAACCTAGTCATATGTGGGGTCCCCACACTTTTGTGAGTTTTACCTCTAAGAGCTCTACCAGGTCTTCACAGTGAACATTGGAGAAAAATCCCTGTGTGCTTCTGGCAGGCAGAGTGGACAAACAACCATCTTGAAATATGCCAGAGCACTCTGTTCTTCTAAAAAAAGACTACCCTCAGAAAAAAACTGTGTTACCAGAATCTAACCTTTTGGGGTTTTATAAAAAACTAACCTAACAAGTGGAAAAATAAATACCCAGCTCTAGCTTTCCTTAGCCTTTCATGTGGGGAAAGAGAAATATCCAACTCCAGTCCCCTCTAGTTATCCTGTTCCACACAGGAGGGGAAAAATAAAATTAGAAGCATTGTTGAAGTTCATAGTCCAGGGACACAGGCTTAACAAAAGACAGACTTAACCATAGGACATATAATGCTTCTCCTATCCACATACCTTACCTCTACATTACTAAAAGAATATTTGCATTTATTTATATCTTTTACCAAGTACATCATGTCCATATTTCAAAAATAAATAAGTAAATAAGTAAATAAATGACATATAAAAAGCAAAAAACTTCCAGTTATAAGATAAATAAGTGATAGGAATGTAAAGTTATTGTGAGTAAATCTTAAGAGTTCTCATGACAAGGAAAAAAATTGTTTTCTTACTTGGCTTTTTCTTCTTATTGTATCTATATGAGATGATGAATGTTAACTAAACATACTGTGGAAATCTCACAATATCTGTAAATCAAACCATTAGGCTGTTACACCTTAAAATTATACACTGATATATGCCAATTATATCTCAATAAAACTGGGAAAAAAAGGTTTAAAAAAGTAGTATGAATAAAATAGTAAGAAATGAGAGAAAATGCAGCATTAAAACCACAAAAGGCAGAAAAAATGTGGAAGATAAAAATGGAGCAGAGGACAAAAGCCCCAAATAAAAAACTGTAACAAGTGTAATAAATATTAATCCAATTCTAGCAATGATCACCTTAAATGTCAATGGTCTAAATACATCAACTAAAAGACAGAGATCATCAGAGTGGACCAAACACTAAGACCTAAAAAAGATCTTTAAATATAAAGATACATATAGGTTAAAATTAAAGAGATGAAGAAAGATATACCATGATAACACTAATCAAAATAAAGAAGTATTAGTTACATTAATTTCAGACAGAACAGATTTCAGAGCAAGAAAAATTATCAGGGGAAAAGAGGTATTGCATCATGATGAAGGGGTCAGTACTCCAAGAAGATATAACAGTCCTTAATATGTATGCACCTAATGACAGAATGTCAAAGTACATGAGGCAAAAACTGATAGAACTGCAAAGAGAAATAAGTGAATCCACTATCATGGTTGAAAACTTTAGCATTCCTCTGTCAGAAATGGACTGATCTAGCAAACAAAATTAGTAAGGACATAGCTGAACTCACCAGCACAATCAACTGGATATAATTGATATCTATAGACCACCTCATCCAACAACAGCAGATTATATGTTCTTCTCAAGCTCATACAGAACATTCACTAAGATGGACCACATCTTGGGCCACAAATCAAACCTTACCAAACTTAAAAGAACAGAAATCATGTAATGCATTCTCTCAGACCACAGTGAAATTAAACTAGAAATTAATAATGGAAAGATAGCCAGAAATCCCCAACTACTTGAAGATTAAATAACAGAATTCCAAATAAGACATGGGTCAAAGAAGATATCTCAAATTTTGAAGTATTTTGAGCTAAGTGAAAATTAAAATAAAATCCCAGCAATTTATTGATGTATATTGACAAACTGATGCTAAAGTTTATATGGAGAGGCAAAAGACTCAGAATAGTTAGTTCAATACTGAAGGATAATAACAAAGATGACTGACAGTATCTGACTTCAAGACTTGCTGTAAAGCTACATTTATCAAGACAATGTGATATTGGTGAATAAATAGACAGATATTTTAATGGAACAGAATAGAGAGCCCAGAATAGACACAAATATACTCAAATTATTTTTGGCAAAGGAGCAAAAGCAACACAATGGAGGAAAGGTAGCCTTTTCAACAAATTGTGCTGGAACAAATAGACATTCATATGATTTATATGCCACCCCCCACCCCCACCCCCCCAAATTAATCTAGACACAGACCTTAAACACTTCACAAAAAATAACTAAAAATGGTTTATAGATCTAAATGCAGAATGCAAATCTATAGAGTTCTTAGAAGATATCATAGGAGAAAAACTAGATGACTTTGAGTATGATGACTTTTTAGATATAATACCAAATAATAGATCCATAATATAAATAATTGATAAGCTGGACTTCATTAAAATTAAAAATTTCTGCTCTGTGAAAGACAATGCCAAAAGAATGCGAAGATGAACCACAGAGGAAAAAGTTATAGCAAAAGACACATCTGTTAAAGGACTGTTATCTAAAATACAAAAAGGACTGGTAATACTCAGTAATAGGAAAACATACATTCCAATTTAAAAAATGGGTAAAAGACCTTAACAGACACTTCACCAAATATGATACACACATCAGATAAACATATAAAAAGATGTTCAACATCATATGTCATTAGAGAATTGTAAATTAAAACACAGTGAGATCCCACTACACACCTATTGGAATGGCTAAAATATTAAACACTGAAAACACCAATGAAAATAACTTTTTTAATAAGACAAAAATACATATATTTAAAGGGTAGCCTCAAATTACCTATCCAGTGAAAATTTACAGGTTTTTAACTGGCTATTTGCACTAATTAAAAACATTTTGAACCACACATAAACAATTTAAGCCATCTGTAATAACAAGAAAGATCAGGACAGAATTTCAATTTCAACCTGAGCTTACTTTGTACTCCATAAAGAATACTTGTTCCAGAATGAATAGCAAAACACCTCATCCACTGCTGTGGGGAATGGAAAATGTCACAGATCACATTGCAAATTTAAATGAACCAGATGTCATTATGAAAAGACTTATAAAGACATCTCCTCACCCGTGCTTCATTTAATTGTTTTATATTTTAGTTTTGGTTTTTGTTTCCTAGAAACACACTTTTCTGAGTAAGCCCAAAAACAGTGCTCTGGAAGCATTGGATTGGTTGTAAGTAATTCTTTAAATCTGCCTAGAGATTTAAGACATTCTAGAAAGATAGAAGTGGGATTCTAATTGGCCTTTAAAACCTCCAATAACATTTTCCTACAATGTGCTGCAAACTAGGCACAATTAACACAGCATTTATGTAACATGAAACTCAGAACCATCCCAGACTTACAATTCTCCCCATGTTTAACACCCAGTGTTAAATGCAGAAATTAAAATGCTCTCAGTAGGAGTAAAAGTTTTTATTCAAGTTAAATTTATACATCTCTTGCTTTAAAGAGATACCCCAAAACCTTTCAAGCCCTGCAGTTACACTTACCTCTATAATAAAAGTTTATTAAAGAAAAGCTTCAGTATAAAAAACAAAAACAAATTTAAACCCAATGAGATCCCACTACACACTTATTAGAATGGCTAAAATCTAAAATACAACACTAAATGTTGGCAAGGATGTGGAGCAATAGGAATTCTCATTCATTGCTGGTGGGAATGCAAAATAATACAGCCACTTTGGAAGACAGTTTGGCAGATTCTTATAAAACTAAACATGTTCTTATCATATGATCTAGCAATCATGCTCTTTGGCATTTACCCAAATGATTTGAAAATTATGTCAACACAAAAACCTGCTCATGTATATTTATACAACTTTATTCATAATCACCAAAATTTAGAAATAATGATGATGTTCTTTAATAGGTGAGTGGATTAATAAACTGTTATTCACCCAAACAATGGAACAGTATTCCTTACTAAGGGATGTGGGTTATCAAGCCATGAAAAGCCATGGAGGAAACTTAAATGCATATTACTAATTGAAAGAAGCCTATCTGAAAAGGCTACATGCTGTATGATTTCAATTATATTACATCTGGAAAAGGCAAAACTATGGAGAGAATAAAAAGTTCAGTGGTTGTCAGGGATTAGGGAAGGAGGATGAAAGGATGAATAGGCAGAGTACAGAGGATTTTTAGGGCAGCAAAAATAATTTGTATGATACTATAATGATGGATACATGTCTTTATACATTTGTCAAAACCTATACAGTGTACAACACCAACAATGAACCCTAATGAAAACTACGAACTTTGGGTAATAATAACATGTCAATATGGGTTCATTGATTGTAAGTAATGCAACACTCTGGTGTGAGATATTTATAGTGGGGGAGATTGCACATGTTTGGGTACAGGGGAGAAATGAGAACTCTGCACTTTCCACTCAATTCTTCTGTGAATCTAAAGCTGCTCCCCCCAAAAATTTTATTAATTAAAAAAAGTGTCAAAGGCAAATGAGCCAACCTCAATTCCTTGTTTCTAAGACAAGATGAGATAGAATTATTACATTTATCGGAAGATGACATGTTTCTAGCACTAATCTTGTTATGTATGCTGTAATTAAAACTCTGCCTGTCAGCTAGCCTAACCATGATTTACCCACCAACTCTCAGATTCATGACCCATTCTCTAAGACTTGGCCAATCAAAGACTCAGTAATTGAAGCCCAGAGAGTTGGGGGCACTTGAATGATAAGTACTTCTATAATATGACACCAAAGGGATTTTTATGTCATTTTATTGTTCAGGCGACACTAGTATCTACCATTCAAAATGGCCATTGCCATTGGATTAAGTGGCATGTGGAGAATCTGCCTCTCTGTTAGCAAGAGGTATGATATAACATAATCAACAATAGTTGGACTTGAGGTGAAGTCAGAAATCAGAAACAAGAATAGTTCAGAATTAGTTTAATCTTACCTCAACCAAAATAATTGCAAAAAATTAATAAAGATATTTGAGATAAACATAGAAACATGAGCTAGCAAGGGAGTTATTTTAGAGAGAGAGACACTTGATTTCAGATAGAAACATTCCCTCCATCTATGGTTTTAGGAAATAGAATAATTTATCTGGGATGTCCTGGCTAGGAAAAGGATAATGTATAGATGCAAAAGCATGTAAAAACAAAAGGCCAAGATGTCTATGTGTCAATGTGGCACTAAGAAGCCTCCTGTTAAGGCTTCACTGCCAGCAGCATGAACCTGATCCCTAGTGAAACTGGTGAAAATTATATATACAAAAAAAAAAAAAATTTAATCTTGGGAAATGGTCTTAAGGGCAGACTGCAAATGAAGAAACATTGATTCAAGAAAACCTGTTAGAGCACAGGAAGAACACCAAGTGTCTGTGTCATTTCAACCATAACACACTCCCTCTCAATGCAGCATAGAAAGAACTCTACTCAAGTTGAGTACAACCAAGATCATGGCATTATCACTCTCTCAGCTACCAATTGGAGAGCTATGGTACCTTTCAAGGAGGTACAGGACATCAGCATTTCTCATCCTACTCTCCAGTTACCTGTTGCAGAGACTAAGATTAGGTAGTGCAGCTGAGAAGTGACGGTTTCCTTCTTCCATTCATCTCCCACTCCTGGGAAAGAAGCTCTATGTTGAGCACAGAGTGTGCTAAAAACACTGGGGCATCAATTGACCTTGTCCAACTCATTTGTAAAGTGAAGGTTCTTCACCTGGAGAGGCAAGCTGAGAAGAAGAGAGGCAATAGCCAACTCTCTCTTCTGTGTACCTACCTCTAAGAACAGGAGTGCCATTCAGAGACAAAATGCCCTGCCAAAGCATTGTGATCCCAAGGTTATTATGCACAAACCCAAGTCTACACCTTCTGAAGAGATACATAAATGGCTTCACACCAAGGGGAGCATAGACATCACTGAAATAATTTATCCAGTAACTCAACAAATAAATAATCAAATAGCAATAACAAACCCTGGAAATGGGGAGAGTCTAGTACCCCAGATTTGTCACAATATGCTACCTAAAATGTCCAGTTTCCTACAAGAAGTTATGAGACATGCAAAAAACAGGAAAGTCTGACCCAAACATGGGGGGAAATAAGCTAGGATAAAAACTTCCTCTGAGAGCAACTATATTTCAGTTTCACAGAGAGATATTTCAAAGTAGTCATTGTAAATATGTTCAAAAATTAAAGGAAATCATGCTTAAATAAGTAAAGCAATATATGGTCACAATGTTTCATCAACCAGAGAATATAAATAAAGACCTAGAAGTTATTTTTAATAATTTGTTTCTCTTAACTTTGATGTCTCTGTTCCAATATTACCTTCTTTATTGATTTTGCCTGAACACCCAGTAAAAAATAGCACCCCACTATCCATTTTTTTAAAAATCTGCTTTCTTTTTCTTCATACCACCTGTTACAATCTCACATGTTATGTGATTGTTTCTTTGCTTATATAATTTTTCCTTTATGGGATTGTAGGAACTTTTGTTCCTCAACACTCTATACTGTTTGCTACACAATGCCTGGAACATGGTTACCATTCAACATCTATTCCTCAAATGCATGAAAGAATTTCTCATTAAAACTGTAGATTCCATGACCTATTGGAGAAAAGGCTGAGTGTGGGACAAGAATTCTTAATCAGAGGGGGAAAGGGGGAATCCCCTTAAAGAAGACAGAATTTTGAAATTAATTATTCAACTTCAAAACATAATTGTAGGGCTTCCCTGGTGGCGCAGTGGTTAAGAATCCGCCTGCCAATGCAGGGGACACAGGTTTGATCCCTGCTCCAGGAAGATCCCACATGCCACAGAGCAACTAAGCCCGTGTGCCAAAAAAACAAAACAAACAAACAAACAAACAAAATAAGAAACCAGAAAAAAAAAAAAAAACATAATTGTAACATTTCACTCTGTGAGTAAACCAGTTTGGGTGAAAATTAATCACATCATTTTTCTCTATCTCTATAGTTACCTCCACCACATGAATCAAGGGAAACTTATAAGAATTAACAAAATTACTTCTGAGAGTTTCAGAGGAACCGGAACTGCAACCCCTCATATTTGAGCTGTTTCTCTCCATGTGCCTGATCGCTGCTTATTATTGTGGTGCTATCTTTGACTCCCATCTCCACATGCTCTTGTACTTCTTGCTCTCCAACTAGTCCTTTATAGACAACTGTTTCACCTACACCATCATCCCGAAGATGCTGCTGAATATCTAGACACATAGAAAAGTCATAACTATGCCAGCTGCATCATCCAGATGTATTTTTGTCATACTCTTTGCAGGATTGGATGACTTTCTCTTGACCATGATGGCCTATGACTACTTCATGGCCATCTGCCACCCCCTGTACTACATGGTTGTCATGAACCCCCAGCTAGTTCTGCACTCCTTGTTTTGTTTTTTATAGTAACTTTTTAACTCACCTCTACCCTTCAGTTTATTGTGCATTGCCTAAGTCTGCTTTGACTACACAGGGTATCTACTTTTAATAGTATCCTGCCACCAGTAATACTCTTATCCAATTCATAGTCTCCCTGTTTATCAGAATCAGCCAGTCTGCTAAAATTTCTTCTACATGAACAAAACAAGAAGAAAATAATAAGCAAATTATGCCATTGTACCACATTTTTCAAAGGAAGTTTTCAAAATCTGCCCTCTCCATTTTCCTTTTATGCCACAACTCAAAATGGGATAGCTTTCTATCTTACTTAAAATATTTTTTTTTTCATGGCTTACAGAAGTTGCTTCATCTTCCTAACCTGAAGCTACTTATCTCCAAATATAACTTCATGAACCCCTGAATGAGAGCAAGTTACCATTACTTTCACATAAAATATTTATCTTTTCAAATTTTTGTGATAGGCAAGATGATGCTTACATAATTCTCTAGGTTAATTGGACAATGTCTTTACAGAGAACTAATGTTTGGGACAAACTCCACCCCAAATTTAACATGTTTTATCAGAAGGTCACAGATAAAAACTCCATGTGACTATAACTCCAAACTTATTTTTTTTTTTTTTTGCATTTTGACACCCCCCCCCCACCCCAATCCCTTGCCTCTTGCAATCACTAGTCTATTATCTGTATCTATGACCCTTGGGGTTTCTTTTTTAATTTAGATTCGACATAAGTGAGATTATATAGTATTTGTCTATCTTTGATATTTCACTTAGCATAATGCCCCCAAGATCCACCCATGGCATCACATTTGGCATTATTTCCTTCTTTTTATGGCTTGATAATATAATATTCTATTGCATATATAAACCAAAATTTCTTTATCCATTCATCCATTGACGGACACTTAGATTGTTTACATACCTTGGTTATTGTAAATAATGCTACAATGAACATGGAGGTGCATATATCTTTTTTATTTAATGTCTTCATTTTCTTCAGATAAATGCCCAGAAATGGAATTGCTGTATTAGATGGTGGTTCTATTTTTAATTTTTTGAGGAACCTCTGTATTGTTTTCTTTTTTCTTTTATTTATTTTATTTATTGGCTGTGTTCAGCCTTCGTTGCTGCACGCGGGCTTTCTGTAGTTGCAGAGAGTGGGGGCTAGTCTTCATTTCAGTGCGAAGGCTTCTTATTGTGGTGGCTTCTCTTGTTGTGGAGCACAGGCTTTAGGTCCACAGGCCTCAGTAGTTGTGGCTCGTGGGCTCAATAGTTGTGCCTGGTGGGCTCTAGAGTGCAAGCTCAGTAGTGTGGTGCACAGGATTAGTTGCTCCATGGCATGTGGGATCTTCCCAGACCAGGGCTTGAACCCATGTCCCCTGCATTGGCAGGTGGATTCTTAACCACTGTGCTACCAGGAAAGCCCTATACTGTTTTCTATAGTGACTATATCAACTTAAATTCCCACCAACAGTGCACAAAATTTCCTTTTTCTTCATATCCTTGCCAACTCTTATTATTTGTTGTCTTTTTGATAATAGCCATTCTAACAGCTGTGAGATGACATCTCTTTGTGGATTTTTTTTTAATTATTTATTTAATTTATTATTTTGGCTGCATTGGGTCTTCATTGCTGCACACGGGCTTTCTCTAGTTGCGGTGAGTGGGGACAAATCTTCCTTGCGATGTGTGGGTTTCTCAGTGCGATCATTTCTCTCATGGAGCATGGGCTCTAGGTTCATGCAAGCCTCAGTAGTTGTGGCTCATGGGCTCAGTAGTTGTGGCTCACAGGCTCTAGAACACAGGCTCAGTAGTTGTGGCACACAGGCTTAGTTGCTCTGTGGCATGTGGGAACCTCCCGGACCAGGGATCGAACCTATGTCCTCTGCATTGGCAGGCAGATTCTTAACCTCTATGCCACCAGGGAAGTCCCTCATTGTGGCTTTGATTTGCATTTCTCTGATGATTAGTGATGTTGAGCATTTTTTCATATGCTTGTTGACCATCTGTATGTCTTCTTTGGAAAAAATGTCTATTCAGATCCTCTGCCCATTTTTTTCAATTGGGTTGTTTGGGCTTTTTCAAATATTAAGTTTTATGAATTCTTTATATATTTTGGATAGTAGCCCCTTATCAGATATATGATTTGTGAATATTTTCTCCCATTTAGTACATTGTCTTTTCATTTTGTTGATGGTTTCATTTGCTGTGCAGAAGTTTTTTAGTTTGATGCAATCCTACATGTTTATTTTTACTTTTATTGCCTTTGCTTTTGGTGTCAGATCCAAATAATTATTGCCAAGACTGATGTCAATGTAAAGCAAAGAATGTCACTAGCCATTTGATTCTATAAGAATTAAGTCATTAGCCACTGCAGTCACTGACCTACAATATACCCAGAAAGTAATTCAGGACAAAGGATAGGACAAGGCTCCGTATTTTGGGAATTCAGGCAAAACAGGCCCTTAGATAGTTATCTTTCAGGGAAAATTTTTTATGAACCCAGATTCTTGCATCTTCCCATACTTAGAAAAGCACTAAAACAATTAACTGAGATACCTTTTTTCTTGTAACTAGCAGTAACCTTCTACAGAGATGTATGCTGGATTGCACATGATTGTTAGCAAAAATCACATGTATACTGGCCTCTCCCCTTCCTCTTTGGAGCACTTTCAAAGAGCTATCCGAGAGGCTGTCTCCTAGGCTATAGTTCTTGGTAAGTCCCCAAATAAAACTGAAACTCACAGGTCTCACACTATGGGTTTTTTATTTCAGTCAACATCAAGATTACTGAATGTTTTCTTCTAAGGGTTTTACAAGTCTTACAAGCTAGTCTTTAATCCATTTTGAGTAAATATTTGTGTTTGGTGTAAGATAGTGTTTTGGTTTCACTCTTTTGGATGTAGCTGTCCAATTTTCACAACACCAATAATTGAAGAGACTATTCTTTCTCCATTGTATATTCTTGGCTCCTTTGTTATAAATTAATTGATTGTATACATGTGGGTTTATTTCTGGACTCTCTATTCTGTTCTGTTGATTTATGTATCTGTTTATATGCCAATACCAAGCCATTTTAATATAATAGAGGTTATTAAGAAATAGAAATTCTGGACCCAAAAGGCACAATAAATTAAATGAAAAATTTGCTAAAGGTGTTTAATGGTTGATTTAAACTGGCACAAGAATTAGCACACTTGAAGATAAAATTGTTAGAAACTAAGCAATTCAAAGAATTAGAAAAAAAGAAGAAAAATTAACGGAGTCTCATGGAAATGTGGGACAGCATTGACCACACAAATATACAGATAATGGGAATGCCAGAGAGGATAAAAAGGGACAGAAAATACATTTGGTGAAATAATGCTAACAAAATTCCTTATTGGATGAAAAATTTTAATACACATTCAAAAAACTCAACATACTCCAGGAAGGATAAATGCAAAGAGATACACAGAAACATCATAGTAAAAAATACTGAAAGCCAGAGACAAGGAGTAAATCTTGAAAGCAACAAGAAAAATGATTCATCACTTACAAGGGAAACTGTGATATGATGATTTTGGTTATTGACCTGTTTCTGGCACAAAGCTCTTAAAACCCTTTGAGTTTCATAAGTGATAAGAGCAAGAATGGTGTCTTTTTTTATTTTAGTGAAGTGACTTTGGTAAAGCTCTTAGGTAATCTAAATATGGGAGCTGGTTGCCAGGGGACAACCATGAAATTAGAGGGTTGTAACTTTTAGTCCCAGAACCCCCCACCTCTGGGAAGGGGAGAGAAGCTGGAGGTTGAATCAATCACCAATAGCCAAAAAGTTAATCAATCATGATTATGTAATGAAGCCTTCATAAAAACCCAAAAGGATAGGGTTTGGAGAGCTTCCAGGTTGGTGTGCAAGTGGAGGTACTGGGAGAGTGGCACACTCTCTGGGCCCTTTCCCCATACCTTGCCCTATGGATCTCTTCCATCTGGCTGTTTCTGAGCTATACCCCTTTATAATAAACCAGTAACCTAGGAAGCAAAATTTTCCTCTGAGTTATGTGATCCATTCTCATAAATTATTCAAACTTAAGGAAGGGGTTGTTGGAACCTCTGATCTATAGCCAGTCAAGTCAGAAGCTTAGGTGACAATTTGGACTTGTGAGTGGTGTCTGAAGTGAGTGTAGGGGTAGGCTGTCTTGTAGGACTGAGCCTTTAACCTGTGGTATCTGATGCTGTCTTCAGCTAAATAGTGTCAGGGTTGAATTGAATTGCAGGACACCCCCCTGATGTCAGAGAATTTCTTGCAGTATGTGAAGAGAACTCCCCCACCACATGTTGGAAATTGGGGTCCAGAACCCCAACAAGGTTAACGGATGACTTCTTATTAGAAACAGAGACCAGCAAGCAGTGGGGATACATTTTCAGGGTGTTCTAAAAGAAAAATTGCCAACCAAGAATCATATATCTAGCAAAAATAGCTTTTAAAAATGAAAGCAATATAGAAACATTCCCAGATAAGCAAAATCTTATTGAGCTTTTTGTTAGCAAACCCATCTTATGAGAAATATTAAAAGAAATTCTTCAGATCAAAAGCAAGTGACCTCAGACAGTAATTTGGATACACATAGTAAAATGAAGAGCACCAGTAAAGGTAATTATGTAATTACACAGGATAATATAAATGCATATTTCTTCTCTTAAATAATTTAAAAGGCAATTGTATAAAACAATATGTCTATAATTGTATTTTTTGGGTTTGTAGTGAATGAATATGTAATATATTTGCCAATAATAGCACAAACACCTAGGTGGGAACAAAGCTGTATTAGACTATGATAATGACAGTAGATGCTAACTAAAATCAACATGAAAAAATGAAGAGAACAAGAAATGATAAATAAGGTTAAAAAATTAGAAATGATACAGAGTACTTTGTCCTACCAGAAATGAAATGAAACTAGAAATCAATAACATAAAGAAATTTGGGGAGATCACAAATGTGTAGAAATTAAACAACTCATTCCATATCCACTGGTTCAAATAAGGCATCACAAAGAAAATTATAAAATACTTTGAGATGAATGAAAATGAGACACATTTTAAAACTCATAGGATGTAGCTAACAGTGCATAGAGTAAAATATAAGAAATATCTCAAATCAATGATCTAACCCAACACTTTAGAAAAATAAAAAAATAAGAGCAAACTAAATCTAAAGTAAACAAATGGAAGGAAATAATGAAGATTAAACTAGAAATGAATGAAATAGATAGTAGAAAAAAATAGAGAAAAGCAACGAACCAAAAGTCGGTTCTTTGAAAAGTTCACGAAAATTGAAAAAAAATCTAGCCAGATTATCCAAGAGTAAAAGAAAAAAACTCAGTTACCAAATTAGAAATATAAGAGGGGACATTAATACCAACCATTCAGAAATTAGAAAAAAAAAGAATTAGGTAACAAATTAGGTAATAAATAAAATGAAAAACATTCTAGAAAGACACAAACTACTGAAAGTAACTCAAGAAAAAAAGTAGAAAACCTGAATAGGCAATTAACATATCCAGAGATTGCATTAGGAAATAAAAATATACCCACAAAGCAGATATCTAGACAAAATGGTATTACTGTGGTATTTATTCTACCAAACATTTTAAAGAATTGATACCAATTACTCGCAAACTCTTCCAAAAATAGAATAGAAAATAATATTCCTCACTCACTCTTTGAATTCTGTGTTACTTAATACAAGAGGAAATTTTTCAGTATTAAATACTACAGCACTACACGGTCTGCATTTGGTTGAATCCTTGGATGCAAAGGAACTTCAGGTATGGAGGGCCAACTATAAATTATATGCTGATTTAACCCCCAAGTTGTTCAAGGGTCAACTGTATATGGAGAGCTCTTACAACTCAATAATAAAAAGTCAACCAGCCAAATTAAATATTGGCAAAAGATCTGAAAAGGCATTTCTTCAAAGAAGAACTACATATGGCAAATAAGCACATAAAAAATTGTTCAAGATAATTAGTCATGTAGGATATTCAAATAAAAACCACAATGTGATTGCCTTTAAGTACACTAGGATAACTGAAATTAAAGAGAGAGAGAGAGAGAAATAACAAGTGCTGACAAAGATGTGGTGAAATTGGAAACTTTGTGCATTACTGGTGGGAATGTAAAATGGTGCAGCCACTGTTGAACACATTGGCAGATCCTCAATAAGCTAAAGTTAGAATTATCATACACAACTCAGCAATTCTACTACTAGGTATATGTCCAATAGAAGATAGGGGCTCAGATGGAGGCTTGTACACCAATGTTTATGGCAACAATATTCACTAGAGCCAAAATGTGGAATCAAGGCAAGTGTCCATCAACAGATGAATGGATAAACTGTTGTCTATACACTCAATGGAATATTATTCAGCCAATAATGTTATTTGAGTTTATTTATGGACTCTTTTATTCCATTGATATGTCTATCCTTGTACCAGTACCACACTATCTTGATTACTGTAGCTTTATAATGCTTTAATTTTTTTCTTTTTTAATTGAGATATGATGCACATACATAAAATTCACCATTTTAATTTGTACAATTGAATGGATTTTAGTATATCACAAGGCTGTGCAACCATCACCATTACCTAAATCTAGAAGGTTTTTTGTCATTTTAAAAGGAAACCACGAACACACTAGCAGTCACTTCCCATTCCCACCTTCCCCCACTCCTGGCAACCACTAATCATCTTTCTGATTCTATGGATTTACCTGTTCTGGATATCTCACGTAAATAGCAATCACATAATATGTAGCCTTCTGTTTTCTTTCAAATAGCATAATGTTTTGGGGGTTCATTCATGTTATAGTATGTGTTACTTCATTCCCTATTATTATTGAATAATATCCCATTATACGGATATATTCAGTTTATCCATTATCAGCTCATGTACTTTTGGGCTGTTTCTAATTTTTAGCTGTTATGAATAAAGCTGCTATAAACATTTGTGTATGTAATTTTACATGAACATAATTTTTTAAATTTGGGGGATTTTACCTAGAAGCTTCATCGCTGATTCTTTGGTAACACGATATTTAACTTTTTGAGAAATTGCCTATCATTTTCATACATGGTCTGTGCTATTTTACATTCACACCACCATGTGTAACGGTTCTACTTTCTCTAGTTCTTGCCAACATAGTTTATTATTTATCTTTCTGGTTGTAGCCATCCTAGCATTTGTGAAGTGGCATCTTATAGTTTCTATTTGTATTTCCCTCATGACTAATGATGTTGAGCATCATCATTTTTGTTTATGAGTCATTTACACATCTTTTTTTGAAAAAACATCTATTCAAATAAATATTTTTAAATTAATTATTTGTTTTTATTTTGCCTTGGTTGAGTTGAAGGAGTATTTTTTAATATATATTCTCAGAACTAGTCCCTTATTTCATATATGATTTGCAAATAATTTTTCCCATTCTTGTGGCTTGTCACTTTACTTTCTTGATAGTGTCCTTTGATACATAAAGGTTTTCAATTTTGATGAAGTCCAATTTATTTATTTATTTTTTGGTTACTTGTATTTTAGGTGTTATGTCAAAGAAACCATTACAAAATCCAAGGTCATGAAGATTTGTCCCTATTTTTTTTTTTCTTTCCTTTTTTTTTTTTATTGGAATATAATTGCTTTACACTCATGTACCAGTTTTTGAGGTACACCAAAATCAATCAGCTGTATTCATACACATATCCCCATATTCCCTCCCTCCCTTGACTCCCCCCCACCCTCCCCGCCCCGGCCCTCTAAGGAATCACCCATCATCGAGTTGATCTCCCTTTGTTATACAGCAACTTCCCACTGGCTATCTGTTTTACAGTTGGTATTATACATATGTCTATGCTACTCTCTCACTTCGTCCCAGCTTCCCCTTCACCCCCTGTGTGCCCCTCAACCTCATGTCCTCCAGTCCATTCTCTGCATCTGCATCCTTATTCTTGTCTTGTCACTGGGTTCATCAGTACCATTTTTTTTTTTTTTTTTACATTCCATATATATGAGTTAGCATACAATATTTGTTTTTCTTTTTCTGGCTTACTTCACTCTGTATGACAGACTCTAGGTCTATCCACCTCATTACATATAGCTCCATCTCATTCCTTTTTATAGCTGAGTAATATTCCATTTTATATATATGCCACATCTTTATCCATTCATTTGTTGATGAGCAATTAGGTTGCTTCCATGACCTGGCTATTGTAAATAGTGCTGCAATAAACATTACAGTACATGTTTCTTTTTGTCCCTACGTTTTTTTATGCTTTATAGTTTTAACCCTTAAATGTTGGTCTTTGAAAAATTTTGTGGTAATTTCTGTGTAAGATAAGGTGTAGCAGTATAACTTCATTATTTTGCATGTGAATATCCAGTTGTCCCAGCACCATTTCTTTGAAACACTAAACTTTCTCCTTTGAATCATCTAGGCACCTTTGTTGAATAGAAATTGACCATAGATGTATTGGTTTATTTCTGGAATCTCAATTTGATTCCATTGTTATGTATGTCTATCCATATTCCAGTACAACATAATCCTCATTACTGTAGCTTTATAGTTAGTTTAGAAGTCAGGAAGTGTAAATCCCCCAGCATTGTTTTTTTCAAGATTATTATGCATATTCTGGGTCCTGTGTGTTTCCATATGAATTTTTAGTATCAATTTATCAATTTCTACAAAGAAACATTTTGGGATTCTAATTGCACTTGCCTTGAATCTTCAGTCAAGTTTGGGGAATATTGCCATCTGATCAATATTAAGTGTACTGATCTATGCACATGAGATATATTTCCATTTGTTTAGGAATTTTACAATTTCTTTTGAGAATATTTTGTATTTTTTTATTGTATAACTGTCCTACTCCTTTCTTTGAATTTATTCCTGCATATGGTATTCTTTTTGATGTTTCTAAGTGGAATTGCCTTCTTAATTTTATTTTCAGATGATTTATTGTTGGGGTATAGAAACACAATAGATTTTTATATTGATCTTGTATTCTACAGTGTTGCTGAAATCTTTTATTAGCTCTTACAGTATTTTTTTCAGATTCCAAGGAAATTTCTATGTATAAGATTATATCATATGAAAATACAGATAGTATGAGTTTTTTTTAACTTCTCATCTGGATACTTTTAAATGTGTTTTCTTCCTAACTTCCCTCACTAGAAACTCCAATACAATGTTAAACAAAAGTGGTGGGAACAAACATCCTCTTGTCTTGTTTTTTAATTTAGGGGGAAGTGGCCTATCTTTCAACATTATATGTGATTTCAATTGTGGGTTTTCATAGATCTTCCTTATCAGGTTGAGGAAGCTCCCGTCTATTCTTTGTTGCATGTTTTTTAACCACTTTATTATTAAGATATGATTAATGTAAAAAGCTGTACATATTTAATGTATACAACTTGACCAGTTTGGAGATTACTATCTACCCATAAAACAATCATCACCATCAAGGCAATAGACATACCTATCACCTCCCCAAATTTCCTTCAGCCCTCTTTATTATTATTTCTCTGCATGTGGTAAGAACACTTAACATAAGACCTATCCTTAGGAAATTTTAAGTATAAATAAAGTATTGTTTACTATAGGCACTATGCTGTATAGCAGATCTCTAGAACTTATTTATTTTGCACAACTGAAATCTATGCCCTTTGATCATCATCTTCCCATTTCCGCTTCCTCCTGGCTTCTGTAAATAACCATTCTATACTCTGATTCTATGAGTTTGACATTTTAGATTTTATGTATAAGTGAGACCACGCAATATTTTTCTTTCTGTGTCTCGCTTATTTTAATTAGCTTAGTGTCCTCTAGGTTTATACATGTTGTTGAAAATGGCAGAATTTCCTCCTTTCTCATGGCTGAATAATATTCCATTGTAAAGATATACAACATTTTCTTTATCCAATTGTCTGTTGATGAACATATAGATTGTTTCCATATCTTGGCTATTGTGAATAATGCGTTAGTGAACATGGAGTGTGGGCATTACTTTGAAATACTGATTTCAGTTCCTTTGGATAAATATCTATAAATTTATTTTATTGGCTGTGTTGGGTCTTTTTTTGCTGTGCACAGGCTTTCATTAGTTGCAGTGAGTGGGGGCTACTCTTTGTCGTGGTGCATGGGCTCCTCATTGCCGTGGCTTCTCTTGTTGCAGAGCACAGGCTCTAGGCACATGGGCTTCAGTAGTTGGAACACATGGGCTCAATAGTTGTGGCTCATGGGCTCTAAAGCACAGGCTCAATAGTTGTGGCACATGGGCTTAGTTGCTCTGCAGCATGTAGGATCTTCCTGGAGCAGGGATAGAACCATGTCTCCTGCATTAGCAGGTGGATTCTTAACCACTGCACCGCCTAGGAAGCCCTGGATAAATATTTATAAGTGGGATTGCTGGATCACATGGTAAGTCTATTTTTAATTTTTTGAGGAAAATCCATGCTGTTTTCCATGGTGACTGCACCATTTTTCATTCCTGTTAATAGTGTGCAAATGTTCCATTTTCTCCATATCCTCACCAACACTTGTTATATATATTTTTTTCAATATGTTATTTATATATAAAATAGCTATTCAAACATGTGTGAGGTGATATCACTGTGGTTTTGATTTGCATTTCCCTGATGACTAGTAAAATCAAACATTTTTTCATATACCTGTGGGCCATTTGTATGTCTCCTTTGGAGAAATACCTACTCAAGTTATTAACCCATTTTTTAATCTTATTAGTTTTTATTTGTTTGTTTGTTTTACTATAAAGTCATAGGCATTCCTTATATATTTTGAAAATTAACCCCTTATAAGCTATATGATATGTAAATATTTTCTGCTATTCTGTAACTTGGCTTTTCAACCTGTTGAGTGTTTCTTTTGCTGTGCAGAAGATTTTTAGTTTGATATAGTCCCACTTGTTTATTCTCGTTTTTATTGTCTGTGCTTTTGGTGTTATATCGATAATATCATTGCCAAGACCAATGTCATGAAACTTCCCCTACATCTCTTTGAGGAGTTTTACATTTTTAGGTCTTACATTTGCATTTTTCATCCATTTTTTAAAATTTTTTAATTTTATTTTTAACTTTTTTTTGTTTTTTTTTTATTGGAATATATTTGCTTTACACTCTTGTACCAGTTTCTGAGGTACACCAATGTCAATCATCTGTATTTATACATATATCCCCATATCCCCTCCCTCCCTTGACTCCCCCCAACCCACCCTGTCCCAGTCCTCCAAGGCATCATCCATCATCGAGCTGAAATCCCTTTATTATACAGCAACATCCCACTGGCTACCTATTTTACAGTTGGTAGTATATATATGTCTATGTTACTCTCTCACTTCATCTCAGCTTCCCCTTCACCCCACACCCACCGAAACTTTGAGATCTCCAGTCCATTCTCTGCATCTGCGTCCTTAATCTTGTCTTGTCACTGAGCTCATCAGTACCATTTTTCGAATGAATATATGAGTTAGAATACAATATTTGTCTTTCTCTTTCTGACTTACTTCACTCTGTATGACAGACTTTAGGTCTATCCACCTAATGATATATAGCTCCATCTAATTCATTTTTATAGCTGAGTAATATTCCATTGTATATATATGCCACATCTTCATTATCCATTCATTTGTTGATGGGCATTTAGGTTGCTTCCATATCCTGGCTATTGTAAATAGTGCTGCAATAAACATTATGGTACATGATTCTTTTGGGATTATGGATCTCTCTGGGTATAAGCCCAGTAGTGGGATTACTGGATTATATGGTAGTTCTATTTGTAGTTTTTTAAGGAACCTCCAAACTGTTTTCCATAGTGGCTGTACCAATTTACATTCCCACCAACAGTGCAGGAGAGTTCCCTTTTCTCCACACCCTCTCCAACATTTGTGGTTTCCAGATTTTGTGATGATGGCCATTCTGATCGGTGTGGGGTGATACCTCATTGTGGCTTTGACTTGCATTTCTCTGATGATGAGTGATATTGAACATCTTTTCATGTGTTTGTTGGCCATCTGCGTGTCTTCTTTGGAGAAATGTCTATTTAGGTCTTCTGCCCATTTGTGGATTGGGTTATTTGTTTTTTTGGTATTAAGCTGCATGAGCTGCTTGTATATTTTGGAGGTTAATTCTTTGTCCATTGTTTCATAGGCAATTATTTTTTCCCATTCTGAGGGTTGCCTTTTAGTCTTGTTTATGGTTTCTTTTGCTGTGCAAAAGCTTTTAAGTTTCATGAGGTCCCATTCATTTATTCTTGATTGTATTTCCATGATTCTAGGAAGTGGATCAAAAAGGATCTTGCTTTGATGGATGTCATAGAGGGTTCTGCCTATGTTTTCCTCTAGCAGTTTTATAGTGTCTGGCCTTACAAGTAGGTCTTTAACCCATTTGGAGTTTATTTTTGTGTATGGTGTTAGGAAGTGTTCTAATTTCATTCTTTCACATGTAGCTTTCCAATTTTCCCAGCACCACTTATTGAAGAGGCTGTCTTTTTTCCATTGTATATTCGTGCCTCCTTTGTCAAAGATAAGGTGCCCATATGTGTTTGGGCTTACTTCTGAGTTCTCTATTCTATTCCATTGATCTTCCTTTCGATTTTTGTGCCAGTACCACACTGTCTGGATCACTATGGCCTTGTAGTACAGTTTGAAGTCAGGAAGCCTGATTCCACCAACTCCATTTTTCCTTCTCAAGATTGCATTGGCTTTTCGGGGTCCTTTGCGTTTCCATACAAATCATAAGATTTCTTGCTCTAGTTCTGTGAAAAATCCCATTGGTAATTTGACCAGGATTGCATTGAATCTGTAAATGGCTTTGGGTAGTACAGTCATTTTCACGATGTTGATTCTTCCAATCCAGGAACATGGTATGTCCCTCCATCTGTTTGTGTCGTCTTTGATTTCTTTCATCAGTGTCTTAAAGTTTTCTGCATACAGATCTTTTGCCTCCTTAGGCAGGTTTATTCCTACGTATTTTATTCTTTTTGTTGAAATGGTGAATGGGAGAGTTTCCTTAATTTCTCTTTCTGCTCTTCCGTTGTTAGTAGATAGGAATGCAAGAGATTTCTGTGCATTAATTTTGTATCCTGCTACTTTACTAAACTCATCAATTAGTGCTAACAATTTTCTGGTAGAGTCTTTAGGGTTTTCTATATATAATACCATGTCATCTGCAAAGAGTGACAATTTTACTTCTTCTTTTCCAATTTGGATTCCTTTGATTTCTTTCTCTTCTCTGATTGCTGTGGCTAAAACTTCCAAAACTATATTGAATAATAGTGGTGAGAGTGGACACCCTTGTCCTTTTCCTGTTCTTATAGGGAATTCTTCCAGTTTTTCCTCATTGAGAACGATGTTGGCTTTTGGTTTTTCATATATGGCTTTTATTATGTTGAGGTAATTTCCTTCTATACCCATTTACTGAAGAGCTTTTATCATAAATGGATGTTGAACTTTGTCAAAAGCTTTTTCTGCATCTATTGAGATGATCATATGGTTTTTATCCTTCAAGATGTTGATATGATTTATCACGTTGATTGATTTGCGTATATTGAAGAATCCTTGCATCCCAGGGATAAACCCCACTTGATCATGGTGTATGATCTTTTTAATGTGCTGTTGGAGTCTGTTAGCTAGTATTTTGTTGAGGATTTTTGCATCTATATTCGTCAGTGATATTGGTCTGTAGTTTTCTTTTTTTGTGACATCCTTGCCTGGTTTTGGTATCAGGGTGATGGTAGCCTCGTAGAATGAGTTTGGGAGTGTTGCACCTTCTGCAATATTTTGGAAGAGTTTGAGAAGGATAGGTGTTAGCTCTTCTCGAAATGTTTGAGAGAATTCGCCCGTGAACCCATCTGGTCCTGGGCTTTTGTGTGTTGGGAGATTTTTAATCACTGCCTCAATTTCTGTACTTGTGATTGGTCTGTTCATGGTTTCTATTTCTTCCTGGTTCAGTCTTGGAAGATTGTATTTTTCTAAGAATGTATCCATTTCTTCCAGGTTATCCAATTGATTGGCATATAGTTGCTTGTAGTAGTCTCTCATGATGTTTTGTATTTCTGAGGTGTCCGTTGTGACTTCTCCTTTTTCATTTCTAATTCTGTTGATTTGCATCTTCTCCCTTTTGTTCTTGATGAGTCTGGCTAATGGTTTATCAACTTTGTTAATCTCAAAGAACCAGCTTTTAGTTTTATTTATTTTTGCTATGTTTTCCTTCCTTTCTTTTTCATTTATTTCTGCTCTGATCTTTATGATTTCTTTCCTTCTGCTCACTTTGGGGTTTCTTTGTTCTTCTTTCTCTAGTTGTTTTAGGTGTAAGGTTAGGTTGTTTATTCGATCATTTTCTTGCTTCTTAAGGTAGGACTGTATTGCTACAAACTTCCCTCTTAGAACTGCTTTTGCTGCGTCCCATAGGTTTTGGGTTGTTGTGTTTTCATTGTCATTTGTTTCTAGATATTTTCTGATTTCCTCTTTGATTTCTTTAGTGATTCCTTGGTTGTTTAAGAGTGAATTGTTTAGCCTCCATGTGTTTGTATTTTTTGCAGTTTTTATCCTGTAATTGATATCTAGTCTCATGGCATTGTGGTCTGAAAAGATGCTTGATATGATTTCAATTTTCTTGAATTTGCCGAGGTTTGATTTGTGACCCAAGATGTGATCTATCCTGGAAAATGTTCCATGTGCACTTGAGAAAAAAGTGTATTTTGTCGTTTTTGGATGGAATGTCCTATAAATATCAATTAAGTCAAGATGGTCTAATGTGTCATTTAAAGCTTGTGTGTCCTTATTTATTTTCTGTTTGGATGATCTGTCCATTGATGTAAGTGGGGTGTTCAAGTCTCCCACTATTATTGTGTTACTGTTGATTTCCCCTTTTATGGCTGTTAGCATTTGTCTTATGTGTTGAGGTGCTCCTATGTTGGGTGCATAAATATTTACCATTGTGATATGTTCTTCGTGGATGGATCCCTTGATCATTATGGAATGTCCTTCCTTGTCTCTTGTAATAGTCTTTACTTTAAGGTCTAATTTGTCTGATATCAGTATTGCTACTCCAGCTTTCTTTTGACTTCTACTTGCATGGAATATCTTTTTCCATCCCTTTACTTTCAGTCTATATGTATCCATTGATCTGAAGTGGGTTTCTTGTAGGCAGCATATAGAAGGGTCTTGTTTTTGTATCCATTCAGCCAGTCTGTGTCTTTTGGTTGGAGCATTTCATCCATTTACATTTAAGGTGATTATTGACACATGTGTTCCTATTACCATTTTCTTAACTGTTTTGCGTTTGTTTTTGTAGTTGTTTTCCTTTTCTTGTGTTTCCTACTCAGAGAAGTTCCTTTAGCAATTGTTGTAAGGCTGATTTGGTGGTGCTGAATTCTCTTCACTTTTGCTTATCTGGAAAGCTTTCAATTTCTCCATTGAATCTGAATGAAATTCTTCCTGGGTAGAGTATTTTTTGCTTGTATGTTTTTCTCTTTCATGACTTTCAGTATATCCTGCCATTCCTTTCTGGCATGCAGAGTTCCTGCAGAAAGATCAGCTGTTATCCTTATGCCTTTTCCCTTATATGTTATTTGTTGCTTTTCTCTTGCTGCTTTTAATATTTTTTCTTTATGTTTAATTGTCATTAGTTTGATTAATACGTGCCTTGGAGTATTTCTCCTTGGGTTTATTCTGTGTGGGACTCTCTGTGCTTCTTGGACTCGGTTAATTTTTTCCTTTCCCATGTTGGGGAAGTTTTCCACTATAACCTCTTCAATTGTTTTCTCATACCCTTTCTTTTTTTCTTCTTTTTCTGGGATACCTATGATTTGAATGTTGGTATGCCTAATGTTATCACTGAGATCTCTGGAACTGTCTTCCATTCTTTTTATTCTTTTTTCTTTTTCCTGCTCTATGGCAGTTGTTTCCTCCATTCTGTCTTCCAACTTACTTATTCATTCTTCTGCCTCAGTCATTCTGCTGGTTATACTATCTGTAGTAATTTTAATTTCAGTTATTTTGTTATCCATTGCTGTTTGTTTGTTCTTTAGTTCTTCTGAGTTCTTATGAACTGTTTCTTGTACTTTCTCTTTTGTTATTGAGATTTTGTATCATTTTTTCTATCATTATTCTGAATTCTTTTTCAGGCATTTTTCCTATTTCTTCTTAATTTATTTGGTCATGTGGGGTTTTTTTTCCTGCTCTTTTGCTTGCATGGTGTTTCCTTGTTTCCTCATGGTAGTCCAAACTTCTGGTGTTGCTTGTCCTGGTGATAAAGGGGTTTATAGAAGACAGTCCAAGCACCAAACTAATGTCCAAGTGTTGGGTTAAACAAATACTATTCCTAGGAAACACATACATATGTAAAATACACAATTACTGAATCCATTAGGGCATAAGGCTCTGGAAAAACCTGACAGAAGGACCTCCGTATGCTATGAGACATTGAAAGAGAAACCCATCAGAAATTGAAAACCAAAACAGAAGAAAACAGAAATAACAGCAAAAACAAACAAACAAACAAACAAACAAGTAACACCTTACAGTTACAAACACAAATCCAGGGAGATATTGAAAGTTAGGATCAAATATAAAAAAAGCTAGAGTACCACCAGACAGAATGGAGATTCTCAGAATGAAATTAGACAATTGTACTAAGAACTAAGATAAAGACAAAAACCTAATAATAAAAGTAAGGTGGTGTGTCATCTGGAGAATAGAGCAAGGAGTCTGAGCAGATTGATATTGTTGCTTATGTGTTAAGATAAAATAAACTAAAAATGGATGGAAGACAGGGGAACAGAAGATCATAGGGTGCCTGGAAATATTTAAATAAAAAGAAGGGAGTAGAAATGTATAAAGGATAGAGAAGAAAGGAAGGTAGGAGAGATATATAGTCTGTACTACCAAAAACTTAGCTAGAATAGAAGTATATAAAAAGGTTAAAAATAAAAATAGAATAAAAATAGAATTAAAAATATGTTATAAAACTTGTAGATCCCTTAGGACTAAGACAGTAATTAAAAAAAAAAAACAAAACAAAACTGGAACTCATCCCAGAATGGACCAGTTCAGTAGAATTGATACTAATATTTCTGTTTCATTAGAGTCTCAGCTGTAAGTGTGATTCTACTTGCCTTGTGTTTTTTGTATTATTCTATGACCAGCAGAGGTTCCTTTATTGTTTGTCTGTAAGTGTTGGTGTGTTGGGAGGGAGAGGGTACAATAGTGGCTCCTTCCCTGTGAGTGAGTGAGCAGTTGTGCTCTGTTGTTTCAGTTGGGCTTGGAGGTGCCTGTTGCAGAGGGACACCAGTGGCTCAGGTGTAAACAGAATGTATCAGAGTTGGGCCTCTCTCTGGGCTTCTTTGTTCTTGGCAGCCTCCCTGCTGTCAGCATTCCAAGGGGTTTTAAACAAGCCCCACCCAAGTGCCTGAGTGTCCCTGTTATCCCTGATTGCCTTAGGTGGCCCACAGGGGTCTCTCCACTGCCTGCTGTAGGTGCTGAAAGAGAGAGAGAGGTTATGCCCATGGCTCCTCACCCCCACCCATGAGCCTGCAGCATCCAGCTGCCATAATGGTCGGGCAGCTCTCAGCAGCAGGCATTCCTTGCCATGGAAATCTTCCCTCCTGTCCTCTTGGTCCGTCCCCTTACTGGCAATAATTTTTCTCACCCTGAACCAGCTTTCCAGTTCCCACACTCCTGCTCCTGGACCCTCTGTTCAGTTGTGAGTCAACATCTCAGTCTGGGAATGCTGAGCTGTGGTGCGGACGCTCCACATGTTTCTCACTCCCTCCCTTCTGCCATAGCTCAGCTGCTTCACCTTCTTTGAGCCATCATAGATGCCTCCCTACTGGTTATGTTGGGATCCTTGTGGTCCTTTCTGGTGTCTGAGATTGTCTGCTGGTGTTCAGTTGGTTCTCTGTGGGATTTATTGCATCTTTTGGTGCATTCCCAATGCATCTGTGGAGAGGGATGCTTTCCATGTCCCTCTACTTTGCCGCCATCTTTTCCAATCTGAATCCCTTTCATTCTTTTTGAGTTGATTGTTTTGTTTGGTATTAAGTTAGAGGCCCAAGCATTCTTTTGCCTGGATAGCCAGTTTTTCTAGCATTATTTGTTGAAGTCTCTTCTTTCCCTAATCTGTATTCTTTGTCAAAGATAAGTTGATCATATAGGTATGTATTTATTCCTGGGGTCTCAGTTCTAATACCTTGGTCTGTGTGTCTATATTTATGCCAGTACCATACTGTTTTGAGTACTGTAGCTTTGTAATATATTTTGAAATCAGGGCATATAATACCTCCAGCTGTGTTCCTTTTTCTCAAGATTGCTTTGGCTTGGCTATTAATGGTCATTTGTGTCTCCATATGAATTTTAGATTTTTTTTTTACTAATTATGTTTAAATGCCTTGGGGAATTTTACAGGGATTGTATTGAATCAGATTACTTTTGGTAATATGTATATTTTAACAATATTAAGTCTTGCAATTCATAAACACAGAAAGCAATGTGTGATTTTTTAAATTTCTTTCATCAATGTTTTGTAGATTTCAGTATGTAAGTCTTTCACCTCCCTAGTTAAGTTTATTCCTAAATACTTTATTGTGTTTGGTGCTATTGCAAATGGAATTGTTTTCATAATTTTCTTTTCAGATAATTTTTTGTTACTATATAGAAACATAACTGATTTTTATATATTGATTTTATATCCTGCCACTTTTCTGAATTGATTTATTATTTCTAATATTGTTTAATGGAGTCTTTAGGATTTTCTATATCTAAGATCATATTATCCACAAACAGGTATTTGAAGGATTTCAATTCTTCCTGTATGCTTTGTATTTCTTTCTTTCTTTCTTTCTTTCTTTCTTTCTTTCTTTCTTTCTTTCTTTCTTTCTTTCTTTTAATGCTATGAGTATGGCTTACAAGACTGTTGAATAGAATTGGCAATAGTGAACATTCTTGTCTTTTTCCTCATCTTAGAGGAAAAGTCTTCAATTTCCACATATGTGTATGATGTCATCTGTGGATTTGTCATATATGGCCTTTATTATACTGAGGTAATTTCCTTCTATTACCAGTTTGTTAAGAGGTATTATAAGGCAAGGGTATTGAATTTACGCAAGATTGCCTTAGGAATATTTAGTTCATTGATTCTTCTATATAAGGGGTTGGTAAACTTATAGCCCCTGTATTGTTTTTGGCTTGGGAGTAAAGAAATGTTTTTACAATTCTCAAGGGCTGTAAAATAAAAACAAAACAAAACAAATAGCAAAGAAGAATATGAGACAGAGACCATATGGCCTTCAATGCTTAAAATATTTACTGTCTGCTGGTACTTTACAGAAACAATTTGCTGATCCCTGTTTGATATGTTTTAAGATATATTAATGGATTAAGCCATATTGTAAAATAATTCTTTACAATTGCTGCTGGAAAGTTTAAACCACATTTGCAGCTTATTTCTAGAAAATATGCCAGATAATTTTAACATGTATTTGTATATTAACCTTACTCCCAACTTTATCTTATTATTTTTCTTATCACCATTTCAACAGTATCCCAATTTCAACTTGTATTTTATCTTAACATATTTATGATTTGATAATTTTAATAAATATAGCTTGAATCTCTTACTCTTGACTCCTAACAGAGCATGGATTAACAGTATTGTAAAACTTCATGACTTAAGAAAAAGTATGTGTGCTCAAGTGAATTGACTCTTCTTGAGTCTTGACAATCTATACAAGACACATTATTATTTCTGTACCAAATAGAAGTCCAACATGGGGGAAATAAGCAAGGACAGATATATGAGCTCGCACGTACATCCCCAAATTATTGCTCTTCTTCAAATATTGAATATACTTAACCTGGGTTCCATGGATGCATGGGGGTACAATAATAGATGTTGTATAACCTGTTAACACCCTGATGTTATTGTTATATACTTGTATATTTTTCTAGGAAAATGTATCATAATTTATATCAGCTTCTCAAAGAAGCCTGAAACACAAAAAGGTTGATTTAGAAATCAGATTAGAATAGAGTTGACTGTAAAACCCCAAAGATCCTACCATTCAAGCAGAAATTCAGAGCATTCTCGAGATTCTCAGTCTGAAGTGGTCTCAGAGTCCTGACAATAAGAAAATCTTTATTTTAGACTAGGAGACAGTCTAAAATAGGAGACTGTGGGAATTTTTTTGTCTCCAGATTGGCATGAGAGTGTGAAATAAAATATGCTTGGATTATTTTTATTTTCTCCAGTATGAGTTCTTCTATTTGTTACATGCAATAAATTTGTGGTGGTGAAAGTTTGGTATATTTCACAAATATGCCATTTGTGAAATATTAAGCTCATCCTCATGGGATTAACTTTCTTAGTTTCTTGGTTTAGGATTTCCACATAAGTGGGTAGCTTTAACCTCAGCCACAGATGATGAAATTAGGGGTATTGATTCTTACAGTTGACTTTACACTTCTGTTCTAGAACAAAATGTTCATTTTCAATCCACTGTTTGGGGCCAGTAAACAAAGTCTATCTGGTTCATATTTAGGATAACACATGTGATAGTCTTTTCAGATTTCTGGATTTATGTAGGAAATCAGTTGCAGCAACCTGACATGCATAGAAACTATAGACTTAATTCCCATTCCCAAATGTATGTAAAAAGCCTTTTCCCTTAAGTTATTGTTTCTCAGTTGGAAACTCAACTGCCCTCCCTCTCCAACTTGAGGAAGTTTGGAAATGCTTTAGGGCATCAAGATTTTTGAGGGTCTGAAATTTTATACAATTGTATAGTCTCCACAGTTCACCATCTTGAGTTGAAGTTTAATTTTTCTCCCCATCAAATAACAGTGACAAATATCTCCCAACTAACAATAGATGTTGAAATTCTGAACTCTGTACAACATGGTTGGATGGTCTTTAGTGCTGAGATTTTGTGCTTAATAGTTTTTGCTTTGGTGGTATCATTCAAACAATTAATATTTAGGTGTGATAGAGGGCTCCATCACCCTAGACTCCTAATAGTATCTTAAAGAAAGGAATTTATAATAATAATAGTAATAATAATAATAATAATAATAATAATAATAATAAATTGACATAGCATTTCCTCTGTGCCATGCATTAAGTGTTTTACATATATTAAAACTTTTAAACTTTAATCTTCATAACAATTACATGAGATAGGTATAGTTGTCATCATTCACATTTTCTAAATAAGGATGTGGAAAAAAAATGTTGCCTACCATTTTAGTAAACAAAGAATATTGCCTACCATTCTAGTAAACAATAAATGTTGTCCACATCAAGCTATCAGACACTGCAGCTGTACCACTGCAACATGTGTCCTGAGGGGAATTCAAGAAGGAGAAAAATAGGATACTGGCCCTAGATAGTTAAGATACATATCTAAGGAATAATTTCAATGAGCCCAGACTCTTGCATCTTCCCATACTTAGAAAAGAACAGAAATCATTAACTTGAGATGTCTGTTTTTTTGTAATTAGCAGTAATCTTTTGATGTTTGACTACATGGTATTTTTCTCAGCAAAATCTCCCATGCACCCTGGCTTCTCTCTTACCTCTTTGTAGCAGTTCCTCAGAGCTATCTGAGACACAGTCTTGATCCTGTACTCCTCAGTGGTCCCCAAATAAAACATAACCTGCAATTTTTAGGTTGTTCATTTACTTTACTCAAAAAGGATATGGTGGCACAGAGAAGTCAAGTAATTTTTCTGAAGTTACATAGCTAGTAGTGGAAGAGCTGGTAATCAAAATTGAGTAGTCTGGTTTCAGAATCCATGTTCTTATCACTATGTTACACCACCTCTCCTTTTTATTCATTTAACAATGAGTAGGAAATGTAAAGATTCATCATTATGGAAATATGCATAGGAAACAGAAAATCCAAAATGCTCTGTCTTGTAAACTTATAATAAAGTGATTGTTCAGTTCAATTGGCTGAATCCAGTATGATTATTATTGGGTCATAGAACATAATTTCTCAAACACCAAGAAGTAGTATAGCATGTCACTACAGAAATCCAGAGTTGAGGGACATGTGAACTGCTTATGGTGAGACAAAGAGAGGAGAAAATGTAAGACACTCCCATGCATAAGCCCCTTGAAGAAAGGCCCTGGAAACTCCCTGAAGTCTTCTAGAGGAATCAGAGGGCATCCATTATGAAAAAACCAGGGAAATACTGTATGCTTACTGTTATTGTGACCTCATTGTAAGTCTGGGAAAAAAAAAAAAAAAAACACAGGTTATGTGACAGAGGAATTAAAAAGGTAGGTAGCATATGACCTAATGTATTGGTTCATGTTTTTGATGATTATGAAGTTGAAATTTGCATTTGGGCCCAAATGCCAGGAATCATTTAGAAATAATTACAATCTTATTTTAATAAAGTAAACAGAATACATCTCATTACATGATCACAATGTCAGCAGCCCTGGAATGCGCAGGATCATTTTTGGAATACACATCTTTTTCCTCTATGCTTCTAAAATATCTTTATTATAAACACAAACTTTATTAAAAATTAAAAATGGAAAATATAAAATGTTTGCCAAATATTCTCTTTATATAAATCATAAGATCTAGACAGGATTATGACACAATTCTCTGAATGCTTTGCTGTAAGATGTGTTAAAGAACACCTAAGATAAAATGCATTTGATAATATCATTGATCTTCAACTATCCAAAATTACTGTTGACTTAAAAAAATGCACAATATAAGAGTTGCAAGTTAAGTTTTATTTGGAACAAAATGAGGACTGCAGCATAACTCTGGCAAACTGCTCTGAGGAGGCAAGAAGAGATGCCAGGATATATAGGAGTTTTTCAACAAAGGGTAAGTAATTGGAAATGTCAAAAGATTACTGTTAAATAAAGAAAACCAGATATCTCAAGTTAAGGAATTCAGCACTTTTTTTATATATGGGAAGATGCAAGTGTCTGGGCTCACTGAAATCATCCCTTTGATATGCACTTCAGCTATCTGGGGCCAGTATCCTGTATTTTCACATCCTGAGTTTCCTCAGGGCTCACCTCTGGGAGTGGCTGCAGTCTGATGGCTGCTAGATGGCAGGTATTCTTTTCAGCCCTGAGTTTCCTCAGGTTGTACCAGCTCACGTTGGAGGGCTGCAATCAGTGATGACTATGACATCCTCTGTTTATTGATATGGCAGGAAATATTCCATTTATAAATATTCCATTTAACAGTACAAAATATAGGCATCAGAACTGCAGAGCCATTCCAACCAAGGCAACTCTTAGAATAACACTGTGAAAACAGTTTTATCAGATCTTTCTCCCACATACTGATAAATCTTTACAGTGATTAGAACTCTACCACTTCTCAAGGATTTGCATGAAAGAAGTCTTTAATGACAGCTTCAAGTGCAAAATCCCACTGGTAGCTGGAGAAATTATTGCCTAAGATTAACTCTGCAGTCAAATTTGGTTAGTTATACACTCATAACACGACTTTTTAAATTATACCAGGTAAATTGCAGAATGATCCTTTTACTAGAAAATAACCTGAAAGAAAAAGAAATTGTGAGACTCCTGTGAGAATATCAATGCAGCATATACTTATAGCTCCTGGGCCAACCCAAGGTGTTTGCTGATAGTTATCAAAGACCAAATTAAAGCTTTACTGCTCATTAAACATGGCTCATTGTAGTTGAAGACTGTCATTCAGAGAAGTTTCTCAAAATCACCACTGAATAACCACAGGGCATTTTTTAAAAATCCAGTAAGAACTCACAGTATATTGCAACCTAATCAAGACTGCCACTGGCGAAATGTTTTAGCCAGAAATCTCTCCTGAATGTTAAAGAAAGGAAAAATCAACCAATATAATAAAAATTGCCTGTAATATAAATTGGTCTTATATGGCTTGTTATCTTTAAACATTGACTTCTATCGATATTCTTATTTCTATGCCCCCATCCTCTCCAATATCTCTCACTATCCCATATGTTGTCCCCAGTCTAGACCTGCCCTGTGTTCTGATTCCTCAGGCTTCTGTCATTACATGATTTATGTGGTAAAAATAACATGTATATTTTAATGTTAGATGGATTAATTAATAACCTCCTAGGTAATATGCATCTTAAAAGATCTTCTGAAAATAATAACTTAGTCATAAAGGACTGGCAAATTTTTATTGAACTCTGGACTGATCACGATACTGTTTTCATCCCCACATACTAAGAGGAGCCTTAGAAATCTATAAAATGCATGAAAGAGGGAAAGGGAAGATAATAAAACTCTAGATTTGATATCTGATTCCACTAAAAATTTGTTATGTGAACTTAGGTAATTTACAAAGTAGTAATTTTTTCTACTATTTTCTATCTGTAAAATATTATTAATAATGATATGTAATCAAGTTGTTGGTAAGGATTACATGAGAACATTTATTTAGCTATGTCCTACTTCTGTTTCTCATGAGTACTAAGTATTAAATTCTCTAAGTTTCCTTCTCCACATCACTGAAAACGTTCAGGGAAAAACTGTCTGGCTTTTAAGACTTCAAGTAGACCAAAGGCCATAGGAAGAAATTGGACTTCTTAAATAAATACAAGATCCCACTACCAAGAAAAGATGCTCACAGTTACCTTAGTTAACAGGATGGCAATAACCAACAAAAAAGAACTCAACTATCTAGTACAACAAGTACTTGACTTGTTTGGTGCTATCCTCGCTGTTTCTGCAGTTTTCATGATATTGAATCTCAGCATTCTGACTACTGATGTACTAATTTGTCTGCCAAGGTTCATAGTTCTGACCTTCCTAGTAGCTCCACAGGCTTTCCTAGGTCACTTTCTTCCACCATCACTTCCTGCTTCAGCTGTTGCTCTGCCATTTTTCTTCCTTGAAGTTTGACATTTTTCTGCCGAAGTCAACTAAGATGATCTTGCCCCAGCTCCAATTGTCTTTGGCAACTTGGCCTATTATTGCATTTGTGGATTTATGAAATATTACTATCAGTGCTTTCTTCTTCATTTAAGATAGTGGTTTCCAAAAGCTTTTAATTGGAGAAAATCTTTATTCAAGTAAAATTTAAGTAAAAATTTAATGTATTACATACACAAAATTATGCTGTTTCGTTGAAGATGGAAAGATGGGAAAGCAGGAGATAATTCATACTCCCAACCACTTGGCTTCTACTTTGCCCCTGCTCCTCAGATCGAATGACCACTTCCAGAAACTTTTAGAATTTCACACTATTCTGTTTAACTAAAGGAAGGTGATAAGTCTGAGAGCTTAGAAGATTTAAACATAGGGACACACCCTAAGCTTCTTCAACAAATTTTTTTCCTCAAAATTGATCCCTCGACAGAGCTTCTCTAACACAATCATCACTAGCCACATGTATCTATTTAAATGTAAACTAGTGAAAATGAAATGAAATTAAATATTAAGGTCCTCAACCACATCATCTGCATTTTATTTGCTCAAAAAACTATATGTGGCTACAAGCTACTCTATTGGACAGCACAGATATATACTATTCCCATCATTGCAGAAAGTTCTATTGAATATCATTGCTCTGATCCACAGTGTGGTTCTAGAAACAATCCTAAAATCCTCTTGGCTATTACAAAGAAATCATCACATATATTCTAGAACAGTGAAATCAATATTAAATGTGTCACATAGATTAAATATAACAACAATTACACAGTTATAGAATATCTCTCTCTCTCAGCTACTTGCAGAGAGGAGAGAGAAGCCTTCAATAAATAACCACACAAACAAAACTAAAATAAGGTGTGTCAAGTGCCATGAAGGAGAAATACATGTTAATATGAAATCACATAAAAATGATTTAATTTAGTCAATAAGGTCAAGGAAGATTTCATTGAGGAACTGATGACTTAAGAGAGTGAGTTTGTATGTCAGTGGGGAGGGGTGGTTTGGGAGATTTCTAGGCAGAGAAGAAAACACATGTGAAGGCCTGTGGCATATATGAAAAACTGAAAGAAAACCAGCATGACGGAACAGGGAAGAATGTGGTAGAAAGAGAGGTAAAGGCTAAACTATGTAGGATCTGTAGGCCAATGTTAAGTTATTTTTCCTAAGAGAATTAGGAGTCATTGCAAGGTTTTCAACAACTGGGTGACAATAAAATTTGCATTTTGTAACAATCTTCACAGAGTAGAGATTGGAGAGAGAAAAAAGTAGATGCAATTATATCAGTCAGAAGTCTAATGCAGTAGTCCAGATGGGGAAAGATAATAGCTTGGAAATATTTTATAATTGAAGATGGATAAAAGTGGGCCTATTTGAGATATTTAGAATGCAAAACCTACAGAACTTGATGGTATTTTGGAGAGAGAAAATGAGGAAGAAGAAGGTTGTCATGGATGACCCAATCTTTTAAAATTTTGCCCAATGAAAGTACAATGCACTGAGATAAGAAAAACTATATTTGGATTGCATAGAGATAGATCGTAAGTTCAGTTTTGGATATAATGAATTTACATGTCTTTGAGGCACAACAGGAGATACAGAGTAGGCAGTTTACGTGTAATATTTATTTCCCATCCTGCACCAAAAGAGGATTTTGGGCCACTTATAAGATAATAAAAAATAGAACCAAGTGACAAATTATTAGTATATGACAAAGAAAAAGCTAAACAGGACAGAAAAGAGGCTAATATGAAAAGTACATGCCATTAGATCCCATACACTTGCTGGGGAAATGAAATCATAGTTCATACTGCCTGTAAGATAAAAATAAACCAGTGGCTCAGGAAAATGCACAAATATTCTTGACATTAAGGATAAGAAGAAGTTTATGCTGAAAATTCTCATGAAGAAAGCAATAAATAATATGATGACTAATGTCTTTAGGAAAACCATCAGAGTAAACACAATACAAATATATAGAATGGTATCTTATAGAATTATTTAATATAGAACAATGTATGTATAAATAATTTATACAAATTTGATGCAATATTTGATGCAAGTCAAATGACTGAAGGTAATTTATTCCAGGAATACAAGATTTGTTCAACATAGAAAAATTAATCAATGTAATACAACATATTAATAGAAAAAAAAATACATGGCAATCTCAATAGATGCAGAAAAAGCATTCAGACAAAACCATCCTCCTATTAATTATGCAAACACTCAACAATCTAGGAATAGAAGGGAACTTCTTTTATCTGATAAAGGGCATCTACAAAAAAAATGTATAGCTGACATCATACTTAATGATAAAAGACTAAAAGCTCTCCCCCTAAGATCAAGAAGACAAGAATCTTCACTCTTGCAACTTCTATTCAAAATTGTCCTGAAGATTCTAGCTAGGGCAATCAGGCAAGAAAATGAGATAAAAGGTATCTAAATGAAAAAGAAAGAAAGAAAACCACCTTTATTTGCAGATGACATAGTTTTATATATAGAAAATACCAAAGAATCCACACACAAAAAATTAGAACTGATAAATGAGTTCAGTAAGGTTGTAGGATAAATCACTATAAAAATCTACTGTATTTCCATAAACAAGTATTGTACCACCAGAAGATTAAATTAAGAAAACTAATTACATTTACAATATCACCAAAAATAATAAATTATTTAGGAATACATGTAACCAAAGAGGTGCAGGATTTGTAGATAGAAAACTATAAACCATTATTAAAAGAAATCAAAGACAAAAATAAATGGGAAGATATTTGCTGTTCATGAATTGGAAGCGTCAGTATTTTAAAGATGGCAATGCTGATCTACATATTCACCATAATCCCCATCAAAATCCCAACTATCTTTTTTGTTTTTTGCAGAAATTGACATGCTTATTCTGAAATTTATATGAAATTACAAAGAAGAAATATGAAATCCAAAATAATCTTCCAAAAAGAGCAAAGTTAGAGGACTCACATTTCCCAATTTCAACACTTTATGTGAAGCCACAGTAATCAAGAAAACGTGATATTGGCATAAGGACAGACATACAGATGAATGGAATAGAATTGAAAGTCCAGAAATAAACCATGCATCTATAATAAATTGTTTTTTAACAAGGTGCCAAGACCATTCAATAAAAAGAAATAACAGTATTTTCCAAATCATGGTGCTAAGACAACTGGATGTTCTCAATAAAAATAATGAATTTGAATGTCTACCTTATACCCCATACAAAAGTTAACTCAAAGTGCATCAAAGACCTAACTGTAAAGGTTATAACTATAAAACCATCAGAAGAAAGCTAAAGAGTAAATCTTTGGGACTTTGTATTAGGTACTGTTTTCTGAGATATGACACATAAAGCCTGAGAAAGAAAAGGAAAAATAGATGCATTGGACCTCATTAAAAGTAAAAAAAAAAAAAAATTATGCTTCAATGGACACTAAAAAGAAAAAACATCCCAGAAAATGGAAGCAATATTTGAAATCATATACTCATATATCTGGTAAGGGTCTAATGTCTAGAATATGCATAAGATTCAGCTCAATAATGAAAAGACAACCCAATTAATAACTGGGAAAAGGATTTGAATGGATATTTCTCCAGATATGTAAATGGCCTGTAAATGCATGAAAACAACCAACATCATTATCCATCAGGGAAATACAAACCAAACCATGAGTTAATATTTCATACCCACTAAGGTAGGTATAATTTTAAAAATGAAAACAGCAAATGTTGAACAGGATGTGGGGAAAATGGAACCCTCATACATTGTTGGTGTGAAAGTAAAGTAGTGCAAACACTGTGGTAAACAGTTTTGCAGGTTCTTAATCAAACTTAAGACTACTTCATGACCCAGAAATTCTTAGATGCCCTTTATCTGATTATAAAATTTCTTCCTACATTCTATCCTATATTATGTTTTTTTTTTTTTTAAATTGAAACAGTTTTGAGTTTTGTTAAGTGCTTTTTCTGCAGGTATTGAGATGATCATGTGGTTTTTATCCTTTATCAGTTTGGTACATTATGTGGATTGCTTTCAGAAGTTAAACTGTCTTTGCATTCCTGGGATACATTCCACTTGATCGTTGCACATAATCTATTTTATAGGCTGTTGGATTTATTTTGCTAGGATTTTCTCCAGGTATTAGGGGAATACTGGCCTCATAGAAAGTATTGAAATCTGTTCCCTCCATCTCTATTCTTTTGGAACAATTTCTGAAGAATTGGTGTTATTTTTTGTTTTAATGTTTGGTAGAATTCACCAGTGAAGCCATTTGTCCCAGGCTTTTCTAACTGGAACTTTAAAAAAATCAATAAATTGATCAATAATTTGATCTCTTTCTTGCTATTTCTTGTCCATTCTATTTTGAGTGTTTTTAGGAATTTGTCCATTTTATGTTAGCATATGGTTGTTCCTAGTATTCCCATATAACCCTTTTTAAATTTGTATAAGGTTATAAGGTTTATATCCCTGATTTTATTAATTTTATTCTCTCTTTCTTTTCTTGCTCAGCCTATCTAAAGTTTTGTCAATTTTGTTGATGTTTTCAAAAAGCCAACATTTAATTTCACTGTTTTGTTTTATTTCTTTAATTTTTGCTCTATTTTAAAACTTATCTTCCTTCTGCTTGCTTTTGATTTGGTTTACTCTTCTTCTAGTTGAATAAGGTGTGAGACTAGGATATTGATCTGAGGCCTTTGGTTTTATATTATAGTCATTTACATCTCAAAATTTCCTTCTAAGTACTGTTTCAGCTGCATTCTATAAATTTTGGTATGTTTTATTTTTTTCACTCACTTCAAAGTAATTTTTAATTTTCCTTATGGTTTCTTTTTGACCCAATAGTTGCTAAAGGAGTGTGTTGTTTAATTTCCACATATTTGTGAATTTCCCCCATTTCCTTCTCTTACTGTCTTCAAATTTTATTCCACTGTAATCAGAGAATATGTTTTTTATTAATGAGTACAATCCTTTTATATTAATTAAGGCTTTCTTTGTGGCTTACTGTATTGACCATACTGGAGATTGTTCTACATGGAATTTGCATTCTGCTGTTGTTTGGTGGAGTGTTCTATAAATGTCTATTAGATCTAGATGGTTTATAGCATTGCTCAAAGAACTATGTCTTGTTCTTTGATTCATCATTGAAAGTGGGATATTGAGGTTTCCAAGTATTATTTTTAAGTTGCTTATTTCCCCCCTTAATTATGTCAGTTTTTGTTTCATGTATTCTGAGCCTCTGTTGTTAGGTGCATATATTATTAAAATTGCCTTCTATTCCTGTTCAGTTGATCCTTTTTTTAATACAAAGTTCTTTCTTTGTCCCTAGTAAGCTTTTTGTTTTGAAAATGATTTTTTCAATATTGGTTTATCCACAGCAACTCTCATATGCTGTTTGAATAGTGTCCTTATTTTGATACTTTTACATTCAAACTGTGTTCTTGCTTCAAAAGTGTTTCTGTACACAGGATATAGCTGGATTGTGTTTTGTATCCATTCTTCCAAGTACTGCACTTTGGTTGGAGTGTTTAGTCCACTTACATTGTGTTATTACTGAAAATACAACATTTGAAATATGTGGGATGGTGCTAATGAATTCCTATTTAATAGCAAAATAAAATCAGATAAAGTAGGAGCATAGCTACATCAAAAATAAGCACAGTGATCAATGAATCTGAAAAAAAGAAAAGCAATAAATGAAATTAATGAAATAAAAATGTGAGTCTGAAAAAAATAGAAAAATTGTTGAATGTCTTGGTAAGATTGACAAAAATAAGTGAGATAAGACACAAGTAACCAAATACCATCAATGTAATAGGGGATTTCATTAGCAAGTCTGAAATTGTTAAAAGGATAAAAAAGGGAATACTAAGAAAAATTCATAATAATAAAGTCAACAATACAGAAGAAATAGACCCTTTTTCTCAAAAACCACAATCTGCCAAAACTCAACCAAGATGGAACAGATAGAATGAATGTTCTATAACATTTAAAGAATGAGATTGGTAATTATAAAGCTCCCCCTAAATAGATTTTCAGGCCCAGATGGTTTCACTAGATAATACTACCAAATATGTAAAGTAGAATTAATATTAAAATTATACAATCTCTTGCAGAGTATTGAAGAGGATAGAACACTTCCCTACTTATTTTGAGGAGTACCACCAAAATATCAAATTAGACAAATAAATTACAGTAAAATACAATAAAATATAGACCAATATCTCTCATTAAAGTAGATTTAAAATCCCTCAACAAAATAACAGTAAACTGAATCCAGCCATGTATAAAAAGATTTATAGGACTTCCTAGGTGGCGCAGTGGTAAAGAATCCACCTGCCAATGCAGGGGACACAGGTTCAAGCCCTGCCCTGGGAAGACTCCACATGCCACAGAGCAACTAAGCCCTTGCATCACAACTATTGAGCCTGCGCTCTAGAGCCTGTGAGCCACAACTACTGATTCCATGTGCTGCAACTATTGAAGCCCACGCTCCTAGGGCCTGTGCTCCACAACAAGAGAAACCACTACAGTAAGAAGCCTGCACACCACAACGAAGAGTAGCCCCTGCTCGCAACAACTAGAGAAAGCCTGTGTGCAGCAACAAAGACCCAACACAGCCAATAAATAAATTAAATAAGTAAATAAAAATTTAAAAAAAGGATTTATATACCATGACCAAGTGGGATTTATTTTAGGTAATTAACATCAATTGTATCAATCAATATAATCTAACATATCAACAAGCTAAAGAAGAAAAATCATAAAATCATATCAATTGATGTGGAAAAGCATCAGATAAAGTCCAATACCCATTCATGTTAAAAACTCTCAAAAAATCAGGAGACTGGAATGACCTGAACTCATAAGAACTTAACAAGAGCTAATATCATGCTATTGGTGACATACTGAATACTTTCCCTTAAAATTGGAATAAAAGATAAGGATGCCCATCTCATTACTCTCACTTAACATAGTTTTAGTTATTACAAAAAGGCAAGAGAAAGATTGGAAAGAAAGAGATAAACTTTTTCTACCTGCAGATGAGATAATTGTTTTCATAAAAGAATCCAAGGAACCAGCAACAAAAATATACAGAAAAATCTCTCAAAACTAAGTGAGCTCCTCAAGTTCACAGGATACAAGATCAACACACAAAACTCATTTGTTTGGTCACTAACAGTGTATAAATACCTATATATTAACTTAGGTAGTTAACACTAAAAATGTAAAATACTTATATGCTAACAATGAACTTGAAATTTAAAACATAATACTGTTTACAAATTTTCCTCCAAATTGAAATACTTAAGTATACACTTACCAAAACACGTAAAGGATCTGTATGCTGGGAATTATAAAATGTTGCTGAATAAAATCAAATAAGACCTAAATAAATAGAGAGACATACCCTGTTCATGAATCAGAAGACTCAACATAGTAAAGATATCATTTCTCTCCAAATTGGTCCCAAATTATAGCCATTCCATATACATAAAACTGCTTCATTTGTTTTAAGCATTGTATAGTATTCCATAGTAGTAGTTACTATCATTTATTTAGCATTATCTTCTTTCCTATTGATAACCATTTTTATTGGGATTTTGTCCCTTTCTTGTACACACATCTTTTCACATACACACATGTATATCTCTACCAGAGATACTTAGAATTGGAATTGCTTGCCCAGAGAGCGTGTACATTTGAAATTCTAATAGATCCTGCCAAATTATCCTCCAGAAAAGTGTGTGAGTGCATAGTTGTCCACACTATATTGAACTTTAATATGATAGTTTTTTTACTTGTTGCTGAATGATGGATTTGAAATTATATCTCATTCTCTTCATTTGCATTCCCTTAATTACTGAATGGTTAAGCATCTTTCTTTTATGTGTCCTGGCCATACATGTTTTCTCTTCTCTGAAAAGCCTGTTGACATTTTTGGCCATTTTTTTTTTCTTTTGGATGTTCTGTCAGAATTCTTTATGTATTTTGAATACTAATCCTTTATCTGTTATATATGCTGCAAATATTTTCTCTTAGTCTGATACTTACCTTATAATTTGTGTATAGTGTATTTTGGCTTACAGATTATTTTGTTTTGTTTGTTTTAATTTTATGTAGTTAACCTTGTCCTTCATTCTTTTATATATCCTTTGTTTTGTGTTTTGCCAAATTATACCTTCTATCAGAAGATTATGATTTTTTCCTAAATATTGTTCAAATAACTTTATAGGCTTTTAAATAAAGTTTAGATCTTTATTCTATCTGAAATTGATATTTGTGGATTCTGCCATGTGCTCTAGGGACTGCTAGATTAGAACTACCCAATATCCATTTTTTCCTTCTGAGTATACAGAATGCTGTTTATATTCCAGAAGAAAACATGTTGGAGTAAAGATTATCTTACCCAGTCTCTCTTGCAGCAAGGAATGCCAATGACAAATAAATGGAAGTTGTTGGTTTGGGCTCCCTTTAAAGCTCCGTAAAGGGTATTGACTTGTATGTGCCTGCATCTTTCCCCCTTCCTCATATACTTCCTTCTTCCTGCCTTAAATGTCCATGTGATGGCTGCATCTCCCACAGCCATCTGGGACTATGAAGCACTCTTGAGGATCAATGCTTAAGTAAAAACTAGTAGAGCAGAATGATAGCAGGGGTGTGAGTCCTGGATAATTGTAAAGCCATCATATCAGTCAATGGCAACCTATCTCTGAACTCTTGAGATAATTATTTTATTTAAGCCACCATTATTTTATATTTTTGTTTTATATAGATGAACAAATTCTACCTGATACAGATTTTGGCATTTGTAAATGCAATGCAGCAAGTAATAAAACCTAAATATAGAATTGGCTCAATGGAAGGACTATGGAGCTATAAATTAAAGAACCCAGGTTTAGCAGGCTTGTAAACTGGAAAGCCCTTTAAATCAGTGACAAAGCATTTGGTTAATCAGTTGCCTGTTTTTTCTTGGTAAGTAGACTGTGTGACAACTGAGATTGTAGTATTAGACAGGATAGTAAGAAAAAAAGTGTGGTTTGCATATGCCAGGCTCTTTTTTGCCACTTTTAGCAAAGTCCTCACCTGACACAGATGAACTCAGACTGGAGCTAGCCACTCTAGCATTTGTTAAGAGAGAAGCTCTGCTAAAGAAGGAAGTCTTGCTGAAGTGTACAATGTAAATTGACAAGAGTCTTGGGATTTGAAATTTTGCAGGGTTGAAAAAGCCAATTGTGTTTGTACCACAAACTGAAAGAGTTTTAAGATGGTGGCCACAAAACAATAGTCTTAGCAGGAGATAAGATAACAATTTAAAGTTTATAACTTCAGCGTACCTGATTTTAAAATGAAGTTTTTTTTTAAGAATGTTATTTTAAGTTTTATTGATGGCATAGTCTGTGGATGACCATATAATATCATTTGCATGCAGTGATCCAAGTTTATGCTGATTGTCCCAGTATAAAGGTTTATATTTGTTTGTTTTATTTTAATTGGAGTATAATTGCTTTAAAATATTGTGTTAGTTTCTGCTGTACAATAAAGTGAATCAGCAATATGTATACATACATCACCTCCCTCTTGAACCTCCCTCCCATCCCCCCAATCCCACCTCTCTAGGTCATCACACAGCACCAAGCTGATCTCCCTGTTCTATGCAGCAGCCTCCTTCTAGCTATATATTTTACATTTGGTAGTGTATATGTCAGTCCTACTGTCGCACTATGTCCCAGCCTCCCTTTCCTACCCCCACCCCCTGTCCTCAAGTCCATTATCTACGCCTGTGTCTTTATTCCTGCCCTGCAAATAGGTTCATCAGTACCATTTTTCTAGATTCTGTATATATGCATTAATATACAATATTTGTTTTTCTCTTTCTGGTTTACTTCACACTATATGAAAGACTGTTCATCCACATTACTACAAATGACACAATTTAGTTGGTTTTTACACTTGAGTAATATTCCATTGTATACATATGCCACATCTTCTTTATCCATTCATATGTTGATGGGCATTTAGGTTGCTTCCATTTCTTGGCTATTGTGAATAGTGCTACATTGAACATTGTAGTACATGTGTCTTTTCGAATTATGGTTTTCTCAGGGTATGTGTCCAGGAGTGGAATTGCTGGGTCATATGGTAGTTCTATTTTGAGTTTTTTAAGGAACCTCCATACTGTTCTCAACAGTGGCTATATCAATTTACATTCCCACCAAAACTGCAAGAGAGTTCCCTTTTCTCACACCCTCTCCAGCATTTATTGTTTATAGATACTTTGATAATGGCCATTCTGACCAGTGTGAGGTGATACCTCATTGTGGTTTTGATTTGCATTTCTCTAATAATTAGTGATATTGAGCATCTTTTGATATATTTGTTGGCCATGTGTATGTCTTCTTTGGAGAAATGTCTGTTTAGGTCTTCTGCCCATTTTTTGATTGGATTGTTTGTGTTTTTGATATTGAGCTGCATGAGCTACTTGTATATTTTGGAGACTAATCCTTTGTCAGGTCCTTCATCTGCAAATATTTTCTCCCATTCTGAGGGTTGTCTTTTCATCTTGTTTATGGTTTCCTTTGCTGTGCAAAAGCTTTTAAATTTAATTAAGTTCTATTTATTTATTTTTGTTTTTATTTTCATTACTCTAGGAGAGCAGTCAAAAAGTATCTTGCTGCAATTTATGTTAGAGTGTTCTGCTTATGTTTTCTTCTAAGAGTTTTATAGTGTCCAGCCTTATATTTAGGTCTTTAATCTATTTTGAGTTTATTTTTGTGTATGGTGTTGTGTTCTAAATTCATTCTTTTTTTAAGCTCTTTATTAGAATATATTTGCTTTACACTCTTGTACTAGTTTTTGAGGTACAAGTGAGAGAGTAGCATAGACATATTTACACTACCAACTGTAAAATAGATAGCTAGTGGGAAGTTGCTGTATAAATTCATTCTTTTACATATAATTGTCCAGGTTTCCCAGCACCACTTACTGAAGAGGCTGTCTTTTCTCCATTGTGTATTCCTGCCTCCTTTGTCACAAATTAGGTGATCATAGGTGCATGGGTTAATCTCTTGGCTTTCTATCCTCTTCCACTGATCTATATTTGTTTTTGTGCCAGTACCATACTGTCTTGATTACTGTAGCTTTGTAGTATTGTCTGAACTCAGGCAGCCTGATTCTTCCAGCTGAGTTTTTTCTTTTTTTCTTAAGATTCCTTTGGCTATTCGAGGTCTTTTGTGTTTTCATACAGATTGTAAAATTTTTCATTTTAGTTCTGTGAAAAATGACATTGATAATTTAAACAGGATTGCATTGAATCTGTAGATTGCTTTGGGTACTATAGTCATTTTCACAGTGTTGATTCTTCCAATCCAAGAACATGGTATACCTCTCCATCTGTCTGTGTCATCTTTGATTTCTTTTGTCAATGTCTTATATTTTTCTGCATACAGGTCTTTTGCCTCCTTAGGTAGGTTTATTCCTAGGTATTTTATTCTTTTTGTGCAATGGCAAATTGAATTGTCTACTTAATTTCTCTTTCTGATTTTTCATTGTTAGTGTATAGGAATGCAAGAGATTTCTGTGTATTAATTTTCTATCCTGTGTCTACCAAATTCATTGATTAGCTCTAGTAGTTTTCTGGTAACATCTTTAGGATTTTCTATGTGTAGGATCATGTCATCTGCAAACAGTGACACTTATACTTCTTTTCCAATTTGTATTCATTTTGTTTCTTTTGCTTTCCTGATTGCCATGGCTCAGACTTCCAAAATTATGTTGAATAATAGTTTTGAGAGTGGGCACACTTATCCTGTTCCTGATCTTAGAGGAAATGCTTTCAGTTTTTCAATGTTAAGAATAATATTTGCTGTGAGTTTGTTGTATATAACCTTTACTATGTTGAGGTAAGTTCCCTCTATGGCCACTTTCTGGAGAGTTTTTTTTTTTTTTTTTTTTTTATCATAAATGGGTGTTGAATTTTGTCAAAAACTTTTTTCTGCATCTATTGAGATTGTCATATAGATTTATCCTTAAATTTGTTGATATGGTGTATCACATTAATTGATTTGCATGTATTGAAGAATACTTGCATCCCTGGAATAAATCCCACTTGATTGTGGTGTATGATCCTTTTAATGTGTTGTTGGATTCTGTTTCCTATTATTTTGTTAAGGACTTCTGCATCTATGTTCATCAGTAATATTGGCCTGTAATTTTCTTTTATTGTGATGTCTTTGTCTGGTTTTGGTATCAGGGTGATGGTGGCCTCATAGAATGAGTTTGGGAGTGTTCCTCCCTCTGCAATTTTTTGGAAGAGTTTGAGAAGGATGGATGTTAGCTCTTCTTTAAATGTTTGATAGAATTCACATGTGAAGCCATCTGGCCCTTGCCTTTTTTTTTGTTGGAAGATTTTTAATCACAGTTTCAGTTTCAGTGCTTGCAATTGGTCTGTTAGTATTTTCTTTTTCTTCCTGGTTCAGTATTGGAAGTTTGTACTACTCAAAGAATTTGTCCGTTTCCTCCAGCTTGTCCATTTTATTGGCATATAAGTTGCCTGTAGTAGTCTCTTATGATCCTTCATACTTCTGTGGTGTCAGTTGTAATTTCTCCTTTTTCATTTCTAATTTTATTGATTTGAATCTTCTCCCTTTTTTTCCTGATGTGTCTTTCTAATGGTTTATCAATTTTGTTTATCTTCTCAATGAGCAAACTTTTAGTTTTATTGATCTTTGCTATTATTTTTTTCATTTACTTTTCATTTATTTTTGCTCTGAGTTTTGTGATTTCTTTCCTTCTACTAACTGTTTTTTTTTCTTTTTTTCTTTTTTCTCTAATTGCTTTAGGTGTAAGGTTATGTTGTTTATTTAAAATTTTTCTTGTTTCTTGAGGTAGGATTGTATTGCTATACACTGCCCTCTTAGAACTGCTTTTGCTGCATCCCATAAGTTTTGGGTCTTCGTGTTTTCATTGCCATTTGTTTCTAGGTGTTTTTTAATTTCCTGTTTGATTTCTTCAGTGGTCCATTGATTATTTAGTAACATATTGTTTAGCCTCTTTATCAGTTTGTGTTTTTTACAGTTTTTTTTTCCTTTAATTGATATGTAATCTCATACTGTTGTGGTTGGAAAAGATGCTTGATATGATTTTAATTTTCTTAAATTTACCAAGGCTTGATTTGTGACCTAAGATGTGATCTATCCTGGAGAATGTTCCTTACGCACTTCAGAAGAAAGTGTGTTCTTCTGCTTTTTGATGGAATATACTGAACATATTAATTAAGTCCATCTGGTCTAAAGTGTCATTTAAAGCGTGTGTTTATTTATTTTCTGTTTGGATGATCTGTCCATTGATGTAAGTGGAGTGTTAAAGTCTCCCAGTATTATTGTGTTACTGTTGATTTCCCCTGATATAACTTAGCATTTGCCTTATGTAATGAAGTGCTCCTATGTTGGGTACATAGATATTTACAATTGTTATATCTTCTTCTTGGATTGATCCCGTGATCATTATGTAGTGTCCTTTCTTGTCTGTTGTAATAGTCTTTATTTTAAAGTCTATTTTGTCTGACATGAGTATCACTATCCAGATTTCTTTTGATTTTTGTTTCTGTGGAATATCTTTTTCCACTCTGTTACTTTCAGTCTGTATGTGTCCCTAGATCTTAAGCGGGTCTGTAGTAGGCAGCATTTATATGGGTCTTTTTTTCCTATCCATTCAGCCAGTCTGTGTCTTTTGGTTGGAACATTTAATCCATTTAGATTTAAAGTAGTTATCATTATGTATGTTCCTATTACCATATTCTTAATTGTCTTGGGTTTGTTTATGTAGGTCTTTTCCTTCTCTTGTTTTTCCTGCCTAGAGAAGTTCCTTTAGCACTTGTTGTAAAACTGGTTGGGTGTGCTGAATTCTCTTACATTTTGCTTGTCTGTAAAGCTTTTGATTTCTCTGTTGAATCTGAGTGAGATCCTTTCTGGGTAGAATAGTCTTGTTTGTAGGTTTTTCCCTTTCATCACTTTAAATATATCTTGCCACTCCCTTCTGGCCTACAGAGATTCTGCTGCAAGATAACTGTTAACCTTATGGGGATTCCCTTGTATGTTATTAGTTTCTTTTCTCTCGCTGCTTTGACTATATTTTCTTTGTGTTTAATTTTTGTTGGTTTAAATAATATGGGCCTTGGTGTGTTTCTCCTTGGTTTTATCCTATGTGAGACTCTCTGTGTTTCCTGGACTTGACTGTCTATTTCCTTTCCCATGCTTGGGAATTTTTCAACTATAGTCTCTTTAAAATTTTCTCAGACCCTTTCTCTGTCTCTTTTTCTTCTGGGACTCCTATAATTCCTCAATTCTTTTCATTATGCTGCTCCTCAGCAGTTATTTTCACCATTCTTTGTTTCAGCTCACTTATCCATTCTTCTGCTTCAGTTATTATTCTATTGATTCCTTCTAGTACATTTTTTTTTTTCATTTCAGTTTGTGTTTTTCATCACTGATTGTTTGTTCTATAGTTCTTCTAGGTCCTTGTTACACATTTCTTGTATCTTCTTGATCTGTGCCTCCATTCTATTTCTGAAATTTTGGATTATCTTTACTATCATTACTCTGAATTCTTTTTCAGGTAGATTGCCTATTTCCTCTTCATTTATTTGGTTTGTGTGTTTTTTACCTTGCTACTTCATCTGCAAGATAAATCTCTGTCTTCTCATTTTGTCTATCTTACTGTGTTTGAGGTCTCCTTTTCCCAAGGCTACAGTGTTGTAGTTCCTCTTGCTTCTGGTGCCTAACCTCAGTGGGTGAGGTTGGTCCAGTGGCTTGTGTAGGCTTCCTGATGGGAGAGACTGGTGCCTACATTCTGGTGGGAGGGTAGTGTCAGGTGGTGTGTTTTGGGGTGTCTGTGAGCTTGGTACAACTTTAGGCAGCCTGTCTGCTGATGGGTGGATTTCTGTTCTTGTCTTGCTTGTTATTTGGCATGAGGCATCTAGCTCTGGGGTTGGGTGGGGCTGGATCTTAGATTAGGATGGAGGCCTCTGTGAGAACACTCACTGATTAATATTCCCTGGGGCTGGAAATTCTCAAGTGGTCCAGCATCCAAGACTTGGTGTTCCCACCCCAGGGACTTCTGGTCGGGAAGCCAAGAACCCACATGCTGCTTGTAACAGCAATAAAGGGGATTAAAGAAAAGAAAAAAGACAAACAAAATCCCAAACAAATGGTAAAACCAAAATCAAACAAACAAGAACAAAAGAAACACACATACAGAGACACACACACACACAAAAGAAACAAAAATTGAACCAAAGAAGACTAAAAACAATAGAACAACCAGACAAACAAAAGAACCCAAAAGCAAAATCATATAATTAAAAAAGAAAACTAACAAAAACAAAACAAAAAACAAAACCAAATCAGAGTGCCAACTGAAGTATAAAGCAAAGAAAACAAAACAGATAAACATGATTAAAAAAAAAAGGGGGAAAAAAAAGAAAAAAAAAACAAAAAAAAAAAGGGGGGGAAAAACACACAGAACAATAGAAGAGCAAAGTAAAGATAGAAATATAATATATATGTATGTATGTATATATATATTGAAAAACACAGGACAACAGAAAAGAAAAATTAGAAATATATGCTTGTAGACTGGGCTCTGAACTTGCTGTGGGCCCTGTGGGGACAGCTCAAACTCTGATCTGGCCCAACTCCCACATGAGTTTGCCCCAAAGCCCACAGCTGCCAGAACTAGACTCTTTTCATTTGTGGGAATACTCATTGTCCATCCAGCTATTCCATAGACACAGTGTCTACCTAGCTGATCGTGGGGATCTAATCTGCAGCTTGTGCAACTGATGGAAAGATTTTCGATCCTCTTCCTTAGTGACTCCATCCCTGGGCCTCAGCTGTGGTTTTATTCCCACCTCCACATGTGGTCCACCCACAGAAGTCTGCTCCCGAGGCTTCCCTGGAGCACTTGGGTCTGCCTTGGTGAGGACAGGTGCATAGGTGGCACAGCTGCTTGGATTGCAGAAGTCCTGGTGGCATCAGGTGCTCAGGGAAGCCAATAGCCATGGGAGCAAGAGATATGGCCCTAGTGGGAGCCTTTTCTAGGGTTGGAGGCAGGTGTGTGAGGGCCGGCCCTGACTAGGCTTTTTCTAGCACCCAGTGGCAGGTGTGCAAGGGTCATCCCTGGCAGGGCTTTTTCTATTACCCAGTGGCAGGTGCTGGCATATGGGAGAGAGAGGCTACAATGGTGGTTCCACCACCTGTGTGTGACTCAGCAGTAGTTCCCTGCTTCCAAGGCAGTCTGGTTTTCCTCCACAGGCATTCCCTATTGTGGATTTCCTCCCTCCATCCCCTCAGGCTGTCTTCCTGCAGCCAACAGCAGTCCTTGCCCCAGGTTTGCTCTCTAATCCCCACACTCCAGCTCCCAGCCCCTGTGTATACTGGTGGACATATGTCCCCATCTGGGACATGTAGGGCCATGACACGGACCATTCTCTCTGTCCCATCTGCCACAGATTGGTCACTTCACCCTCCCCTGACAGCCTCAAATGCTTACCTTCTGCCCCAATCAATTTCCCTATCGGTGAGGGGGCTTCCCTGGATGCAAGAATTTCTGCTTCAGCTCCCCTCCCCTTGGGGTGGAGGTCCTGTACCACTTCCTCACCTCCTCCTTCTCCTTTCTTTCATCCTACCCAGATATGCAGGGATCTTCATAGTCATTTCTAGCATCCAAGGTCTTCTGCCAGTGTTTAGCCAGTGTTCTGTGGGAATTATTGCATCTGTAGATGCATTCCTGATGCATCCATGGGGAGAAATGAACTCCACATCCTCCACCATATTGGAACTCCTACAATGAAGCTTTTACAAAGTATAACATTCATGTTTTCCCCTCAAAATGTAGCAGGATGCTGTCATTTTTATTTAAAGTATTTCTTTACTCTTTGGCATAGCAAGTTGAGTTTCAAACCAGACCTTAGCTTTAGCTATGACAGAAAAGAAGGAGACATATTCAAAACTGAAGTTTGCTAAGGATGGGTTTAGTGTCTTAACTGAATAATTTAAGGATAAGAAAATACCTATGGGTTATTTTGTATCCATGCAAGCACTTTAGGGGTTGAGTGGTTTCTATATTCTCATTTTTCTCTAAAATTACAAACATATCTTGAAGCATGTTGCATGGAAATATATAGTGACCATACGTTGATTTTTGATTCAAATCTAACCATCTTTCACCTTTTATTAAAGACTCCCACCTTCTGATGCTCCACTTCCCCACCTTTACTCTTTACCCAATTTCCATATATTTCTAACCTTATAAAACTCTACAAAAATGTAATGCTTAAAGGTACCTTGAAAAGTTAAGTCACATAGCAGTTAGAGGCAGTCAGTCATGATTAATGATTGCCCAACACAAACTACCCTTCAATCCAGCACTGGTAATAATGAGCCAGAGGTGACTTCATAGAACAAGCTCCGGTAATTTCTTATGAAAAAAAGTTTAATATTTTTTTTTCTTTTGAGTAAGTGGTTGTGAAACAATTTATGGAAAACAATGAATCTCAAATTCTTTCTTTGCCTTGAATACTAGTCAGTATGCCTGAGAATAGAAGTATAACTATTATAAGCACTTTAACAACCAAAAAAAAGCCATTTATAAAGAACTATTGACATTAGTTTGTAAAAAAGAGCTTAAGTGAGCTCTTCTGCCAGTTTAAATTCTTATCAACCATGTATTTGTGGGATTAGTATTCATCTGGGTATTCTTTTCAAAATATACCAATATATCCAGAATGAACATGTTGTAATTATACACTTAGATAATAGAAAATAAGATAATACCATGCATATGGTTTCAAAAGACACAATTAAGTTATACAAACAGTTCCTCTAGGCTTACACTCCCCCAAATATAATTTGGTACATATATTTTCCTTGTTACTTTCCAAAATCATCTCACAGACTGTGCTATTGTACAGATTTGAATAATTAGGTCACTGGAAGCCTGAAGGGAGGCCGGATATTAGAGACAAGTTTATGTAGCAAAGAAGATTGTCTTGCACTCTGGTACATTTAGGGAAAAACAAAGCCCTTCATTTTTCTTTTAATTCAGTAAAACACTTCACTTAGTGTCACATGACTGTGCTAAAGTGGATTCCAGTGTTGTATTTACTCTTCCCCAGAGAGTCATCCATAAAATGTTTTTTTGGTGCTTCTTTCCTAGTCCCACAATGTGAGCTAGCAAACTGCGTTTTTAAAATAAAAAAAAAAAATCAGACTGCAAAGAATATGTGCTCTGAAACAAATGTGTGTGAAGAAAACAATTTAAAACATTCCTTCTCTGCCATCTGGGCTGACCTCCTGCCAAAGCAGGAAATAGGTGACTTATCCTTAGTGCCTTCCTATCTGAGGATGCCTATTGATATTTCAGAGCTTTCAAAAAATCTTCATGTTCTGGATTTTACCTTAATTTCTCTACTGTTTTCCCTTATCTTTCATAAAAACTCCTTTTCTTATGTTCAGTTCTCTTACATCTTACTATACAACAGTGAATGTTAGTCTCTGTTGACAAGATCCATTGCGTATCAGGATGCATTCACTAACAAGAACAGACAATTCAACTTAAATAATAATCTCTCATAGCCAGAGGTTCAGAGTCAGGAAGAGTTCAGGGTGTTCTCAGTGTCATCAGGGATCCAGATTCTAACTCTCTTTTGGCTTTGTTACCTTATGAGTAGCATTTGTAGTGGAGTAGTATTGTGTCAATTTAGCTAAGCTGGAATAATGTGTCCTAGAATTTCCTTCCCTGCATATTTGTGAGCTAGCAAGATTCACAAGTCATCCTGTGTGAGATTTGGAAGGCAGAAATAAAGCAGCAGCCAAAGTACTTTTATGTTTGGGAGATTGATGCACCAGTGCCAGGTGTTGTTGCAATTCACACAGGTTTTTGCTTATCTCATGACTAGTCATTTTGGCAGGGGGCAAGAGTGGGCCTTTGGCTCCTTCTCCTCCTCCTGGATCCTCAAGATTGTGTGACCACTAGGCCAGATGTGTATTTAGTTACTTGATTAAACATACCAGCTTCTTCTGCATGATACCCATATCATTGAAATTGGAAGCAGCTGAAAGACCAGCATGAGATCCGGTCCATCTTCATGGGTTCCAGCTTCCCCTTGCTCTCTCTCACTTCACATTTATCCCCTTCTCAGCTCTCCTCCATGCAGATTTCAAGCTCCAGCACCAAATGTAAAATCAACAGACTTAAAGATACTGTTTAAAAATGTTGCATAATTGCATATGCATAAGGTCAAATATATATATATACACATATACATGCATACATATACATATATTTGGGTTGCACCCACGGGCCTACAAGGCCTGTACTCATCTAGCTTCAAGATCAAAGAAAGAGCCCAGAGTCAGCAATAGAGATATCGGTGATTTAATGGGTGGGGGAGCTTACAAGTCTGAAGCAAGGTCCTGGAGTGACACCCTACCCTGTGTTGCAGAAGGCAGGCAGGACATGGCATTAGCCTTTGCTCCTGGAGAGAATACGGAGACTACCAGTTATAGGGGCAATTGATGTCAGATTGGCTCATCGGTTTCAGCTCTCTTACCCCCTTTTAGCCCCTTGAGCCAAGTACCTTCCTGGGGAAGGAGTCTTCCCTTTGTTAAACTACCAAAGCGGAACCATTCTGATCTAAAGATTAGAACAATCACTAGCTGGATTGGGGATGAGTGCGGCAAGTATACAGGTATTTACAGATTAGGCTCTATGATTAAGGGTTATGTGAGTAGGGTGTAGGTGAAGCAGGAACTGGTGGAACACAGGTTGTACAGAGAGCAAGAGAACAGCCATTTTGGGGGCCTTGACTATTTATATATATATATATATATAAAACTTCTTGGTAGTGGTTCAGTTTCTATGATCAAACCCTGACTAATATTAATACAGCATTGCTTTAATAGTAAGATCATTGTAATTATATGTAGAAGTGAAACAAGTGTGGATGTTGCACAAGATTGCATAGACTGGAAAATGTAAGAGTCTAAGGAATTGATAAAGATAAAAAGTGTTTTAAAAGATACAATTAACATTTAGTTGTTATTGCAAGGGCCTAAATGATACTGGTATGAACTAAAAATGATTGAAGTAAAAAATGTAGAATTTGATGATGAAAGAGCAAGTGCAATGGAAGAGAAGTAATGTAGTGCAGAGACTAACATATAGGCTCTTGTATTAAATTGCTTGGTCCAAACTCTGGCTCCAATTCTTACTAGCTATGCTACCTTAGACATATTATTTAACCTTGCTTAGCCTTAGTTTTCTCATTTTTAATATGCAGATAATGATAGTAGCTCTTTGTTGTATTGTTGCAGCGATAATATCCATGATGCAGAGAAAGCATTCAATAGATGCTAGCTATAATAATTATAATGATGATAATAACCATAATAACATTTATCCATTATTATGTTAGCTTGAGCGATGCTAAATAGTGTGTGAGGAAGGGGAGCTTCACAGTATTATTAAAAATTAAATTTAAGAAAAAAATAAAGCCCACAATTTCACTAGGAAGTGAACAATAAGAATATAAATTAACTACTGTGCTTTTAAAAAAAAAACTAATTATTTTATTTTAGGCTAGATCAACACCCTACCTTCTTCCTGAGCAATGATCTGATGTAAATCATATATGCCTCAGCATATAGGCAAAAATGGCATGACATGATGTGCACAGAGAAATTCATCTTTAGGGGTCATTAATTAATAATTGACTTCACTGTAATGTCATTTAAAAATTTCTACAGAAAATGCACTTCCTTATTACCTGTATTGAAGATGGACTATTACCACAATACTACCTTGGTGTGTTCCTGCTATCATCATGGAGCTTACAGTCTTGTTGGGTTATAAAATGTGTGCATGAGAAGTTACAAGACATTAAAATATAATTTATTATTCAATGCCAACTGAAAAATAAAAATTGCATTTAATTTAGGGCTTAAAAAAATGAAAAGCCCATTGTGAACTTAAGTTGTTAGGAAAAGATATTTAATGGAGATGGAATAGCAGCAAGTGTTAAAGGATAAGTTGGATGTGAATAGGTTGAGGGCTTATATAAAAGAAAGTTTTTGAAATTGAATGTGAGTTTAACATAACTGGAAAACACATTATTTAACACTGAACACAGAGAAGATAAAGTTTCATTTTTATGACCTACATTTTTCCTGGAATATAAAACACTTCAAAATAGTAGCTTTTTGAATTTCAGAGAGACAAGAAATAAACTGTGTGAAGTGCTAAAGAAAGGAGCACCAAACTTGGTGTTATCAGATTTGGGCTCAAGACCAGGTTCTGGCACTTGGCTACCAATAACATTAAGGGAAGTCATTTAGCATTTCCAAGCCACTGTTTGCTCAACAGTGAAGAAAAGGGATAACAATAGCTCCCTCACAAGGTTGCTGAGAGGATCATATAAGCAAATGCATGTAAACAGCAAGCCCTGTAATTATGCAAACTGCAAAGTTAATACTGTCTACCTATTTCCCTCCCACAAGCTGTTGCTGCTGAGACAAGCTTCTACACTTAAGACTTTCCTATACAAGTGGCACAAAGAAATCAATTCAAGACATAATTCTATTAAACTGGAAGCACAAATTAAATAAAGGTGCTTTTTCCAAATAAAAGACAAGTGAAAATAAACTTGAACATTTGTTTTTAAAAAGATGGTGGGTTTGTGTTAAGTGTTTCTCACATGCTTTCCCAGATTACCTTTGAGATCAATACAAGATACTTGGCAGGGATTAGGAATACGGAATATTTTCATGAAGATAGGTTTCCCTGTGGAAACCAGTTGGACCTTAAGCGTTCTGAATTGCAACCTTGGTCTTATTAGCACTATGTTGCAACCAGTTGAGGAAAAATGGAAATTGGCAAGAAGAATATAGGACAAATATACTGGATACTAGGGGATGGAAAAAGATAGCTCTTTATAGACTGAATCTCACTGTAGGAACTTTGAAGCTGGCGTCTTCTGTCTGAGTTGTAACAAGAGGGAATAAGTAGCTGATACTCTTTTCTAGGCTTCTGGAAATAGCATTCTGTTCCTTAAGTATACTTCAATTTCAGTCAAGAAAACTGCTCTACCACTATTGTGAGGAGGAAGGCATCTGGCACATGGAATGAGCCCCTTTTGAGTCTTGTTGAATGAATGTACAATGAATAAATGATGTAATTGGGGGATACTGGATATAAATAAATGAGTTTGGCTAGCGGGATGGAGAAAGGATTGTTGTGCTTTAGAGAGAAGTCATTGGTGGTTTGTTTCTTCCCTGTCCTGAATTAGTCCTTAATTTCTCTTTTAATATCTTCTTTGAATTATGGGCTATTTAGCAGTCTTTGGCTTAATATCTAAATACTTGGGGATTTTCCAGATAAGTTTTTGTTATGCATTAGTTTAGTTAGTTTCCATTGCCTTATAGTCATGTTTCTTCTGTTATATATTATCTGTTATTAATTTTACCCAGTTATTTTTTCCAGTCAAATATTGAATATTTTAGCTCTGGAAGTTCCATTTGGTACTTTTTATAGTTTTAATTTCTCCACTGAGATTCCCTATTTGTAGTCTCATTATGCTTAAGTTTTTCTTTAAACCTTTGAACAAATTCATATTAGCTATTTTAAACTCCTCATCTGCTAATTCCATCATCTCTGTCATTTCTAGGTCACTTTCTTTTTAATAATTTTCTTGTTATAAGTCATTTTTATGCCTTTTTGCTTATCAAATACTTTTTTTTTTTGTATGTTGAATGTTATGGCTATTACATAGTTGAGTGCTGAATGTCTGGATTTTGTTATCTTCATTAACAGAATATTAAGTTTGTTTTTTCAGAAAATTAACTTATTTTCATATCAGCTTTACCCTTCTTAGGCTTGTTTTTTAAGCTTTGTTAGGATAAGCCTAGGGTTAGCTTTTACTCTAGAACTAGATTAGTCTGTAGCCTGTTGAGCTCTCTACTGAACTCCTAGGTTGTTCAAAAATGTCTCTCCATTCTTAATGGTCAACAATCACACCTTTTCCGGCCCTTTGGGAGCTCTGGTAATTGCTCATATCATAGCTCCCTGGTAGTTATATTTTTTCAAATAGTTGTTCTTTGCTCAGCTGGTGTTCTTGTGCTCTTTCAAATGCACAATTTAGTATTTGGCCAAAGTGAAACATAAAAAAAAAAAAAAAAAAGAAAAAAATTGACCAAAGACTCAAAGGGGTCTCCTGTGCAGATTTCTAGAGCTCTTTCTGTTTATGGCCCTCCTGTTTCTGATACATTGCCCTGGAAATTCGTCACTTCAGTAGTCCAGAGTTCCATTCTCTGTATCCTCAGATCTCTAAGGTAACAGTGCTCTTTTGGGCTTCCCTTTCCTGTGCCATCATCTAGAGAGTGCTTAAAAACAGGTAGCTGGAGAGATCATGGAATTTACCTTGTTTGATTCCTTTCTTTCAGAGATCACTGTCCTTTGCCCCCTTTTGGTCCAACATCTGAAAAAGTTATTTCATATATTTCTTTCTGTTTTATAGTTGTTCATAGGGAGAAGAACATTTCAGAACTAGATACTCTATCACAGCCGGAAATGGAAGTTTGAATCACTGCTCAAAATAAATGTTTTAAGCTCAGTACTAATGTGACAATGTAAATCAGTGAAGAAAATACAGATCATACAATAAGCGATGTTCAGACAATTGGGTTGACAGCTGGAAAAATGTTAAATTGTATCCCTACTTCAATTCTTACACCAAAATAAATTCCAGGTGGATCAAAGTTGAAATGTAAATAAAGAATTTTTTAAATTTGCAAAAATGTAAGAATTAAAAATACCTCATGTTGGGAAGTGCTTTTCTTCTAGAAAATATTTTACTATGGAAAATTTAAATATAAATAAAAGTAAAGAGAATTGTATAATGATCCACTGTGCACCCATATCCCAGCTTCAACAATTTGCCACCCATGGCCAATTTTGTTTCACCTATATCCATCACTTCCAATCCCCATCATGTCTCCTACCACACACAGAAGAGATTATATGAAGCAAATTTAGACACCACATAATTTTATCCATAGATATTTTAGTGTGTATATGTAAAAGATAAGGCCTCATTAAAAATATTAACTGTGAAACTTTATCATACATAAAATATTAAATATCTCTCATTATTATAAAATTTAGTATAATTTTTTTCTTTTTATTATTTCTTCAAATCAGGATCCAAACAATGTCATTTGCTTTACATGTCTCTAGTTTTCCCCACTCTATTTTTTCTCTTGGAACTAATTTGTTGAAGCAACCAGGTAATATGCCCTAAAGCATTTCCCCTCATTCTAGATTTTACCAATTGTATTCCTATGATGTTATTTAACTGGTGCTTCTGTCCCTTGTAAACATGTGGTTAGTTCTTAATCAGACTCAAGTTCAAATTTTTGGCAAGAAGAGATTATAGATCATGTGGAGTTCACTAGGCTGAAAAGAATGCCTTATTGTCTTTGGGGATATTAAGATTGATTTATGGGTTGAAATGTTGGTTTGATCCACCCAATATGAAATCCCTCATCAGCTTTACCTACTGTTATTAAAAGCCATTATCATAATTGCCTAGATTTATTATTTCATTGCAGGTTAAAAATGGTGATATCCTAATTCTATTATTTCTTCACTTATTAGCTAGAAAAATCCTAAGAAGAAAAGTTTCGTTCATCAACTAGAGTTGATAGTACTGCTTGTATTGTAGATATATGGAATAAATACTTAATTTTCACACCTTTCTAAGGTGTCAGAATAAGATTGATTCCCTAGCATCCTCCAAAGGTAATCAATGAAATTGTTACACTATCATGGACTCATACATTTTAGCATATTTGATGCACTTCAATCATTGAGTCATTTTTCTTTTTGATACTCAAAGTTTACCATATTTATTCAGTTAGAGCCCCTTTCAAACTGGATAGGGTTCCTGAATCATGTTGACATCACCCCAATAGTGTTTAATAGTTTCCTTTTCCTTGCTTACCTATTATGAGAAAATGATTTAAACTCATACATTTCCTACAACAGAACTTGGACTAGCCATTTTCCTAGGACTGTGCTTATTTTAAGTGGAAAATGGTATTTACAGACCACGATCTATGAGATTATTGATGCTGAGTTGGTTAATGTTGTTGGGTTTTTTCTTAGTGGATAGAGTTAAGAAACTGCATCTTTGAAGACCAAATATGTTACTACAAACATATAGATATGCTGATAACTTTAATTCAAATTTAGGATCACAATTTTCTATTTTTTAACTGAACTTCTTTGATTACTTTTTTTTTCAGATTTTTTTAGGTTATTATGAATTTTACATTTTTTTTATTATTTTTTGGGGGTACACCAGGTTCAATCATCTGTTTTTATACACGTATCCCCGTATTCCCACCTTTTCTTGACTCCCCCCCCTCGAGTCCCCCCCACTCTCCCCGCCCCAGTCCTCTAAGGCAGCTTCCATCCTCAAGTTGGACTCCCTTTGTTATACAACAACTTCCCACTGACTTTTTTACAGTTGGTAGTATATATATGTCTGTGCTACTCTCTTGCTTCAACTCAGTTTCCCCTTCACCCCCACCCCCTCCCATACCTCGAGTTCTCCAGTCCATTCTCTGTATCTGCATCCTTGTTCTTGTCACTGAGTTCATCAGTACCCTTTTTAGATTTCGTATATGTGAGTTAGCATACAATATTTGTCCTACTCTTTCTGACTTACTTCACTCTGGATGACAGATTGTAGTTCTATCCACCGCATTACATATAGCTCCATCTCATCCCTTTTTATAGCTGAGTAATATTCCATTGTAAATATATGCCACATTTTCTGTATCTGTTCATTTGTTGATGGGCATTTAGGTTGTTTCCATGTCCTGGCTATTGTAAATAGTGCTGCAATAAACATTATGGTACAAGTTTCTTTTGGGATTATGGTTTTCTTTGGGTATATACCCAGTAGTGGGATTACTGGATCATATGGTAGTTCTATTTGTAGTTTTTTAAGGAACCTCCAAATTGTTTTCCATAGTGGCTGTACCAACTTACAGTCCCACCAACAGTGCAGGAGAGTTCCCTTTTCTCCACACCCTCTCCAACATTTGTGGTTCCCAGATTTTGTGATGATGGCCATTCTGATTGGTGTGAGGTGATTCCTCATTGTAGCTTTGACTTGCATTTCTCTGATGATGAGTGATGTTGAGCATCTTTTCCTGTGTGTGTTGGCCATCTTTATGTCTTCTTTGGAGAAATGTCTATTTAGGTCTTCCGCCCTTTTGGGGATTGGGTTATTTGCTTTTTTGGTATGAAGCTGCATGAGCTGCTTGTATATTTGGAGGTTAATCCTTTGTCCATTGTTTCATAGGCAATTATCTTTTCCCATTCTGAGGGTTGCCTTTTAGTCTTGTTTATGGTTTCTTTTGCTGTGCAAAAGCTTTTAAGTTTCATGAGGTCCCATTTGTTTATTCTTGATTTTCTTTCCATGATTCTAGGAGGTGGGTCAAAAAGGATCTTGCTTTGATGGATGTCATAGAGTGTTCTGCCTATGTGTTCCTCTAGGAGTTTTAGAGTGTCTGGCCTTACATGTAGGTCTTTAATCCATTTGGAGTGTATTTTTGTGTATGGTGTTAGGAAGTGTTCTAATTTCATTCTTTTACATGTTGCTGTCCAATTTTCCCAGCACCACTTATTGAAGAGGCTGTCTTTTTCCATTGTATACTCGTGCCTCCTTTGTCAAAGATAAGCTGCCCATATGTGTTTGGGCTTACTTCTGAGTTCTCTATTCTATTCCATTGATCTTCCTTTCTATTTTTGTGCCAGTACCATACTGTCTTGATCACTATGGCCTTGTAGTATAGTTTGAAGTCAGGAAGCCTGATTCCACCAACTCCATTTTGCCTTCTCAAGATGTCTTTGGCTTTTCGGGGTCTTTTGTGTTTCCATACAAATCATAAGATTTCTTGCTCTAGTTCTGTGAAAAATGCCATTGGTAATTTGATCGGGATTGCATTGAATCTGTAAATTGCTTTGGGTAGTACAGACATTTTCATGATGTTGATTCTTCCAATCCAGGAACATGGTAGGTTTCTCCATCTGTTTGTGTCGTCTTTGATTTCTTTCATCAATGTCTTAAAGTTTTTTGCATAAGAACTTTTGCCTCCTTAGGCAGGTTTATTCCTAGGTATTTTATGCATTTTGTTGCAATGGTGAATGGGAGAGTTTCCTTAATTTCTCTTTCTGCTCTTCCGTTGTTAGTAGATAGGAATGCAAGAGATTTCTGTGCATTCATTTTGTATCCTGCTACTTTACTAAACTCATCAATTAGTGCTAGCAGTTTTCTGGTAGAGTCTTTAGGGTTTTCTATATATAATATCATGTCATCTGCAAAGAGTGACAATTTTACTTCTTCTTTTCCAATTTGGATTCCTTTGGTTTCTTTTTCTTCTCTGATTGCTGTGGCTAAAACTTCCAAAACTATGTTGTATAATAGTGGTGAGAGTGGACACCCTTGTCTTGTTCCTGTTCTTAGAGGGAATGCTTCCAGTTTTTCCCCATTGAGAACGATGTTGGCTTTTGGTTTGTCATATATGGCTTTTATTATGTTATGGTAATTTCCTTCTATGCCCATTTTCTGGAGAGCTTTTATCATAAATGGATGTTGAACTTTGGCAAAAGCTTTTTCTGCATCTATTGAGATGATCATATGGTTTTTATCCTTCAAGTTGTTGATATGATGTATCACGTTGGTTGATTTGCGTATATTGAAGAATCCTTGCATCCCAGGGATAAACCCCACTTGATCATGGTGGATGATTTTTTTAATGTGCTGCTGCAGTCTGTTAGCTAGTATTTTGTTGAGGATTTTTGCATCTATATTCATCAGTGATATTGGTCTGTAGTTTTCTTTTTTTGTGACATCCTTGCCTGGTTTTGGTATCAGGGTGATGGTAGCCTCGTAGAAAGAGTTTGGGAGTGTTTCGCCTTCTGCAATATTTTGGAAGAGTTTGAGAAGGATAGGTGTTAGCTCTTCTCAAAATGTTTGATAGAATTCACCCGTGAACCCATCTGGTCCTGGGCTTTTGTGTGTTGGGAGATTTTTAATCACTGCCTCAATTTCCGTACTTGTGATTGGTCTGTTCATGGTTTCTATTTCTTCCTGGTTCAGTCTTGGAAGATTGTATTTTTCTAAGAATGTATCCATTTCTTCCAGGTTATCCAATTGATTGGCATATAGTTGCTTGTAGTAGTCTCTCATGATCTTTTGTATTTCTGAGGTGTCCGTTGTTACTTCTCCTTTTTCATTTCTAATTCTGTTGATTTGCATCTTCTCGCTTTTGTTCTTGATGAGTCTGGCTAATGGTTTATCAATTTTGTTAATCTTCTCAAGGAACCAGCTTTTAGTTTTATTAATTTTTGCTATGGTTTCTTTCCTTTCTTTTTCATTTATTTCTGCTCTGATCTTTATGATTTCTTTCCTTCTGCTCACTTTGGGGTTTCTTTGTTCTTCTTTCTCTAGTTGTTTTAGGTGTAAGGTTAGGTTGTTTATTCGATCATTTTCTTGCTTCTTAAGGTAGGACTGTATTGCTATAAACTTCCCTCTTAGAACTGCTTTGGCTGCATCCCATAGGTTTTGGGTTGTTGTGTTTTCATTGTCATTTGTTTCTAGATATTTTTTTGATTTCCTCTTTGATTTCTTTAGTGATTCCTTGGTTGTTTAAGAGTGAATTGTTTAGCCTCCATGTGTTTGTATTTTTTGCAGTTTTTTTCCTGTAATTGATATCTAGTCTCATTGCATTGTGGTCTGAGAGATGCTTGATATGATTTCAATTTTCTTGAATTTGCTGAGGTTTGATTTGTGACCCAAGATGTGATCTATCCTGGAAAATGTTCCGTGTGCACTTGAGAAGAAAGTGTAGTTTGTCGTTTTTGGATGGAATGTCCTATAAATATCAATGGACTCGAGATGGTCTAATGTGTCATTTAAAGCTTGTGTGTCCGTATTTATTTTCTGTTGGATGATCTGTCCATTGATGTAAGTGGGGTGTTCAAGTCTCCCACTATTATTGTGTTCCTGTGGATGTCCCCTTTTATAGCTCTTAGCATTTTCCTTATGTATTGAGGTGCTCCTGTATTGGGGGCATAGATATTTACCATTGTGATATGTTCTTCTTGAATGGATCCCTTGATCATTAGGTAGTGTCCTTCCTTGTCTCTGTTAATAGTCTTTACTTTCAAGTCTAATTTGTCTGATATGAGTATTGCTACTCCAGCTTTCTTTTGACTTCCATTTGCATGGAATATCTTTCTCCATCCCTTGACTTTCAGTCTACATGTATCCCTTGGTCTGAAGTGGGTTTCTTGTAGGCAGCATATAGAAGGGTCTTGTTTTTGAATCCATTCAGCCACTCTGTGTCTTTTGGTTGGAGCATTTTATCCATTTACATTTAAGGTGATTATTGACATGTGTGTTCCAGTGACCATTTTCTTAATTGTTTTGGGTTTGTATTTGTAGGTGTTTTCCTTTTCTTGTGTTTCCTACTTCGAGAAGTTCCTTTAGCACTTGTTGTAATGCTGGTTTGGTGGTGCTGAATTCTCTTCACTTTTGCTTGTCTGGAAAGCTTTTGATTTCTCCCTCAAATCTGAATGAGATTCTTGCTGGGTAGAGGATTCTTGGCTGTAAGTTTCTCTCTTTCAGGACTTTCAGTATATCCTGCCATTCCCTCTGGCCAGCAGAGTTTCTGAAAAAAGGTCAGCTGTTATCCTTATGGGTTTTCCCTTATATGTTGTTTGTTGCTTTTCTCTTGCTGCTTTTAATATTTTTTTCTTTGTGTTTAACTGTCATTAGTTTGATTAATATGTGCTTTGATGTAGTTCTCCTTGGGTTTATTCTGTATGGGACTCTCTGTGCTTCTTGGACTTGGTGAATTATTTCCTTTCCCATGTTGGGGAAGTTTTCCACTATAACTTCTTCAAATATTTTCTCAGACCCTTTCTTGTTTTCTTCTTCTTCTGGGATGCCTATAATTCGAATGTTGGTACGCTTAATGTTATCACTGAGGTCTCTGAGACTGTCTTCTAATCTTTTTATTTTTTTTTTCTTTTTAATGCTCTGTAGCGTTTATTTCCCCCATTCTATCTTCCAACTCACTTATTCGTTCTTCTGCCTCAGTCATTCTGCTGGTTATAGCATCTAGAGGATTTTTAATTTTAGTTCTTTTGTTATCCATTGCTGTTTGTTTTTCTGAGTTCTTATGAACTGTTTCTTGTACTTTATTTTGTTATTGAGATTTTGTATCATTTTTACTATCATTACTCTGAATTCTTTTTCAGGCATTTTTCCTATTTCCTCCTCATTTATTTGGTCTTGTGGGTTTTTTTCCTGCTCCTTTGCCTGCATGGTGTTTCTTTGTTTCCTCATGGTTGTCCAAACGTTTGGGGTTGCTTGTCCTGGCGATAGAGGTGTTTATAGAAGACTGTCCAAGCCTCAGACTAATGTCCAAGTATTGGATTAAATGAATATTAAGCCTAGGAAACACATACATGTATAAGACACACAATTACTGAATCCGTTAAGACATAAGGCTCTAGAAAGACCTGACAGAACCCCAGTGTGCTATCAGATATTCAAAGAGAAAGCCAACAGAAATTGACAACTGAAACAGAACAAATCAGAGACAAAAGCAAACAAACATACCAATAACACCCTACACGTACAAACATTAATCCAGGGAGATTTTGTAAGCTAGGATCAAATATAAAAAAGAGCCAGATTACCACCAGACAGAATGGAGATTCTCAGAATGTAATTAGACAACTGTACTAAGAACTAAGATAAAGACAAAAGCCTAATATTAAGTACCAAGGCGGTGCGTCATCTGGAGAATAGAGCAAGGTGTCTGAGCAGACCGATAGTGTTGCTTATAAGTACGTTAAGATAAAATAAACTTAAAATGGCTGGAAGATAGGGGAACAGAAGAGCATAATGTGGTTGGAAATATGCAAATAAAAAGAAAGGAATAGAAATGTATGAAAGATAGGGGTGAAAGGAAAGTATGAGAGATATATTGTCCGTACTACCAAAAACTTAGCTAGATATAGAAGTATATAAAACGGCAAAAAATAAATAAATAAATAAAAAATATCATTAAAAATTTATGTTATAAATCTTGTAGATCCCTTAGGGCTAAGATCGTATTTAATAAAGAAAAAGAAAAAGAGAGAGAGAAAAAAAAATCCAGAACTGATCCCAGAATGGACCAGTTCGATAGGTATTGATACTACTATTTCTGTTTCCTTAGCATCTCAGCTGTAAGTGACTTCTCCTTGCCTTGGGTTTTTTTGCATTATTCTGTGACCAGCAGAGGTTCCTTTAATGTTCTTCTGTAAGCATCGGTGTGTGGGGAGGGAGAGGGTACAATAGTGGCTCCTTCTCCTGGGAGTGAGTGAGCAGTGGCGCACTGTTTTTTCAGTCGGGCTTGGAGGTGCCTGTTGCAGAGGGATGCCGGTGGCTCAGGCATAAACAGAAAGTCTTTGAGTTGGGCCTCTCTAGGGTTTTTTTTGTTGTTGCTGTTGTTGTCTTTTTTTTTTTTTTTCTCTCGGCAGCCTCCCTGCTGCTGGCATTGCAAGGGGTTTTATTCTCGCCCCACCCGAGTGACTGAGGGTGCTTGTTATCCCTGAGCGCCTTAGGTGGCCCGCAGGGCATCTCTCCACTGCCTGTTGCAGAGGTGCCTAAAGAGAGATAGAGGCTATGCATGTGGCTCCTCCCCCCTGCCCATGAGCCTGCAGCCTCCAGCCGCCATCATGGCCGGGCAGCTCTTGGGGACGGGCACTCCTCTCCGCGGACCTCCTCCCTCCTGTCCTCTCGGTCCATCACCTTACTGGCAACAATGTTTCTCACCCTGAACCAGCTCTCCGGTTCCCATGCTCCCGCTCCTGGACCCTCCTTTCAGCCTCGGATCGATGTCTCGGTCCGGGAACGCTGAGCTGCGCTGAGGACCCTCCGTATGTTTCTCACTCCCTCCCATCTGCCACAGCTCCGCCGCTTCACCCTCTTTGAGCCCTCGTAGATGCCTCCCTACCGGCTATGTCGGGCTCCCTGCAGTCCTTTCTGGTGTCCAAGGCCGTCTACTGGTGTTTAGCTTGTCCTCTGTGGGAATTACTGCGTCCTTCTGTGCATTCCCAATGCATCTGTGGAGAGGGATGCACTCCACGTCTCTCTACTTTGCCGCCATCTTTTCTCCTCCTCTTTGATTACTTTTATGAATCTTTTTCCCTTAAGCTGAAAACCCTAAACCTCGATAATTATTTATTTGCTTTAACCTTCAAATGTTATTTAATACTTACAGAATGACAATAATGTTATAACTTGTAATATGATTGCTTTAGAAATTAAGATTTAGTTTTAGTTATTTTTTATCATTAATGTATATCCCACAATTATACAGTTCAAGTGCTGTAATACAAAATTACTCAGAATATTTCCTTTCAGTATACTTAAATCACCAACTGCATACAGTTCAATTCATTTTTCTTTCAATTAAAGAAATACCAATCTTTATGAGTTTGTGTTTTTATAGATGTTTGATTGAATTTTGCTTTTTGATTATGTAAAATATATTCCATGGCCCCCAAATCAAATTTACAACACTAGGTATATTTAGAGAATTCTAGCATCAGTCCTTGCCTCCTCTACCTTTGTCTCCACTCCCCCCTCCTCTGTCTAATACATATATTCATTTTTTGGTTTAGCCTTACATTAAAAATATCTTATTGCTTTTTAATATATGTGTATGAATCCATACCCTCCTTTACTTGAATATAGTAGCATATCATACACAATTTTTCTACCTTGCTGTTTTCACTTAATAATATTTCCTAGAAATCACTACAGAGCAGTATATAGAGACAACTCTCTTTAATTTTTTAAATTGTGATATAATTGATAAAAAACTTTATGTTAGTTTCAGGTGTACAACAATACTTTGATATTTGATATTTGCATATATTGTGACATGATCACCACAATAAATCTAATTAACATCCATCACCATATATAGTTACATGTTTTTTTTTCTTGTGATGGAAACGTTTAAGATTTACTCTTTTGGCAATTTTGAAATATGCAATACAGTATTATTACCTATAGTCACTATGTTATACATTACATTCCCATGACTTCTTTATTTTATAACTAGAAATTTGTACCTTTTGACCCACTTAACACATTTTTCTCACTCCATCCCAACTCCTGGCAACCAGCAATCTTTTCTCTGTGTCTATGAACTTGTTTTTGTGTTAAAACACACACACACACACATTAGTGAGATTATACAGTATTTGTTTCTTTCTATCTTATTTCACTAAACATAATGCCCTCAAGGTCCATCCATGTTGTCACAAATGGCTAGATTTTGTTCTTGTTTTTATGTCTGAATAATATTCTATTGTGTGTGTGTGTGCTTGTATTATAAACTTTATTCATTCATCCATGGATGGTCACTTAGGTCATTTCCATGTCTTAGCTATGGTAGATAATGCTGTTGCAATGAAAATGGGAGTACATATAGGTTTTTGAGTTAATGTGAATCTCCACACTGTTTTCTATAGTGGCTGGACCAATTTACATTCCCACCAACAGTGCAGAAGTGTTTCCTTTTCTCCACATCCTTGCCAACACATTATTTTTTGTCTTTTTGATAATAGCCATTCTAACTAGTGTGAAGTGATATATCATTGTGATTTTGGTTTGCATTTTCCTGATAAGTAAAGATGTTGAATGGTTTTCACATACCTATTGGCCATCTGCATGTCTTCTTTGGATAAATGGCTATTCAGATCTTCTGCCCATTTTTTAACCAGATTTTTTTTTTTTTTTTTTGCTATTGAGTTGTATGAGTTTATATATTTTGGATACAAACACATTATCAAATACATGATTTGTGGGCTTCTCTGGTGGTTCAGTTGTTAACAATCTGCCTACCAGTGCAGGGGACACGGGTTCGATCCCTGGTCCAGGAAGATTCCACATGCTGTGGAGCAACTAAGCCTGTGTGCCACAACTACTGAGCCTGCAATCTAGAGCCCATGAGCCACAACTGCTGAGCCCATGTGCCACAACTACTGAAGCCTGTGCACTTAGAGTCTGTGCTCCTCAACAAAAAGAAGCCACTGCAATGAGAAGCCCGCACACCATGGTGAAGAGTAGCCCCTGCTCTCTGCAACTAGAGAAAGCCCATGCACAGCAATGAAGACCCCACACAGCCAATCAATCAATCAATCAATCAATCAATAAAAATAAATTTCCCACTTAAAAAAAATACATGATTTGCAAGTATTTCCTCCCTTTCAGTTACTTTTTTATTTTTCTCATATTTTCCTTTGCTGTGCAGAGGCTTTTCAGTTTAATGTAGGTCCACTTGTTTACTTTTCCTTTTGTTGCCTTTGCTTTTGCTGTTGGAGCTAAAAAATCATCACCAAGACAAATGTCAAGGAGTTTACTGCCTATGTTTTCTTCTAAGAGTTTTGAAGTTTCAGGTCTTACATTCAAGTCTTTAATCCACTTCTAGTTATTTTTTGTGTATTGTGTAAGATAATGGTTCAGTTTTATTCTTCTATATGTGGCTGTCCAGTTATCCCAACACCATTTACTAAAAATATTGTTCTTTCCCTGTTGTATATTCTTGGTTGCTATGTAATAAATTAATTGACCATATATGTATAAGTTTATATTTGGACTCTCTGTTCTCTTTCATTGATCAACGTGTCTGCTTTTATGCAAATACCATACTATTTTGAGTACTATAAGTTTGTAATATAGTTTGAAATCATGGAGTGTGATGTCTCCAGGATTTTGCTTCTTTCTCAAAATTGCTTTGGCTATTCAGAGCCTTTTGTGATTTCATACAAATTTTAGGATTGCATAGCAGTATATAGAGACAATTCTCATTCATTTTTGCAGTGCCATTATAATACATTATGTGTATAAATTATTTTATTTAACCAAACCCAAGTAGATGAACATTTGAGTTATTTTTTGTTATTAAAAATAGTGCTATGGGCTTCCTAGGTGGCGCAGTGGTTAAGAATCCGCCTGCCAATGCAGACGTCACGGGTTCGATCCCAGCTCCAGGAAGATCCCACATGCCGCGGAGCAACTAAGCCCGTGTGCCAAAAAAAAAAAAAAACAAACAAAAATAGTGCTATGATGACTAGTCTTGGCATATATCATTTTTTTGCAGCATTTTTGCAATGCAAGAGTTGAGATTGCTAAGTCAAAGAATAAATGCATAGATAATTCTTCTAGATGGGAAAGCTTTACTATGTATGATGAAAAAATCTAAAATTCAAAAAGGAAATATTGATTATTTCAAATAAATAAAAATTAGGACAATGGTGGTTTTGTATGGCAAAACTACCATAAACAAAACAAAAAAGCAAAATATAAACTCAGAAAAATATGTGGAACTCAAATCACAGTCAATGAACAAATATCTATTCCATTAAAAATATATGAATATGAAAAATCCAGTTGAAAAATGGACTAAGGAAGTGAGCACTTCACAAAAAAGGAACTACAAATGGCATATAAACATATGGAAGGATGTGCAATATGAATGGTTAGAGAAATGCAAATGAGACTACAATAATGTACCACTTTTTGGAATAAGATGAGAGAATATAATTTAAAGGTTTAATCATATATTCTGTTAGGGTTTTGGAGAGTAAGCAGTCCTGTACATTGTCAGTGGGAAGTGTAATTGTCACAACCTCTGTGGATGGCAGTTTTATTGTATCTATCAATGTTAACACTATATATATTCATTGGTATATACACTTTTTTTAGTCTATGTTTCCTAAAAAACAGAGCCTGAGGCAAAGATAAATTGCTAAAACTTTATTTGGAAGGTCTAATACTAGGAACCTGTGAGTGGAGGAAAATGAAAGTGGGACCAGGAAAGATGGAAAGCAATACAAGGTGATTAATTCCTACACAGGCCATTACTTTGCAACAGACTGTAAAGCAGATTCCCTAAAAATTACACCTGACTGGCCACATAAGGCATCTTCAGACAACTTGTACAGAGAAACTATACTTCTCTAAGTCCATCAGAATGAGGAAGAGAGAAAATATGTATTTACCAGGAGTTTTCTAAATTTATATCTCCTATTAGTGAAAGCCCAGTCCTATTGAATTTTTTAAACTCCTGGATTACATCATTCAGCTCCTTCAGAAGCCATTCAGGAAAACAGATCCCACGCCCTGTGGTGCTGCATTTAATTTGAATCTGGAAAGGGCAAGAAGAACTATAAACTCCAGGCCAATGGCTGGTTGTCCTTAAGCAATGTATCTGCATAGGCCCTGAAAGGAACTGGGTTTCTCTGGTGGCAGCCAAGGCAAAACAAGCAGCTGAGAATCCAGGAGACACATGAAACTAAGAGAAATTGAGAATATGAGTAAGTCATGTCCAGTAGAGCCTACCCTTGTGCCACCCAGATCCACCTGTACCCTGGCATTATATCTGACTTCTATATTACATTTTCAGACCTCCTGTGTGTGTGTGTACAGAAAGAGAGAGAGGGAGAGAAACAAAGCAAGAATGAAATATTTTTCATTTATAACATAACTCAGTTGACGGATAGATCCACACCAATTATAAAGCCAATTGTGAGGTTCATTCCTGCCACTATGTGCCAAATATACATGAAACATGTATGAAAATAAATTTATAGAATATATATATATGTAAGTTCCATATATATAAAATGTGGATTACTATTGGATTTTATTTTTATTACAGTGGATTATATTAAAATGGATATAATATACCATTATATATGGAAATACATGTAATTTCACAAAAAGTTTCAATACTAGTTTTTCTTCATTATTTCACCTTTTCTTTCTGTTTAATGCTCTTTTGCTTTAAAAATTCTTTTTTTTTTCTGATAATATTCATATTTCCACAATGGCTTTTAAAAAATTCACCTTTAACTTTACCCATCCTTTCATTTAAATGTGTATTTGCTTTTACTATAGCATTGGGTTTGAGTGTCATGTCTTGAAATATTAAACTATAGGAAGTATTTTCTGTTTGTTAGTTTTTAGTTACTGTCAATTTCTCTTCCTATTGAGATCATTATGTAGCACAGTCAGGTCCTTCTCAAGTTATAAAAGTTAAAATAATATACAATTTTCACTGTAAGCTACACTACAAAGTTCACCAAGAAGCAAACCAGTAACCAATTTGACCTATTAAACTGTAAGTTTTAAATTAGTTTTAAAAAGACCTCTAGGAATATGCAAAATAAAGGTTATAGTACAACCCTCATAGAGAAACTAATTTAAAATACTATGAAACTGTTTGGTTTTTCATTATCACTTGGCCATTATTCCTTGTAATATGTGCTTTGGTGAAATGGTTTACCAGCCACTCTGGCCTGTGTGATAGTTGCCTGCCACATTGTGCAAGTGATGTGAACTGATTTGACCAGAAATGTATTTTAATCTTAAGTATTTAGTGAAATGTCTCAAGTTTGGAGAATAGATTTTTGATTGTTAATAGAAGCTATTAATGAGAGGTGGGATTATAGGTGAATTTAGTTTTCTTCCTTATATTCTTATGTATTCTCCAGATTTTCTATCAGGTGCATGCATCACATAAGAAATTATTAGAAAATGCACCCACTACAGTATTTTTTTTAAAAAATAAAGCCCTCTAATGTAATCTGAAGCTAACTTTCTCACTCAGCAGCAGATAGCTCAGGAAAATTTGTTTTCTGAATAAGTATCTAATTAACTAGGTACCTGTTTTGTGTACCCCACCACTGTCTGACCTGGAATAGATTTCTGCAATAGATGAAGCATTTGATGGAGAACTTACCTCCACATTGGAAGAATAAATTATCATTTGGTGGAAGACTCCTATGTGGCAGGCAAGCTGTTACTCAGATGTGGATGCAAACTTGCCCCCAGTTTCATATCTAAAAGGAGAATTAGCCAGCTAATGTTACCCGATGTCCTACTGAATTTGTACATACTATCTGTTGATCAAGTGATCTCTTTTGTCTGTCTAGCACTTGCTTTTGAAAACTAGGTTTTAAAAGATGCAATGACTTACAATAAACTGTACATATTTAAAATGTACAATTTGGCATTTTGTCACATAAATATACCTGTGGAACTGTCACTGCAATCAATGTAGTGAACATATACATCAGCCATAAAAGTTCCTTAATTCCCTCCCTTCTATCACTGCTCATCTACCCCTACCCCAAGTAGCCATTTGTGTGCTTTCTATCACTATAGATTAGTTTGCATTTACCAGAGTTTTATATAAATGCAATCATGTAGTATGTATTCCTTTTTGTCTGATTTATTCCACTTAGCATAACTTGAGATTCATCCAGGTTGCTGTGTGCTGTTGATCATGGTTAGAAAAGATATTTTCCATGAGTTGAAGCCTTTTAAATTTGTGTAGATTTCATTTATGGTCCTTAATTTGATCTGTCTTGGTAAATATTCCATGCATGTGTTCTGTTGTTACATGGAGGGTTTGTTAAATGCCAACTATATCAAATTAGTTGATTATATCATTGAAGTCTATTACCTCCTTGCTGATTTTCTGTCTACTCATTCTATCAATTTATATAAAGCTTATCTTTCTCTGTTAACTCTTACTTCAAGTATAGACTCTTTTCTAAAGTCAATAGCAGTAGAAGAATTTCCCTGGTGGTGCAGTGGTTAAGGATCTGCCTGCCAATGCAGGCGACATGAGTTCAAGCCCTGGCCTGGGAAAATCCCACATGCCACGGAGCAACTAAGCCCGTGCTCCACAAATACTGAGTCTGTGCTCTAGAGCCAGCAAGCCACAACTACTGAACCCATGCACCACAACTACTGCAGCCCAGGAGCCCAGAGCCCATGCTCCACAACAAGAGAAGCCACTGCACTGAGAAGCCCACACACCACAATGAAGAGTAACCCCTGCCTGCCACAGCTAAAGAAAGCCCACACACAGCAACAAAGACCCAACACAGCCAAAAATAAATAAATAAATAAAATAATAAACCTTAAAAAAATAATGTCAATAGCAGTAGTGATATTCTAGAGATCTTATTTTAATTTTCTAGCCTTAAACATTTTTCTAAAAATTGGTAATAAAAGCACATATTCATTTGTTAATCAGAATATACCTACTGAAACATACAGGTTCAATTAACAATTTCACCAAGATTATACAGTTGACCCTTGAACAACATAGATTTGAATTGTGTAGATCCAGTTATATTCATTACGAAATAAATATAACATTTACTAACAAGCCCTTCCTTCTTCTTCTGCCTTCTTAGACTTTCCTCCAAAATCCACTCTGCATCTTTCCATCTCTTTATCCTCCCAATCTTGTATTTCCCACTCCCTTTCCAAGCCTACTTTTGAACACTGATGAAAGTATGATAAACAGGAAGTTAGGAGTACTGGGAGGGTTTAGACAAAGAGTTAATCTACAAAATACAAGTTAGAAAAGAGGAAAAAAGTTGAGAGAATGGGGAAATTTCCAAACAGAATTAAAGGGAGAAACACTTTAGAATTTTTGCCAAGTGAGCTCTTGGTCTTTTTCTATACCTTTCTTCTTTTCCAATGAGCCAAGAAATCATCAAGTCTGAGTAAAATTCATTTATTTTAAATTATATGGGACTTCCCTGGTTGTGCAGTGGTTAAGAATCCTCCTGCCAATGCGGAGGACATGGATTTGAGCCCTAGTCCAAGAAGATCCCACATGCCATGGAGAAACTAAGCCTATGTGCCACAACTACTGAGCCTGTGTTCGAGAGCCCACAAGACATAACTACTGAGCCCATGTGCCACAACTACTGAAGCCCACATGCCTAGATCCTATGCTCTGCAACAACAGAAGCCAGTGCAGTGAGGAGTCCTCATACTGCAATGAAGAGTAGCCCCCGCTCACCACAATTACAGGAAGCCCATGCACAGCAATGAAGACAGAACACAGCCAATAAGAAATAAATAAATAAATACATACATACATACATAAATAAATAAATTTTAAATAAATAAATAATTGCATGATTATTTTTCCATTTTAAAAATTCATCCATTCAGCAAAAATTGTAAAGCATCAGTGACATCAGTAAAAATGTCAGGCTAGGAAGCTCTAGGCCTTCATTCATACATGACAACATTAAAAAAAACAACAAGTTTTTTTTAGACTAGTTAAAATAACTTCCTGTGAGCTCTGGAAAAAAGTCAAAGATCTCAACAACCATGCAAATATCCAATAGAGAAAAAACAACTTTCAAAGTAATAGAAAATTTCTTGATGCTCTTATTTTGCTCCACCACTTCTTCTGCATGGCTTGGCCTTGGTTTGCAGGAGATGGCAACCAGTTCCAAATTCTCCCTCTCAAGCTAGAAGGAGCAAAGCAGAACTTTTTTGTAGCATTCAAACCTGTCTGGGGGCTGCTTGAAGGGCTGGTATCTGTTTCAACTAACTCAGATTTTGTTGGGGGGAGGGAGTAGCATAATTTGGATTTCAGGAGTGGAGAAGCAGTGGATATAGGAACAATAAAACCTACAGATGACTGGGGCAAAAAATTATGGGTCACGATATTCAACAGAATATCCCAGTTCCCCCCTTTGAACCAAAGGAAGCAAAGCAGATCTTATTTGTAGTGTTCTAGCTTGTTGTGGACTGCATGAAAAACTGATCTCTGTTTTGCCTTGCTTGGATAAGAAGCAGGGCAAAGCAGGAGGCACTGTTCAGTGAAACAGCAGGGAGACCAAGAGCAGCATATGTGTGGGGTAAGAAATTATGAGTGGACACATACAGTAAACCATTTAAGGTCTCAAAAAGAAGATGAAGTGAGATGTTTTGAGAAATTAAGACATCCCAAAACATCCATGTATATGGGGGAATTGAAAAAAAGCCATATACAGACCCAGACAAGACCTATGCTCAGAAAAGACCTGAGAAGACCTGGAGCCTTCACTTTGAACTAATCCCTAGACTCAGAGCATGCCCAGCTAATGAGACAAGGATTGCCCCAGCACAGAGCAAATCTGAAAAGAGTGGGTGAAGTGGCTGTTTTTTCAGATACCAAAATATAAACAAACAAACAAAAAAACACACAAAGCACCCAGGGACAAGAAAATACTGCTTATTCAAAGGAAGAAAATAAAGTGTAAGAAAATAAAGAAACCGTCTTTGAAGAAACATAGACATCAGACTTTCTACACAAAGACTTTAAAACAACTGTCTTAAATTGTTCAAAGTGCTAAAGGAAAACCTGGGCAAAGAACCAAAGCAAATCAAGAAAGCAATACATGAACAAAATGAAAATATTTACAAAATTATTGAAATTACTTTAAAAAAAATCTGGAGCTGAAAATATAAAATACCTAAACTTAAAAGTTCACTAGGGTGTTTTAACACCTGATATGAGCAGACAGAAGAAAGAATCAGTGAACTTGAATTTGGGATATTTGGAGTCATTGAGTCTGAGGAACTGAAAGCAGAAGAAGGAAAAAAAGTGAACAGAGTTTGCAGGACTTACAGGACACCAAAAGCAGGCCAAACTATGTATTATGGGAGTCCAAGAAGGAAAAGAAAGAATGAAAGGGTCAGAGAGATTATTTGAAGAAGTAATGCCCAAAGCTTGCCAATTTGATGAAAGGTATAAATCTATGAGTCCAAGAAGCTCAACAAATGAAGTAAATAGGAAAAACTCAAAGAAACCCAGACCAAGACACATTATAATCACAGTGTCATAAAACAGGAAATCCTGAAATAGGAGAAAAAGCAACTTATCACTACTAAGGATATTCAATAAGATTAACAGATGGTTCCTCATCAGAAACATAGGGTTGATGTTAAATGCCTCATACCACTGCTTCCTGATTCTCTGAGAATGCAGTGCAATGATGCATTTAAAGTGCTAAGAGAAAAAAAAAAGCTATCAGCTGAGAATTGTATATTTGGCAAAATAAGTTTCAAAAATGAAGGAGAAATTAACACATGCCCAGATAACTGAAAATTGAGACTTTTAATTACCACTAGACAACTTTTGCATGAAATGTTAAAGGGAGTTCTTCAGTATGAAATGAAGAGAAGCTACACAGTAACTTGTAGCCATGCAAAGATATAGAAATATCAGATAAAGTTATATGCATAGGCAAACATAAAATTTATTATTAATGTAATTTGAGTTTGTGACTTCACTTTTTAGTTCCTACATTTTAAAAGAAAAATGCCTAATATATACAAGTCTATGATAATTAGTACACAATG